>NC_060139.1:780041692-780364192 GCF_021461385.2 Schistocerca piceifrons
TCTCTATCTTCAACTTCCTACAAAATAACAGAAAGCACTCCTTGAGAAATACAATTTCATTGCTTTTTCAGTTACAGTATAGTAATATTTCATAAAATGTTTGTGTTCAAACATTTCAGTTACTGCTTGAGCTATAAATACATATAATAATATTAAGTTTTTAACTTATAAAAACAGATTCTACTTAACATGGATTCCACATGTGAAGGTCTTTGACTGGAATTTTTAGAAAGGGAATATTAATATTATGTTACATTTAATGATATTTCAGTATGTATAGAATTGTTTTAATAGTGCTAATTCACTGTTTTCAAACAGGAATGAGTGCATAATTCATAGAGTTCTTTTTGCTGGACATTCAATTCTTTGTAAACCACTGTTCTTCGTTTTTAAAGGGGACATAAAACATTTTTGTTATATTAACTTCTGAGTGTTGAAAAATGTAGTTCAGCTGTCCTACACACGACAATGGAATGCCCCAAATGTAAGGTGCAGCACAACAAATCTGGAAACCTTACACATAAGTTGGGAGAAAACAGAATAGAAAAAGAGGTATTCTTGTGCGAAGTAGCAACCGAAAAGGGGGCAGGGGTGAATCCCAGAAGCTAAAGGAAAAATTAAAGATTTGGCCAAGCTGGAAACAACTTGGCTATAAGTGTAAAATACAATATGGGGGGTGACTATATAAAATAGAACCAGTTACGAAACACACAAATGTCAGTCTTTTGAAGATCCTGGATTTTCTCTGTTGTGAAGCAATCTGGGATAATTCCATGGGACAGCTGCGAGATTATATATTGGAGTTGTTCCAGTGGACATATAGAAAGATGGAGATATACTTCTCATGGGCTACACCTAAGTAGGACGGCAAAGACAGTTTTTAGCAGACAGCATAAATGGGGTCCACCTGGACACAAATGCAAATTCTTGAGGTCATTAGGGTTCTTTAAATTGAGAATTCATGCAGACAGTATTAAAAGAAAAGAATGTTGACAGACTGCAAATTAGTCATACGAAAGTAGAAGAAAGGGGAAATCAACCTGCTTTTTCATAATATTATGGGGATCAAAATTAAAGTTAACAAGCTGTTAATGTATTTGGAAGGTTTCAGTAATTGACAATGAAATATCATGTTTCTGTCTGAATGCCGTGTAAGCACCGTGATAAAAAATCTTAACATAAATATTTAAAAATTAGCTTTACATAGAGAAAGGAAAAGTTGTCATTTTCACAGAAAGATAAATATGCATTTAAATATACATAATTAATTTAATTCTATATAGGTTAGTTTGCAGAAAAAAAATCAATTTTTGACAAAATAATTTAATTGGATAGATTAAAAAATCTACTCACCAAGTGGCGGCAGAACACACATGTAAAAGAAGGTTAAAATTAGGCAAGATTTCAGACCTGTGGCTCCTTCACGCAGAAGGGTTGAAGGGGAAGGAAGAGGGGTGAAGGAAAAGGGCTGGAGAGGTCTAGGAAAAGGGGTAGATTTCAGGGAAGGCACCCAGAACCATTGGTCAGGGGGGACTTGGCAGATGGTGTGAGAAGGAAAGACTGACTGTTGGGGATTGTATCACACAAGATTTGAAAACCTGAGAGCTTAAAAGTAGAAGACAGGGTTATATGCACAACAGAGATTATTGCTTAAACATCATTCATGAGTTAGTAAGAGTGAAAAGATAAGTGCATTGTACATAAGAGGTGTAGGGGGCAGTGAAAAGTTGACAGGTTAGACGATGAAAGATGTAGAAAACTAAAATGGAGTGAAGAAGAGTAGATACTGTGAAGAAATGCTGAGACAGAAAAAAATTAAGGCCAGGTGAGTGGCAAGAACCAAGGACACGTATTGCTAGTTCCCACCTGCGTGGTTCTGAGAAGCTGGTGTCTGGAGAAAGAATCGATATGGCACATGTGGTGAAACAGGCACTGTGAGGTCACAATTGTCTTGTTGTACAGCATGCTCTGCAACAGGATATTGCATGTTGCCAGTATACATCCTCTGCCTAAGCCCATTCATCCTAATTGATAATCTGGTGGTAGTCATGCCAATGTAAAAGGCCGAACGGTGGTTACATAATACCTGGCATATGAAGTGTTGTTTCACAGGTGGATCTCCCTTTCACAGTTTATGTTTTGCCAGTTACTGGGTTGGTATAGTTGGTGGTAGGAGGGTGCATAGGGCAAGTCTTGCAGTGGTGACGGTCACAGACTTAGGAGCCATAAGGCAGAGAGATTGATGATGCAAAAGGAGCGTAGGGTCTGACAAGAATTGGAAAGCATGTCTTATTGTAACCTTCTTTTGTATGCATGTTCTGCCACTGCTTGATGAGTAGATGTTTTATCTATCCAATTAAATTATTTTGTCAAATTTGTTTTCATTGTTATATTAGCTCATGTGGCCATCATTCTTTCTTACGTAACCCTCTTGTCAGTCTTTGTTGTCGTCTGTCTTGTTAAAACTGTCATTGTTTTCTACCTTATAAGCTAATCCATTTGTTTATTTACCTGTATCACCAAGATTAATCAACACTTTGCCCCTACATCTTTTCTGGTACTGACTTCTGTGCACAGAGATGGGTCCACTACTATCTGCATATAACAATTCCATAGTTATTTATGAATGTGCATATAAAATTTATGATTCACTACAATGCATGACCTTCCCTGATCATCTTTCGCCAATTTATTTGCATATTTGACAGCTATTTTCTTTCCCATCCTCCACTTATCTTGTTTATACAAACTCTTTCACAATTCTGTGCATTTGTTTTTTACCATACCGCTCTGATCGACTTTTGCTGCTGTCTCCTGCATCACTTTAATTGCCAAGCTAAGTAGTTTGCAATTTCTCCTATCACTTTCCTTTTCTGTTTACCCAGTTTTTAAAATTTTGTCGTTTCATGTCTTGCACAATCAATTTCTTTTCTCTTTTCCTGTCTTTTTTCATATCATACAGATGGCCCAGTCACTACCTCGTATTAATCGTTTTATGTTCTCGCAATTTTCGTACAATTTTTTCTAACTTTTCTGAATTTTTTCCTTGCTTTTCTTCCATGTTTGTCTTTTATCCATCCTCTGCTCATCTTTTTTGCCACTCCCACAATTTCTAACACTTCATGCTGTCCTTTCTTGCCATGATGAACCCCCCTCATATTACATAAGTTCTTTCCAAAAACATGCTTTTGGACTATCAAAACTAAGGTCCCAAATTCTGTTCCATGAAACCTGCTTGGCCGTAGGACTTACTCCAAAAGACTTAACATTCGAAGTCCTGTTTCTGAATATAATCCTATTCTACAACAGGCTCTTTTCAGTTTCAAATACAGCAATCTATTGCTCTTACCCAGCTAATCTGTGACCTATATGCCTTATCAGCCAATTTCCACTCCAACAGACTTCTCTCCTTCAACAAAATCCTGGAGTTATCTGCCTCTCATGTTTCTTTGGATGGTACCATTTGCCAAACCAACTTCAAACAGAAAAAAATGCCAGACCTCACCTCAAAAAGCTATCCCACCTTCTCCTAAACTGCATGAACAGCTGTGTTTCCCTTCCTGTCACTCTGCAGCTCCCTAAACAGCCACACCAACCACCACAACTCCTCTCCTACAAACCAATCTAGTCCAACCTCAACATCCCACAGCCTTAACCACTGCATCCCAGACCAAGAATAGCCCATACACAAGAACCAGTGATAACAGTACAGTGTCTGCAACCTCTCGTCTAAAGCACTCCTCCTCCTGAATTATCTAAGGGTCTCACTTTCAGCCCAAAACCTGCATTTTGTCATGCTGCTTTTGTGAAGGACCTACTTTCTTTCACACATAATATCATCTGGAAATATCACTTTGCAACCCAATCCCAAAACCTTTCCAACAGCAAACCTGACATTTAACCCTGCCTTGAACAGTTCCAACTACAATCCCAACTTGACCCACCACCACTACCTCAAAATCATCCCTTACCAGCCTTCCAAGAATTCCTCACATCCAGCATTGTTTCACAAAACTTCTTCAGGTCCCTACAACATGACCCTAATCTGTCCTCTGCAGAATGCCAGCCTCTATGTTCTCTAAAAGCTGACGACTCCATTGTTATCCTCCCTGCAGACACAGGATCTACCAATGCAGTACATGACTGAAAGGAGTACGTTAGTGAAGGTCTACGCCAGCTGTCTGATGCCTCTACATACAGCGTCTGCCATCAAGATTCCATCTCCCTGTGATTCAAACTGACCTACAGTCCTTAAAACCTGAGGACCCTTACAAGGACTAACACCTCAATCCATCGAACTTCTCACCCCATCCAAATCATGCACCCCATCTTTTATCTTCTTCCTAAGATCCACAAACCCAATCATCCTGGCCGTCCTATAGTTGCTGACTTCAAAGCACTCACAAAATTTAGACCTGCCTTAGTTGATTGGCACCTGCAACCCATAGCACAAAGACTTCCTTCCTGTATCAAAGATACCAATCATTTCCTAAATCGTCTAAAATCTGTGCCCATCCCACTCCAACATACACCTTGCTTGTCACAATTGATGCCTCCTCCCTCTATACCAACAACCCCACGTACATAGTCAGTCTGATGCTGAACATTTCCTGTCACCGCCCGACTGATTCCAAACCTATGACACCCTTCCTACTCCCCTTAATCAACTTCACACTTACCGACAACTACTTCACCCTTGAGAGGCAGACATACAAACAGATCAGTGGTACAGCCATGGGAACCAGTATGGCTCCTTCCTATGCCAACCTTTTCATGGGTCGCTTGGAAGGGTCTTTCCTGGGACACATAGCTCTTCAGCTCTTGGTTTGGCTTAGATACATTGATGACATCTTTACCATATGGACTCCTGAGGAGGCTGACCTGCTAAAATTCTTGGAATCTCTTAATATCTTTCCCCAATAAAATTTCACATGGTTCTATTTTGAATCCTGTGTCACTTTCCTTGATGTTGATTTCGTCCTCACTGAAGTCCAGCTACACACTCAACATTGCTAACGAAAAACAATACTTACATTTTTCAAGGCAAAATTATTTGTTAGGATGCTGACTCTTTACAGCCATACACTACCATTTTCACCACAGCTTTCACTGGACGTAATTACTCCACCAGCCAAGTTCGGATTTCCCAGGCCACCACATCCGATCGTAGTACAGCTGATCCCTCCAACAAACAACTTTGGAGCACACCACTGGTCACTCAGTATTATCCTGGTCTGGAATGTATTAACCAGATACTTGACAACACCATGACTTCCTAAAATCATACCCTGAAATGAGATCCACTCTGTCAGATTTTGCCCACCACACCTAGAATAGCTTTTCATCACCTTCCCAATCTCTGCAGTGTTCTTGTCCTAGGAGGGAGGACGGGGGAGAGAGAGGGGGGAGAGAGGGAGAGGGGGGAGGGAGAGAGGGGGGGAGGGAGAGAGGGGGGGAGGGAGAGAGGGGGGGGAGGGAGAGAGGAGGGAGAGAGGGGGGGAGGGGAGAGAGGGGGGGAGGGAGAGAGGGGGGGGAGGGAGAGAGGGGGGGAGGGAGAGAGGGGGGAGGGAGAGAGGGGGGAGGGAGAGAGGGGAGGGAGAGAGGGGGGGAGGGAGAGAGGGGGGGAGGGAGAGAGGGGGGGAGGGAGAGAGGGGGGGAGGGAGAGAGGGGGGGAGGGGAGAGAGGGGGGAGGGAGAGAGGGGGGGAGGGGAGAGAGGGGGGGGAGGGAGAGAGGGGGGGAGGGAGAGAGGGGGGGAGGGAGGGGGAGAGAGGGGGGGAGGAGAGAGGGGGGAGAGAGGGGAGAGGGGGGGAGAGAGAGGGGGGGAGAGAGAGGGGGGAGAGAGAGGGGGGAGAGAGAGAGGGGGGAGAGAGAGAGGGGGGGAGAGAGAGGGGGGGAGAGAGAGGGGGGAGAGAGAGAGGGGGGAGAGAGAGAGGGGGGGAGAGAGAGAGGGGGGAGAGAGGGGGAGAGAGAGAGGGGGGAGAGAGAGAGGGGGGGAGAGAGAGGGGGGAGAGAGAGGAGAGGGGGAGAGAGGGGGGGGAGAGAGAGGGGGGGAGAGAGAGGGGGGAGAGAGAGGGGGGAGAGAGAGGGGGGGAGAGAGGGGGGGAGAGAGAGGGGGGAGAGAGGAGGGGGAGGGGGAGAGAGAGGGGGAGAGGGGGGGAGAGGGGGGGAGAGGGGGGAGAGGGGGGAGAGGGGGAGAGGGGGTGAGGAGAGGGGGGAGAGAGGAGGGGGAGAGGGGGGAGAGAGAGGGGGGAGAGAGGGGGGGAGAGAGGGGGGAGAGAGAGGGGGGAGAGAGAGGGGGGAGAGAGGTGTTGCTTTGTTGCTGCCACTGGCAGGCTGAGTGGCAAAATGCAGTGTTTTTTGGATGAGTCAAGCTTCAACCTGTTCTAGTCATGGTCACTTACATGTTAAATGCTACTTTGGTGAAGGCAGTTGGCAAGACCGCATTCTTGAGGAGCTTAATGGACAATTATCAAGTGTGATGGCTTGTGACACTTTCCTTTCTGCTGGCATCTCCTCACATATTTCAGCAGGACAATGCCTGACCATATGTGGCAAAGGATGTGGAAGCCTTCCTAGTAGAATGACTGCTACCACTGCTTCACTGGCCTGCACATTCACCTGACGTGGCCCCCATCAAAAATGGCTGGGGTACAGTCGGCCGGAAACGTGTCAGTTCTGATCCTCCTGCAACAACTGATGATGCTTTGGGGACACACCTACAAACCACACACGAGTGTGTTCCCCAGCAGCATATTCAGGTCCTCTTGATTCCAAATCACAATGTACAGAATGACAATTATTGAACCATATGAAAAAAATATAAATAAATTAGTTACAAACTATGGCATGCACACACTTTATTCAACAAGTAAACATCATTACACGTATTCGGATTTGGGTTTGACATGTTTGGTATGCCTGCCATCCTTGATGATGATGATGTGACACAGATGACCAGCAAAATTCAGCACGGACAGCAAAATTCTGCATGACCCGCTGAAGTGTTGGAACACTCATGCTGTCAATGACCTCCTGAATGGCTGTTTTCAGCTCAGCAACGTTTTTTGGGTCAATGCTGTACACCTGGTCTTTAATATAGCCCCACAAAAAGGAGTCACATCTGTTCAGATCCAGAGAATATGGCGGCCAATCGAGGCCCTCCCCAGTGGTCTCTGGGTACCCCAGAGCCAGAATTCAGTCCCAAAAGTGCTTCTCCAGGACATCAAACCCTCTCTTGCTTTGCGGGGTTGAGCTCCATCTTGCATGAACCACATCTTGTCAAAATCAGAGTCACTTTGGATAATGGGAGTGAAATCATCTTCCAAAACCTTCACATACTATTCGGTATCACTGTGCCATCAAACAATATCACACTCCTTATTCTGTGACTGGACACTGCACACCACAAAGTCACCTGGGTGAGAGAGAAGAGACTTCTCAATCATGAAATGCGGATTCTCAGTCCACAAAATGCGCCAATTTTGCTTACTGACGAACTCATCCAAATGAAAGTGGTCTCTATCACTAAATCAAACCGTGCATGCACATACTAATTCCCATCATGCACTGCATCCAACCGTGCCATTTGAATGTCCTAACGCAAACCATTCAGAAGTTGACAGTTTTATTTCCTACAGTTCAATAATTTTCAACCTATATGTTAGCTCTGATGCACACGGCAGCTTCACACTGCACTTAATTATGATAGTCAACATGCATCTGCAGAACTGTAGTTCTAATCAGTTGAGTATTGTCATGTCCCTAACCTGAACAACAAATTTCATCGTAATAACATGTCTTTCAGGGGTTGCAATTTTCACAAACATTAGTGCACCATAAGGATATGGCAAATTAAGGATGATTTTTTACTGTAGTAATATTTTACTGATGATAAACAGCAAAATCTCACATGCAGCAACAGTCTCACCAACTCTCATTTCAACAACATCTGCATCCTTTCACCTCAAGTGTCTCATTTATCTCCACCCACATTTTCCTGTCACCTGCCTCACATACAAAGTGGTCAGAAACGGTCTGAAAAGCTTGTATAAGTGTTGTAGGGAACGTTTTGCTGAAAAATAAGTGTTAAGAAAAAAACTGGATACATTACGCCATTTCCAAGTTAATTAGCATTGAAGTTAGCCAATCAGGTCATTACGCTTGCAAATTCAAGTGGCCTGCCAGGCACAGTTAGTGTCTGTTGTTCTCACAGCATCAATGATAGTACACAACACTGCTCACCCTTTGGCTCCCATCCATTCCTTACTACAGTCCCATGTTAAATATATCATTGGGTTTTAGGAAATCAAGCAAAGCGCACACTTGGTGACATCGTGTCTGGCAGGCCGCTTGAATTTGCACGCACAATGGCCTCATTGGCTAACTTCAATGCTAATTAACTTGGAAACCTGATCATCTTCATTGCATTCACTGTCTTCTGTCTCAGTCCTGAATATTGACTTGAGGACAGTTACTATACACACACTCCAAGAAGTCAAACATAATTCAAATCTGATTCATTCATGTTAATTAGCTGTTCAAGTTTCACATCACTTTTTTTTCTACAAAGAAGGCAGATCACATGACAGCATGTATCAGTTTATTACCTGCAATGGAGAGAGGAACAGTTATTGACACCATTGCAATGATAATATGAACTAAACTGTTGAAAACACACACAAAAACAAAAACCAGGGACTGACTGGTGATAATTCTTGGCATCTCAGCAGAACTTTTTAATCAATAAGTCAACTTTGAGATTGTCTCAAGTCTCCTGCATGAACCATTTAGAACAGTTTCTGGAAGCAGTTTACTCATTTTTACCATGGCAGTTAACATCTTAATCAGAAGAGAGCTAGTTCATTTTATAATCTCCTTCCCCAGATGATCCAAGCTAATGGCCTATCCAGTTTCTGCCTGTATGTCAACTGGACAAATATTAGCCACAAGAAGCAATTTTAACATTAAAGTTTATTTCAGTCAAATGCTCACATATGTTATTTAAGGACAATACTGGTTTTGACTGACTGCCATTACCACTAGACCTATAAAACATAAGTAACAGTATAAAAGAAGACATAAGGACATTTTACTGATGAATTATGTATACTAACTGACTGTCCTGGAACCCATTACCACTTGCAGGTTGCCTACCTAACAGCTTCCAGGGGCAACATTTCATCTTCAATTTTTTTTAAATTACTGACTGACTTTACATATTTCAAATGGTCACAATCAACTCTATGAGAGAGAATCTTATGTTAAAAGTTTAACGTAAAAAGAGAAATATTACAGTTAGAAACTTTGTGTTTGTCTTGAGGCAGCATAACTGATGGCACACAGATACCTGAAGTTTATTTCTCCAGTAGTAGAGAATGAGAGCATTTAGCGGCTTCCAACAAATTCAAACCTTTATGAAACTTTTTCTTAATTGACCCCCCCCCCCCCTTTCCGTGCACAAAATGGTGAAATGAAAAAATTATCATTTACTACATTTTTGCTTTACACGCAGTAAAACTTCAATAACAGACATGTTTTAATTTCTTATTTCTTTACTGCTATCTCTATTCACAACACAATTTGCTAAGAGTGTCAATATATATATCACTGAATGTAGATGCAACATTATATCTTTGAACACACAGTTCAGGAGATATCACATCACAAACATTGATATGTGTGAAAAAACTTGCTTTTGCTTAAAATGAAGCAGTGACTATATTTGAGTATTTCATAATGACAGCACTTAGGCCTTCCAACAAATTGGGCTTAACACAATTTCAAACCTTTTATAACTTTTTCTTGTTTACATGCTTAATGTAAAATATTTGGCCCTAACTCCTTTGTAAAATAACCAGACATTTGAAGCTGTTTTATACATGGGAGATCCTTTCTTTGAAGAATTTGAGGTTTGTGGTCCAAAATTAAACTACTAATTATTAAAGGTGATAGCACAAATACTCCTTAGCCAATGGGACCATATGACAATAGGAACTACTTACCTTTTTTTTATCTTTGAAAGTCATTATTTGCCACTGGCTGGGGTTTCTGTGGATGTGGAATACTATACATTCATTTTAAAAGATTTTTAAGCAAACACACTTTTGTGTTATTTTATGGTCACCTCATTTTAAATAAAGCACACAAACCGAACTATAATGGTACCCCCACCCCATCTGACTACCCAAGCAGTTCTCTAGTCTGAGCCCACATTGGCATGTTGACTCTTGGTACATTCTGACACAGCCATCAGCCAGTCCGTATATAAGGGGTATCCAGAAGAAATTGAGTTTTTTAAATTTGTTTATTCACATTTATGCACAAACCTTCAATCCCCTTTAAAGTACTCTCCACTTGCACTAAACACACTAGTCTAACCTTTTAATCCAGTTTTCAGAACATTGTTTGAACTCATCTTTTGTGATGCTTGACAGCACCTCAGTAAATTTTTTTTTTCCACCTCAGTGAAATGCTTTCCTTTCATGTCTTTTCATTCTAGGAAGCAAACAGTTGTGCAGGGCAAGGTTGGGTGAGTATGGGGGTGAGGGACAGGGGTCCTACCAGTTTTGGTCAATAATTATCATACAGACTGGGCGAGCAGGGGCACTGTCATGATCGAAATTAAACAGTCAGCCGACTGCCATAAATCAGGCCATTTCCATCACACATTGTTGCACTATCTTTTCAAAACTTAAAAGTAGAAAGCCAGGTTAACTGATGGACCCTGCAGAACAGACTGAATGGATGAAACGAATCGGTATTGTCTTAATGTTCGATTTCACCTGACAAGCTTTTTTGGAGCAAGGCAAATTTTTAAGTCTTCCACTGGCTTGACTGTTGCTTTGATTTAGGATCTTAAGTGTAGCACTAAGTTTCATCACCTGGGACAATTTTTGAAAAATGTTTGAATCATTTCAGGACTATTCTTTCAAAGCACAGTGTGCTTCCATGCAACGTTGTCTTTGTTCAGCAGTCCGCAATCATGGCACAAATTTGGCACCCACCCTTTCTTCTATCACAATTCACTACACTGAACTCTAAGTCACTCCCAACAGCTCCACAACTTCTTCCATCATCATCATCATGTCTTAACTGATGATTGCATAAATGTTTTCAACATTTCCATGTGCTCAGGCTGTGGAAGGACAATCAGGAGGTGGTTTATTCAACAATTGACATTTCACTATTTTTGAAACTGAAAATAACATTTGAGTTTTCCCCATAGCATCATCCTTGTATGCTGTTTTTAACATTTTAAGAGCTCCTGTTCCAATTTTTCTGAGCAGAGAGCAGGACTTCAACACCACACGCTGTTCACAAAAATCAGCCATTGCAAAAACAACAATTACACAAAACAGTTGTCACTATGAATGCTGCCAAACCTAGTCCTGAACTCCATCAGTGATGGCACTCTGTTCACTGTGTCTAGAATGTTTTCTCCATGCACTACTAGCAGCAAAATGCAGCACTACAAAAGCTCTGCACACCACCAAAAAATTAGTTCAGTTTCTTTTGGGTGCCTCCTTACATATGGTATCACTACAATTTTATGTAGTTACATTATGTATGTAGTTAATCAATGTAATATCATGTGTACTTTTATACTGCACTTTTTTTAACCAACTAAAGCAATTAAAGAATTTACATTATCATTTGACTGAAAAACTTTAAACACTAAAGTTGTGTGTCTGCATATGTCCTCTACCAATAACATGACAAATACGGGGAAAAAAGTTTGATCTCAATCAAGTTAATGTCTAGTTCCCTGGGAAGCCAGTGCTCTTTTTGAGGAACACTATTACCAAGTAGAGAACCGGCATCTGGAGTTGACTGCAGAATGATTCTACAGCCGTCAATTTACACTTTGCTTAAGTGTCCATGAAGATAAAATACAAGAAATTGAGAAGCATGCAAACGCTCTATTTGCTAGTGTAACAGGGAAGGTAATTACTAGTAGCAGTACAGGATACCCACTGCCAAGCTCACAAAGGTACCAAATACCACAAAGGCTCCTCCAGTAACACCACACTGATTCTTTCATTCATATTTACAAAAATGAGTTACTTTTATTCTACATTTGCTATATCCTTATTTTCATATTAATGTTTAAAAAATCTAATATTGAAAGAGATGTGTCATGGATATGTGCACTACAGTAATTTATTTAAATGAAAATTATCCCTGGAGATATAGTAAACAGTGAAGTAAAGAGTTTGTGACAGGCAAGAAAATGAGCAAAAATAACAATAAGTGAATGATTTAATTATATTTATAATTATGTGATCTCCAAAAATTCTCATAATAATAAATAAACAGTCAAGATTTTTCATTACATGTGTGTGACTAGCATGTTACATCATTTTCATACACGAAGTACGTTTTTCTGTAAATAGAATTTGATATCAAGACTTGAGATGGCATGATTACATTGAAGTTACACATTATATAAAAAAGAAAAAAGTTAATAAGGAAAATATTAGTTTTCATGTAACAAAAAGTTATTTATTATAATCAATGTGACAGACAAAACATTAGAATATTTTAACAATCAAAATGTGCAATAAACTTTTTAATATCTAGTTACACTGATTATTTTCTTAAAATATACATCAATACTATCAAATAGAAAACATTTCTTTTCAAAAATTTGACAGTAATTTAGTATGAGATTTTTTGAAAATATTACAGCAAGGCCAAGGTGGATGGAGATGAGTAATTGCAATTTAATGCAAAAACAATATGGTTCCTTTGTCCAGAACAGATCACAATAGTTGCTGCCATAGAACAAGCCCCTATATCACTTAAAATAAAATCAACATTATAGTGAATTATTTCCCAGATGGCTACAGATGAATCAGTATGGAAAACAATTTAAGTTTTAACAACTTAAATAGATGGTTATCAGAGAGAAAGTGACAGCATCATAAATGTGGGTGAGAGATGACCAACACCAGAAGGCAGGAAGTAGCACAAATGAGTGGAAAAAAATTTGTTGTTGCACTACTATATATGTGAAGATAATACCTGAAATATCAATCTGTCTAGTAGTCTTCCTTACTGCACACATTTCAGCTATTAATGATGAACAACAGATGTTTCTCATTTTAAGTGTGTTGTATTATGTAGTAAATCTTGCAGAATAAGAATTATCTGAATGACACTGTTACGCAGAGAACTGACTGTTCAAAATTTTAAATTTTCAGTTACAGGCACAGCCTTGAATATGAAAGCTTCCATTAATTACATATTCAGTAGTTTACATGCAAAGCAGTGTAACAGAAACCTAAGCTGTCGTTACAACACAGCCAAGCCATCGTTTTCTCACAAAAAGCTTTCAAGTTAAATAATGCTGAACTCTAGTGCTGTGACAACACATGAAAGTCACTTCCAATAATTAATTAGCATGCCTCCTAAACATTCTATACAATAGAGTTAGCAATATGGTTATTTTCCCAAGTTGGAGAGTTGATCCTTTCTTTTCATGAAAAAACTTTAAAGTGATTGCTGAATACAAATTGTAAACGACATCTTATTTCAATAAGCATGCCTCTGAAGTTCTCGTAACACCTGGAGTGGACAGTTTAGTCAAACAGTTTATTATGAAATGTTATAGGCAAAAGATACCATTAAATATTGTATTATAAAAATATGTATAGCTACATTTAATGTAATAATTAATAAGTAACCATAAGTTCAGTCTGCAGTAAAGCTGTACCAATCCACAATATACCCAGTAAAGCTGTACCAATCCACAATATACCCATTGCATTTTAAGCTGAACTGAATTAACCATTCCACATCAAGAGGTAAGACGCCTAACTAAACCCAGTTTTTGTAGCCAAACAAGTTATTCCTCTAGGAGAGTGGCTTCTCTTCTGGTATGGTTGGTGTTGTAGCAGGTGTCGAAGCACTGTTACTGGGTCTTCGGTTTGCCTCTGCCTCTCTCAGAGCCTCATCAAAACTCTGAGTTGAGTTGGAGCGTGAAGTCACCACTTTTGTCTGTAAATGAATATTGAAAAGTTTCTCACTTCATTCCATCTTATCAAATACTCTGGCAAATTACTATGGAATTTACTTGTTTTAAATACAAACAACAGTTAAATATTTTAAAGAATATAGTTTGTATGCTGCTGTTCAGTAGGATCTCATTAGACACTTTTGCACCAACCTTCACATTCTCATATGCTGACCCAACCTTCTCTTCTAAAGAGCGAAAAGAATCTGAATTTTTCAGCTGCCCAATTTTTGTTGTTACACTGGAGCCTAAACCACCTAGAAGAGTAGTAGTTTTTTCAGCTGTAGTTTTAATCACAGATTCAGTCTTCTGATACCTAGAAGCAAAAGAATGAAGAACAGCCAATGACCAAACATGCATTATGAAGCTAAGTTCATCATAACTACTTGCTATGCATGGAGACAAATGTAATAAATCATAAAAAAACACACACACACACACACACACACACACACACACACACACACACACACACAAACAGTTACTTGTTGAGAAGTTATCTTCGTTTATCAATGTGAATTAAATGTTATAGTAAATTATTTAGACATTCTGAATTTCAACAAAGAAAAAATTTATTGATAACTGGACTGAAATGATATGTAACTAATCTTTAAAGAAAAATTAGTATTACCTATCTTCTCACAGGATAAACTATTAGAGTAAAAGGTAGAATAAATTAGATAGGTAAGTATAATTACAATGTTTTACGCTGCACCTGAAGTAAACATTTTAAAAATGAAGCATTCACTTAACACAGAAGTAGCACTAATGTCATGTCTACAAGCACATAAAGCAAACATTAGAAACATACAAAACTGAAGGAATTTCATGTATGAAAGTAAATCAGATTGTTTCATAGCTACACTTAATGGTAAAGTTTGTGGACTGAGATTCCAACAACATGAAATAGTACAGAAGAGGTGAGGAACCATGCACTGTAGGTATACATTTTTCGATAACAAATTTTCAGCACTGAGAGATATAGGAATTTAGAATGACATTATGAAAACATCAAACAATGAAGAAGGGTAAATTGCTGTACTCATCTAAACTGGTTGTCATTAAAGAGCCATCACAAAAACTCAATGTGAATCACACTGGGCTTTCATAGCAAGTCTCTAGGTGATGGCAGCAATCTAAGGAGGCAGGGTGAGGGAACACTGGCTACTCTGGCAAGGATACATTACATGACAAACACCCGCAACAGAGGAAACATCAAATATTGAGGAAAATGACAAGTGACTGAAGGAACAGGACATCAAGAGCCACCAAAATGTCACAACTTATGTCTCTGTAACAGCAAATTGTTGACTGCTTAAACTACAATAGCAATGATGAAGGATAAATCAACCTAAAACATGAGGCAATAAACACACCTAGTAACTAAAATTAATTATCAGTGAATGTCCCTACAGATAAAGCTCAACAGTTACCATGAAGTCAGCTTATGAGATACTACATGAGAATATCTTATTAATATTTGTAGTCAACAGATAATGTATTACCAAGCCACTTGGATCATAAGTTGCACATTGAAATACATACAAAAGTGCTTCGAGTAATCTCTCCGAAATATTAATGGGGTTTCCTCCCATTTAAATCATCTTTAACTGTTTACAGTCTCATACACAACTTTTTCTATGAAATAAACACTTTATATCTAAAAACAAAGAAGATGTGACTTACCAAACGAAAGTGCTGGCAGGTTGATAGACACACAAACAAACAAACATACACACAAAATTCCAGCTTTCGCAACCATCGGCTGCTTCGTCAGGAAAGAGGGAAGGAGAGGGAGAGACGAAAGGACGTGGGTTTTAAGGGAGAGGGTAAGGAGTCATTCCAACCCCGGGAGCGGAAAGACTTACCTTAGGGGGAAAAAAGGACAGGTATACACTCGCATACACACACATATCCCTGGGATATGTGTGTGTGTGTGTGTGTGTGTGTGTGTGTGTGTGTGTGTGTGTGTGTGGGCGCGCAAGTGTATACCTGTCCTTTTTTCCCCCTAAGGTAAGTCTTTCCGCTCCTGGGATTGGAATGACTCCTTACCCTCTCCCTTAAAACCCACATCCTTTCGTCTTTCCCTCTCATTCCCTCTTTCCTGATGAAGCAGCCGATGGTTGCGAAAGCTAGAATTTTGTGTGTATGTTTATGTTTGTTTGTGTGTCTATCAACCTGCCAGCGCTTTCGTTTGGTAAGTCACATCTTCTTTGTTTTTAGATATATTTTTCCCACGTGGAATGTTTCCCTCTATTATATTCAAATAAACACTTTATATACACAGAACAAGGATAGGCATGGATGAAGGTATGTGTAGCGACAAATTCCAATTCGAAATTGATAAGTTTTGAATCACGAATTACGCCATCAGTCTCTTGAAACATAAAAACAAATTGATTTCAATAGGTATTATTTCTCAGTTCCAAACTAATTCAGTTTCCAACTGATCACATTACAGCAAACAACTAAAAATAGGAAAGTGTGCATCATGAAAGTAGCATTTACAGTACTTACAATGGTGCTTCTGTAACAGCCCTGCTGAACTTCCCTAGTTTGTCTTCAACATTCTGATAACTGTTACGATAAAAATAAAAATAAGCAAGTAAGGAGTGCAGAACACAAAACTGAATGTGTGTCCATAATCTATGTGGTATTTTCTTTGAAATGTTATTTTCATTCCTTGCTAATATTTACCTCTATTTTAACAAAGTTCCCTCAATGTATAAGACAGGAGGACAGGTGACCACTTGCCTGCAAATCAGTAACAATTTTGAGCTTTCACTCCTCTTACAGCTTTGGTGTGTGCAAATAAACCCAAAACATGCAAGAAAGCAAAAAGCTAGTAAAGTTGTCTCGTCTAAGGTTGCACCACCTACCATTCATCTGCAGATGGGTGGTAACAAGTCTGTATTCTTTCTGTTTCCATCATAATATTACCATCAGTCTTATTTAAAAGAGAACAGTCTTAATGACAAGTATGACAATCAGGTTCTGGATATTCTACTTACAAATAGAAAGTATTTCACAACACAGGGGGTGGAGGTACCAAAAAATGTCATGTTTCTTTATTATGGTACCATCTGAAATACATGAAGTGTATTTTGGGACAGTAAGCATAATTCTTTGTTGTGTCACATTAATTTAAAAATTCTAGAAAGTCAGCCAAGGAAAAAAATTGATTGATCTTGGTTTTCTTCTTTCTCTTTTTCCCCCCTAGCATTTATCCTCTCTAGCACAGGGTCTGCTTTTTGGGAATTTAGCAGTATTATTTAACTATGTGATCAGATGGACTTCCTAATGTCCCAACTGTCAATGCAACCTAAGGGATCAGTAGTGCACTCCATCAGTCTGTGAATCATGTAAATTTTGTTCTCTGTGTAAGTTAACTGTTTGTGTATCGTATTCTCTGAGGCAGAAGCTAGTGACCAGCCCAGAATTTGCCTAAATGAAACATGGAAACAGCTGAAAACCACCCTCAGGCTGGCCCAGGTAGCATCCCACCACATTAATCCATTGCACACATTCTATATGGAAGTGGCCTACCTTCCTGTCTCAGAAGGTAGCACACTGCACATTATGCTGTATGAAATGATCTTTAATGTTTGTTTTAGTAATGAATATTTAGTGTTTTTTATTTTTTTACTATGGTCAGATGAACAAAGTAATTTGAATTTCAGATTATGCTCTGAACACATTTCTAGGTAATTAGGCCACACGAGTGCACAGAATGACAAACATTTCCCTACTGGCCACATTGCTCTAGGTATCCATATATAACTGTTTATGTCTCAACCACTACATCCATTACTGTTGTACACAATTGCAAGCCGAGAGAGTATGCCGTGTGGCTTTCTTTAATGAGATAAACAAAGGCACTTGAATTTAAGTCAGAGAAATAAGGGAGATTCAGAATCCTTATCCACTGTCCAGACACAAATGTGACCACCTGTCAAAATACTCACCTTTTCCAGCGTGGGGCACTGTGAGACATGTAGGAAGAGTGTCAATGATATTCTGGAAGTACCAGTAGGGATGTGGAGCCATGATGAGTCCAGTACTGTGGCCAGCTGCGCTAAGTTTCTTGGATAGGATCCATGGCATGAATAGTCTGAGGTTGTCCCACAGATTCTCAACCATTTTTCTCAATTCCATAAATTTTACCAACAGCCATATACAAAACTTCCTGGCAGATTAAAACTGTGTGCCCAACCGAGACTCGAACTCGGAACCTTTGCCTTTCGCGGGCAAGTGCTCTACCAACTGAGCTACCGAAGCACGACTCACGCCCGGTACTCACAGCTTTACTTCTGCCAGTACCTCGTCTCCTACCTTCCAAACTTTACAGAAGCTCTCCTGCGAACCTTGCAGGACTAGCACTCCTGAAAGAAAGGATATTGCGGAGACATGGCTTAGCCACAGCCTGGGGGATGTTTCCAGAATGAGATTTTCACTCTGCAGCGGAGTGTGCGCAGAAGTAAAGCTGCGAGTACCGGGCGTGAGTCGTGCTTCGGTAGCTCAGTTGGCAGAGCACTTGCCCGCGAAAGGCAAAGGTCCCGAGTTCGAGTCTCGGTCGGGCACACAGTTTTAATCTGCCAGGAAGTTTCATATTAGCGCACAATCCGCTGCAGAGTGAAAATCTCATTCTGGAGCCATATACACTTTAGGTTATTTTATTTTATATTGAACACTACCAGTTTCAGCAATTCATTTTGCCATCTTGAGGCCACATATGCCTTTATCATACCAAAAACCTTATTGTATGATGCCATAAGACTGGAACCATGAATCCGAATCGTTATGCAACTGATTCATAAGAAAGGGCGACACTGGTTCAACTGGTAGCATTCGATATAAAATAACCTAAAGTATATGGCTGTTGGTAAAGTTTATTGAATTGAGAAGTGTGTATCAGCCGGTGTCCCCTGGCCATAACAGACCAACAGAAACTGGAGCTATGCAACACACTGTATTGTCCTGATGTCCAATGTCATCAAGTCAAGGAAAAACAAAATGCATGTGGAAGTGGACATGGTCCTTAAGAATAGATGTATACTATTGTTGATCCACTGTGCCTTCCAGAATTACAAGATCACCCATGGAATCCCCCAGAACATGAAACTTCCTCCTCTGGCCTGGACCCTTCCACCAACAGTTGCAGGGTGTTAGCTTTCAGATGTTTTGTGCTAGACACTCCAACAGTCGTATGTCTGATGGAGTGTAAAACATGCTCCATCTGGAAAGGTCACCTGTTGCTACTCAGTGGACATCCAATTTAACAGCAGTCAGCATTGGCGCACCAGCCAGGTGCGTGCTTGCGGAGGTCAACGTGCGGTAACATTCATTCACTGAATGGTTGCTGAGGAGATACTGTTGGCGGCCCCACGGTTCACCTGGGTGGTCAGTTGCTGAACGGTTGAACATCTATTTCCCCATACATGTCTCTGCAGCCATCATTCACCCCTGTCACCTATGGCCTGTGGTGCACCACAGCTGCTTTGGCATCGGTTTTGCATGGCACCATTTTGCCGTGCACAGTATACTTTAACCATGGCGGCATGCCAACAATTTACAAACATAGCTGTTCCGGAAATGCTCCCACCTTTGGCCCAAAAGCTAATGATCGTGCTGTTCTGAACATAAGAAATCGTTCCATATCTGCATTACGACAATGACTGCACTGTTTCCCGCATCCTCTGACATGCTTTATGTACCCTCCACTGCTAGTGCTGCCATCTGCTGCTGTGAGCGGTTATGGCATGTTGATGTCTAATGGAGCCAGTGGCCATATTAATGTGATTGGAGTGTGTAGAACCTCTAATTATCAAAACTCATTCAAGACACCACATTTGTCCCATAGGAAGAATGTGACTACAGCAGCATACAAATAAGAAACGTATATAATTATCAACTGATCACTTCAGTGTGGATGCACACCATTCTCAAACTCTTAATGGAAATCTGTGAAATGCTGTGAGTAATAAGAATAATAGGCAAGGGGCATTACATTAGTAGTGTGTGCCTAAGTTGAGAATTTGGGCTTGATAGGAAGCTTGCTAGTGTAGCCATGCAGCTGCGATGACCACTTTCCCAACTGATTTTAATCAATGCCTATTGGCAACTAATACCATTAATTTCTTTGTGTCTTACTAAGACAAGGGTGACAAACATGCAATTCATTCCATTACTCCATTAATAAATTATTATACAATGCTTCTTTCATCATATGACTTTTCCTGAAAAATTAATGTGTAGTGCAGATTTTGCATGTGACTGTACATGTTACCAGCAATGGAAAAAGGAAATTCAGTACCAGGAAGAAGATGTATAAAAGTAATCTACAGATGACTTGGAACATTTGTCAAATGCAATACTGTGAATCACAATAACTTCACCATTATGAACTGCACAGTTGCATAAATTACTTTCACTAAAATTCTCAGTCAAGTAAACAAGAAGCGTAGGATATCACTCTGAGAAAACAAGTTTATAGCATTGTCACTGTAGATGATATTCTACACAATTTACTCTTTTATGATCTTGGCTTGTAATAATAAAAATACCACCACAAAAAAAAAAACACTTTTCCGGGGAGGTAATATAAGCAAAAAACTGAATTTAGAGATGGATACAAGAAAAGATTTCCTCCCGTAATGACCAACATAAAATTGAAGTAATAATTGAGAAAAACAATGGAGTAATGTCCACAAACAAATTACCATGACTACATTACTACTGCTGCAACCACCACATAAGAACCACATTTTATTACTGTATAAATTCTTGAGACATCAACTAAGTCATTGCTGCTAATAATCAAGACTCAACCTAGTTATAATTAAGGAGAACAACCTACTAAAATGTCAGAAATTACTGAAAAACTTAGTCATTATGCAAGGGAGGCGAAAGGGTGGGGGGTGGGGATGGGGGGCTGTCAAGAGTCCCGACAGCTGTGGTGCCGAAAGCAATTCAGAAATTATTTGGAGACAAGCTACTAATTTCTACAATAACAAGACTTTTATGGTTACTGTCAAATTATACATGCCTAGGAAATACAATTTTTAAAAATAATGAAAGTTACAATCATTAAAGAGAACAAGTGATTAAAGTAGATTGGCTAGGGGGGTCGCAAACAGTATGCTGAGGAGAGAAAACAGCAAATATCTATGGCAACTTTGTTTTTCTTACATCACTTCCTTGCAGCCATTTTCCCCAATACGAAAAAAAGAGGGGGACAAG
This sequence comes from Schistocerca piceifrons, assembly GCF_021461385.2. Taxonomy (NCBI): domain Eukaryota; kingdom Metazoa; phylum Arthropoda; class Insecta; order Orthoptera; family Acrididae; genus Schistocerca; species Schistocerca piceifrons. Next base: position 780,062,947 of record NC_060139.1, read on the forward strand.
TACAATAAGTATGCTGTTTGCTTTTATTTACATGAAATGATATTTGGACCCGTTTCATTAGTAAAAAAGTTATCTGCAGTCTTTGGTTCCATCTGTGCCATCACCACCACCACCACCACCATGTAAGTTTATGGCCTGCACTGCGTACAGATTAAGTTTCTGATTGTTGTTTCCCTGCTTAACTTTTGCTAATATAAACCTTGACTAATTCCACATCCCCCAAAAAGCTATTGCTCATAAGCTAGTATAAGTGCTATTTTCACACACTGATCCGCTGTTTCCCTTATTTTACATATTTCTCCATTCATAATTTCCATTCTTGTTTTACGTGATAACTTGAAACACCCCCAAAACTTCCTTCGCTACAGTTTATTTTGAAGTCTTTCCCATCATTAAAAAAAAGTGAGTCGCGTTACTCTTTTTCATTTTCTCAAAACCAGAAAGTAAGTAGTTATTTTCATCATTCACCTTTATGAGAAAACTAGCTAACTTGGCAACGCTTCCCATCTGCTAAATATGCATGGCAATTGGATGCTCAGTACATTCTGTGATATACCTGGGAATTCTGCAGGGGACAAATTTCTGCTCCTTCACCATTTTCAAATTATAATAAATCATATAGAATCTGAATAAAAAGACTCCTTTGTTTGGGTTTTTAAATCCCTGTTTTTAATTTTTTGTATATGATACAAAACTTCATAATATACAACATATTTCAATTTTTTGAATACTGTGTGGTAAGAGTATGAAATGGTTTTTTGCACCACCAGTTCATGAAAGAGCAACATACAAGTGACTATGCAAAAATTTGTCTAATTGTTTAAATGCCCCACTATTACAGTTAACACTGACTGTGAACAAGAAAACAAAACAGTATATCTAATATAGGTTATTGTTATGTATTAACTGTTGCTTAAAAAATATTTAGCACATGCCCCAATATTGTATAGTTTTAATTTTTCGGATACTGTGTGTCAGGAGTTAGTTAAAGATCAGATATAACTGACAGTGGTAAAACACTGATCATAAATAAACTCCAGCGTGTTTGAATGTTGGATCTTGAGCTTTCTTTATTGTTACTGCAAACGAAACCTGGAGGGGTAAACTGGTTGGGACATCAATATATAGAGTATGAGAGAGACTTCTCTACCTGCTGGCTCTGTGAGGAGAGCACCTTAAATGACATCATTACTTTGCATAGTTTTAATCTGGGAATGGGTAGCGTTACAAAGTTTTGGATGATTCAGATTGCGTAGTAGTATTCTTTTCAAAAACCCGTAAGGTACAAATACAACATTATCAACATATAGGTTTTCTGTTAAAACTGGCAAAGGAAGAGATCAAAACAGCACATAGTTGTGTACATAATTTTTGTTTAGAATTTTATATATAGAAAAGCAAAATGTACGGTGGAAAAATTTGTCTAATGGTTTATACACTCTGCTATTGTAGTTACAACAACTGTGAAAAAGAAAATACACTTTCAAAGCATGGTGCAGCATTTTCTTTCTTGCAGTTGGTTTTAACAGAAAACTTATACACTGTTTTTTTAAAAGAACAATATAGCCTATGTCCGTCCGAATGTTTATTAGAGTATTGTATCAGAATTTGAAGTAAATCAGTCACGAACATTGAGATTTTTTGAGACAATATTTCCTTTTTATATATTAATATGGATTAAAGATCATTGCAGTCTTTAAAGAAAAAACTTGAGAGAAATTGCTTCTTCCTTCTGTATAAAATAGTATCTATAAATAATTCCTTTTACAGTCCCCTTGTGCTACTTAGGGACGATACCATGTACACACATCAAAAAAGAGTCTTTCTTGGTTCCAAGAGTTCCGGAACACGTACAGAAAATTGGAATAGAGAGCAACATAAACGTCATTTCCGCCCTTTTTAATGTTCATGAAAATCACACATTGCATGTTGTACCACCATACAGCAAGACCTTCTGAGATAGTGGTCCAGATTGCTGTACACACCAGTGCCTCTGACACCCAGTAAGACATCCTCTTGCATTGATGCATGCCTGTATATGTCGTGGCGTACTATCCACAAGTTCATCAAGGCACCGTTGGGTCTGATTGTCTCACTCTTCATGGCAATTCAGCGTATATCCCTCAGAGTGGTTGGTGGGTCACATCGTCCATGAACAGCACTTTTCAATCTATCCCAGGCATAGTCGATAGGGTTCATGTCTGGAGAACAAGCTGGCCACTCTGTTCGAGCGATGTCGTTATCCTGAAGAAGTCATTCACAAGATGTGCACAATGAGGGTGTGAATTGCTGTCCATGAAGACAAATGCTTCACCAATATGCTGCTGATATGGTTGCACTATCGGTTGGAGGATGGCATTCATGTATCGTACAGCCATTACGGTGCCTTCCAAGACCACCAGCGACATACGTTGGCCCCACATAATGCCACCCCAAAACAGCAGGGGACCTCCACCTTGCTGCACTCACTGTACAGTGTGTCTAAGGCGTTCAGGCTGACCAGGTTGCCTCCAAACACGTCTCTGACGATTGTCTGGTGGAAGGCATATGCGACACTTATAGGAGAAGAACGTGATTCCAATCCTTAGCGGTCCATTCGGCATGTTGCTGGGCCAATCTGTACCAGACTGCACGTTGTTGTGGTTGCAAAGATGGACCTTGCCATGGGTGTAGGGAGTGAAGTTGCGCATCATTCAGCCTATTGCACACAGTTTGAGTCTTAACAAAATGTCCTGTGGCTGCACGAAAAGCATTATTCAATATGGCGGCGTTGCCGTCAGGGTTAACCCGTAGGTAGCGGTCATCTACTGCAGTAGTAGCCCGTGGGCAGCCTGAGCGAGGCATGGAATCGACAGTTCCTGTCTCTCTGTATCTCCTCCATGTCCAAACAACATTGCTTTGGTTCACTCCGAGATGCCTGGACACTTCCCTTGCTGAGAGCCCTTCCTGGCACAAAGTAACAATGCGGACATGATCAAACTGCGGTATTGACCCTCTAGGCATGGTTGAACTACAGACAACACGAGCTGCATACCTCCTTTCTGGTGGAATGACCGACTGATTGGCTGTCGGACCCCTTCCGTTTAATAGGCGCTGTTCATGCATGGTTGTTTACTACATCTTTGGGAGTGCTTAGTGACATCTCTGAACAGTCAAAGGGATTGTGTCTGTGATACAATATCCACGGTCAACATCTATCATCAGGAGAACTGGGAACTGGGGTGATGCAAAACCGTTTTTTTAATGTATGTACTACAGAACTTGCTTCATGCAACATATCTAATTGCACAGAACCCCTAATTACCAACAACAAAATACAAAGTACAAACTGATTTACACACTTGCTTCAACTCTAAGGCAGTCACACTATGAATGGACCCAGTGCACTGCTTTGGATACTACAATGCTCTTTCACATTCAAGGCTATTAGCAAAAGATTAACAGATGAAACACACACACACACACACACACACACACACACACACACACACACACACACACACTGCCCCTCCCTATCATTTCCGTAGATTATACACTGAAAATTATGTTAGGAAATGGCAATGATAGGTCAACAATTCATATGTTATTGATCAATGAACCAACAAGGCACACCCAAGTATAGTACATGAAAAAGCTGTAAGAAACATGATTCTTCTCAAATTTGCAGTACAGTTTAACAGCAGGAAGCCCTTTATCCCTCCACACCATCACATTTTGCCTCAGCAACTGTGCAAGCCAAATTTACCGAAAGAAACTGACACTGAGCAAATACTTAAAAGTCCTCAATGAAAAGCATAGATTATGAACACACAAGCAACAAAAACTAAACTACACTAATTTAAAAAGCAAATATGAGCAATAAAAAGGAAGAAAATAACACTGCTTAAGTGCTAAAGGTGAATAAGTGACCGCTACAAGTGTCATAGAACGTTAGGTTTCTCTTCGTTTTTCTTGTGATCGTATTTATGTACATTGTTAATTACAGATGTCAGTTGCTGTTGCTGGGTACTCCGCTGCAAAATTACAACCATCAGTAAATGGTATCATTGTTACCTAACTGAACAGCAAACTACCAGCTGTATCTCAAAAACAGTGATACCCATTGTAAATTGAAAATCGTGTATAAACATAACACATACAACTTTCCTTACATGAAAAAATGCAGTGGTCCTTAAAACAATTCATAGGTTTACCATTAGTGATTACAACATGTTGCCATGAATTCCCGATCTCATCTGTTACAGACAAATTAAGTGTATTGTTTATCCAAAGGCCTACTGCCCAATTGTTAAGAGGTTTTCATAAAAGTGCCATTTTTAAAAAAAAATTTCCTTCTTTGTTCTGTTTCTTATTAAAGAAGGAATATCCTGATCTAAAGTTCGGGACTTGGACTCTACTCTTATCAGTAACAATCTATCAATAATTTCACCTCCTGTGAGTGCGATTTTGTTCCTTATTTTTTTTAATAATGTCTTCAATGATATTTTTATTTAGGTATAGAAATATAATTACAGCAGTTATGGAGAAGACTATGATTTTTGGGTTAGGTAATTTAAAATGATGGCATTATTAACACAAAATGATAATCCTGCAATGAAATACAAGTACAAAGTATGGTGTTCATCCAGATTAAAAAGACCTGCAGACAAATTTCTTAAAAGATAAGAAATGCATTTCAATTGTCTGTAACCCTTGCTGGAGGGCGACAGGCAGCACCATAAGAAGACACAGCAAATTTGAGTTTGTCTTCTTAAATCTGAAGGAGGACTTTACATGAAACCACAGTAAAATTTCCCATTTTTTATTCACCCTCTATTCACCCAGTCATTAGTAAGTACTGGTTTACTCGATGACAACTGGCATATCATATACACTTTATGTCCCATCCCAAATTTTCCAACAATTAATACTGAGCAATCTACTAAATAAGGTACTCAATCCTGAATCTTTACACAACACAGACTGCAGTTTGTGCTCATATGTGGATCAATAGGCATGACAAAATACTTCATGATTTGTAAAGCACTTTAGAATTCAGGCTAGCTGATTACATTAAATTTCAGTGATAAGGCAGCTTTCCACCTGATCATGACTGTCAGTAATCAGAACTTACAGATTTGAGGCACGTTCTGCACAATGAAGGGGCTCTTTTTTTCTTATCATAGCCCACTACTAAGTATACATGGTAGCCATTCAGCTTATAACGTCTAATACAGCAGTTTAATACGACCATGTTCCCACCCGCATGTTTACCAATCGTGGAGTAGTACTGGACCAGTCACGTAGGAGATTAGGATTTTATTCTCCTCCTCCACTGCTAGTTTTAGCACCTCTGCCTATGTTACTAAGTCACCTTTCTTGTAAACCCACAGTAAATGAAGTCTGAAAATGCGCATCTCCTACACAACATATCTGATACCGTGTAATATGGGAACCCCACATGGAGAGATGTGGACCACTAGTTGGACATGAGTAGGTAACATGGTATGGCACATATCAACCAACATTTACTGAAAATAAGTTTAATTTGTGGTTCTGTACCATTACAGTTTTTTGTACATAGTTTACCAGATATGTTTGGAATTTGAAATAAGACTGTACACAACATTCATTTGTTAAGAAGGCCTTTTCCTTGGCAGTAATTATTTGTGAACTTTGTGAACTCACTACCTAAAGTTATAGAATTGGAAACACAAAGGAAGCTAACATAAATTAAGGGTATTGCCCTTAATTATGATTCTAATAATTAAGTAATTCTGTAGTAACTAATCAATCATGCATCTATTTATGATATATATTGAAGTAACATCTATTGGCAGTCACCTCAGATACTCAAGCACATGCTCTACAGAATATTTACAAAGACAAAGGCGGTGTATAGCCTGTACTAGAGTGCATGAGAATTAATAATCTGCTAATAAACTACATTTCAAAGTTTAAAAAGTGTATCTGTCATCATAAAATAATCAGTAAATAGGTACACCAGCAAATTGTGAACAAATTAGTCATTTTCAACCCGTATACTCACATATTTGATTCCTTCACATTTCGAATGCTCTGTGACATATCATCTTGAAATTCCTTCCACACACTTATCCCAAGTTTACGTTTAAGTTCTTGAGAATGTTTTATTTTTGATGCCAAGACATGGCGGAGAGTCTGAATTTCCTCTTCAACCTGAAAATGAAGAACGTCACTAACATTTTCAAATAACTGTTCTACCTCACTAAAGGAGATTATGTACTTGCACATTTTTCACCTAGATCGCCTGAACACTAAATTGGACAAAGAAATTTTTTATAATCATAGGCATCAATATATTCATAAAAGGCTCACTATTTAGGTATAAGGACTTATTTGTGCATAAATACATTGTTGTATTGTCTCAATCTGTGACTTCATTCGATTGATAGGAATAAATAATCAGATTTATACAAGTTTTTTAAAATTGTATTTGTACTCTGTATTCTTGCTTTTCATTATTTAATCACACTGCATTTCAGAATCTATGATCCACCTTCAGGTGGTATTCAGATTCTTTTAATGTTTAATGTACTCTAGTTTCTAATGACATAACCGAATTATCTTTTTATATAAAACAAAAATTCTGCCGCCGGCCGAAGTGGCCGTGCGGTTCAAGGCGCTGCAGTCTGGAACCGCAAGACCGCTACGGTCGCAGGTTCGAACCCTGCCTCGGGCATGGATGTTTGTGATGTCCTTAGGTTAGTTAGGTTTAACTAGTTCTAAATTCTAGGGGACTAATGACTTCAGCAGTTGAGTCCCATAGTGCTCAGAGCCATTTGAACCAAAAGTTCTGCCATTCAAATGTAACAGTGAATTTTGAAAAACATCACACATCATGATTTTTAAGCCTGCCAGCAGCTGGCAATCCTGCAAATGGCAGGGTATGTGCTGGATTTCTTGTCTGAAACACTGTTGTTCTAGCTTCAAATTTAAGCACTTGTCAGTCAAGAAAACTTTTCACCACATTTGCTTTTGTTTGACAGCTAGACATCTGACATTTATGGAGGTATTTTTTTAACTAAACATCATAAGCATTCAGAACTAACAACCTCGAGTTATGGTATTGTATGATCTTGTCTTCTGGGATATTCTGATAGTGTTATTTGGTGGTGAAAGTTGTTTTTAATGCATACGTACGAACAAACAAAAAATTACTAACTAGTTTCAGGTAACTTTTCTCACCTTCGGATGGGCTAACAAATTGTGTGTATTTAAGTTCATGGCTAGCACATGCATGATTTTTGGGAGCTTCACAATTCCACACAAAATGACTCATTTATTAACATTGTTTATTTGGCTTCTGACAAATATCTGATATTTGTCCTCTTAAAAGGTACAACCACTGACATCTTTTTATGCAATGTCCTCTGTTGTAAATCACATTGTCAGTAGTTCTCATTTCAATGCATGTTTATACAAGTTATTTAAACTTGAGCCATGGCCCTTCTACACAAGCTGAACAGTAATCTTTCCGAGTGTGTGGCATATACCGCTAACCAACCCAAAAGAAAAGCAACATCAACCACTAGCCTTGTTAGAATATCACAGGGTTTTACTTGACATCATACTGGGAGCTACCTTCCCGTGATCTGACAATTATCTGTAATTTGTCCTCTTAAAAGGTACAACCATTGACATATTTTTATGAAATATATTTCATTAAAACACACAATACAAAATTAATAAAAATCACCAGTTTAACCATGGGCTTTCTGGTACACTAAAGGCAAAAACTTTGATGGAAATAATATGAAGAGAGGAATAGAAAGGTAAACAACAGTTTGGAAGTGCAGATTTATCAAAAATAATTATTTGGTAGAAAAATAAAGATATGAAAAGAGAACATAATAACAATAAATAATAGTGATGGAACTGCTAAATACAATTTTTACACACAGTTCATTTCACAATAACTGCTAACATAATTCCCAGCAGTGCATTTAATATATAAGGATTCCTTGTTGGCTTGTAAAAAAATTGTGAACTCTTTGTAAATAACAGCACTTGTGCAGAAATTCTACTTTCAGTAGCCTGTTTCTTTCTGACTTTGTGCATGTCAACAGTATGTAGTTAATGTTACCTTCTGCAGACATTGTGTGGTCACACTATGAGGTTGGATTGATTTGAGTGCAGCGATGGTGTGGTAAATTATAACAACACAAAACAACAGACTTTCAATAGTTGGTGTGCTGACTACATGTATATAATCACTTTGTGGGGAGAGGGCCAAGTATTTGTACATATAATTATAAAGTGCTTATGCTACGAGGATTTTTGTGGTCAGGTGACACAAGGTTTGAAATATGTAGAGCATGATCTGCTATACTATTTTGGTAAATCAAGATGACGATTTGGGTTTTGTGATCAGATGGTTTTTTGAAGTAAGTGTTTCTGTATGTAAGAATTTGCCTGCCAGTAGCTGTCTCTGAATATATAATGGCATTTCTGTAGCTTCAATTAAAACGGCATTTGTGGAGGTTGAGACCACAGCATCCAATCACTGACAAATACATCTAAACTTAAGTATGTATAATTTCCACAGGCTATCCTTGCACCCACTGTGGACTGCCAAAAATCTTAGTCCAAACTGTATGCAATCTTGTAGAATCAGTGGTGGTAGGGTGCAAGACAAACCAAACCTGGGAGACCAGATGATATTTGATGCCTTTTCAAGATCGATAATTTTGGTCTTCATGTACGGAACCCATGAAAACTATGAATCAAAAACAATTACTAAATATAAGGACTTCTCTGACACTAGATATCAGTAATGTAGAAGTATCTTCAGGAAGGCATGTGTATCATCAAGAAGGCATGGATATGAAGGCTTAGAAAACCCAATAAGATAAGATTTATCTGTCAAAGCTTACAAGTTGTTAACTCATCGCCAGCTTTTCACCGATGCAGCGACTACATAGTGTTAAAGACTCTGGATCGTTCCTTGTAGCAGAACAGTTTAGCCACTGCAAAGGAAAAATCAAATCTTATTTTCCATAATCACACAGTCAATTCTGCAAACATCTTTTTCCATGAAGCCTAATAACATTAGTTTGTGTAGTAAAATGTCCACATTTACTTGGTCATATGCTCCTTTGATATCCAGGAACATACCTTGCTAACTCTCTCAAAGAGACACATGATTGCAAGTGTCAGATGACAAAAGGACAATATTGTCAATTGCACCTTTTCCCTTCTGAAACCAACCTGAGAAGAGGCTGAGACATTCTGCAATTCCAACCAACACCCTGGACTTTCATTTCCCTAATTGTTCCAGTCTTTTAGCAAGACAAGACGAACATGCAACAATTGGTATGAAATTGCTGTACCATTACCTTTTCCCTTTTTCGAAAGTGAATAATCATTCGAGTTGTTAGACTTCCAACACTGATTATGTTTGCAAAAGGAGGAATAAATGTTTAAAGGTATTTCATACCATCAAAGCTGGAAGGTATTCCAATACCAGTGAAGCCATCTGTTGATGAGTAAATACTCCCTCAAATTCCTCTAAAATAAAGGCAGAAGTTAAAGAGTCTTCAAAATGTGGATGTCTGGATGGTAAAGGAAACAATTTAGTAAGTACTGAAGAGTGATATAATTGAAAATTTTTCGAGACAAGCTGTTTCTCCATTACGAGAATTAACAGAATGTTTGTTTTTAAACGCATTTATCTTGTTCCATAACTGTGATACTAATTTTCCTAGTTAATATCTGTTTAATATTTTTTCTCAAATAACTTACTATTTAACTTGTGTGGTTATAAAGGAAAAATTACCACACTGAAAGCTAAAAAACACCAAGATTTGTTAGTAATTATGTGTCTGTGATCTTTACATTTTAGTAATTAACGTAATTTCCTGAAAGAATGTCCAGAATGTGGGACTTAACACACTTTTCAACTGTAAAATGGCTCTGAGCACTATGGGACTCAACATCTTTGGTCGTAAGTCCCCTAGAACTTAGAACTACTTAAACCTAACTAACCTAAGGACATCACACACACCCATGCCCGAGGCAGGATTCGAACCTGCGACTCAACTGTAAAGAAACATCTGGTACCCTCACAGTACACGAACACAGATGTGTCTACACACTGGTTTTAATTAAGTAGTGTCTTTAGAAACAGTAGCAGACATTTTTGTCCACTGGTGGGTCAAGGATTTTGGAATATTAAAGCTGCTAAGTTTTTCCTGCTACTTTTTCATGCATCCACCTTCCACTAAGCACCTTAGTCAAATATGTATGAGTCAGTGTGTTTATATGACCAGTCAATTTCAATACAATAACCATCTCAATGAAATTCTGAACTCCCGCTCATCTTCTGTCTATCTCAGATGTCCCTACAATTGGTTCATGTCATTTTTTCACTACTAATAATATTTTTATGATATTATGAATTAAACTGTAATACAAAAGTTATGTAAATAAGTAACTCTGATACGATTTAAGCAGATCAAATAAACAAATTAAATATGACTTTCAGGTCCATTTCATTATTCACAACATTTTCTTTCTATAGTGCATTGCACAATTTGCATTTTGCCCTTTATTTTATAAAGAAATAAGGAAAAAAATACATTTCACTTTCTTCCAAAGGAGAGAAACTCAGGTTATTATTTATATTCAAATGCAATTGCTGTGCTTCTAAGAGAACACACCTTATTGAGAGCAGCACTCTTGTGTCATCAACAAAAAATCTCCCGTGTATCTTTATCCCAGTACCTTTTGAAGGGTCTCTGCTTCTGAATACAAATATTCATTTTGGCTCACTAATGTATCACCAGCATTTCCACTCCAACATTGACACTACTACTGCGGAACAGCTTCCAATAGCATGTTGAGTACTTCAATGCCTCACTGTCTCCCAATCAGAGACCAGCATGCTTCTGGTATAATATCAGCAGCACAGCTACTCCAATATGTGACTTTTTTCTGTTTGATAGTGGGCCACATAATGCATTACATATTTTTTCACTGTATCAACACTAGGCAAAAATTTTATTTGACTCAATAAATAAACTAATTCTTCTTTTGAGCAATTTTCTTGTAGCTCACCTTGGGTTCATCAAACCCTCAAGTTGCCCAATGAAGCTACTGATAACCTTCAATGTTTTCCTTTCAGGATACTGATTTTATATGGTTTTTGTCTTTAAATGTTAATTTTGAACACTACACTCATACTAATTTGAATGAGTTGTTGGACAACTGTGGCAGTCAAAACTAACCGAAGATATTTTGAATACAGAATACTGACAACACATTTCATTCTCCTCACAGTTTAACGACTTGAGCACCTCCCCACATAGTTGAACATACTTCTGGTGAAATATCACCTTATCTAACTCATTCTTCTGTTCTGTTGATCTCATCTCCAGGCTGGCTGTAATGATGCCATGTAATATCTGAACTGGCTGAAAATTACACCCAACTAGCAGAACTGCATGTTTTGATATGTTCATAATTCATCTTTTTTCTCTTATGATGGTATCATTATGCTTTATGATGCACCTCTAACTATCTGAAAAAATATCCTGTTAACAATGAGGTCATTAGACATACTGCAATCATGTTTTGTCTAGTGTGGTAAATACTAAACTGCTTCTGTTGAAGCTTACTTGTACATTAGAGAGAGATACCTTTACAAGCTCCTGCTGCCATTCCTGTTTCTGTCTCTCTTGTTCCTCAGGACTCAAACCCTGAAGTTCATTGATACCAGAATCGGGTGAGACGTCAGTAGGGGCCTCCTCAGCTGTAAACAGAAGAGGATATTTTAAATCATCTTACTTGTAAAGATTTTAGCTGTCACTCATGTAAAATTATTTACACGGATGCCATCATTTTAGATATGCTTTAAAATTATCATGCACATGGAGAAAGTAACACATCAAAATGCCTGCAAATATTCCTGCCCTGTTCTACAACAACAACCATTTACAGGTAATAAAAATAAAAAGGTGTAACATTATTCTACTTTTTTTGTATCTGCTCTTTAAATCTCCCCCTGAAGGAGATACAGTTAAGAAATCAGCTTTTCCAAGTGAAAATTAAAGAAGACTGCCAGTGCTGAACTGTCTGCAAAACAAAGGGAAATGTGCTACTGTAACCTTTCCACAGGTCACTTCTGACAGTTCATACAATTGTTTCATTATATCAGATGCTATTAAGATAATGCAAAAAATACCAGCACAAAACACTAATGCGGAGCGAATATTGTAACCGCTCAAGGGAAACTTTGCTATCATTTATAGAAGCTATATGAGCTGTAATTAGTGCACGTGAATCCAATATTTATGCATGCACATGAGGAGGAATATTTATCTCAACTTCATCGATCTACCCTGGGTTACATAAATGTAAAGAAACCCTACATGTTTCCTACACAGCATAAAGGTATTATTATTAGACATATAAGAGACACTGTGAAACTGATGGCAAAAATCAACATGTTCAGCGTAGTGCTATAAACAAATCTTAAGTTTCAATAAATTTGTGACTGCTTACTGGCAGAAATCTCATCTATAGTCATGTAGTCATTGCACGACTGATTTTTCATTTGATCACCTCTAACAAACTGCCATTCACTCAAAACTGTGTGAGAACACATGACAATTGGAATGGCCAAATATCCAAACTGTATGCTGCATTCTTCTGGGCCTCTAGCTGAATGCTCTGAAGTGAACCAGACACATTATGTGTGGGAGATTATATTTCTATGAACAACAAGAATGAGTACGCTCAATTTCTGAGTCAAGTGTTTGTACTGGATTTCTATTATTACACATGAGAAATACGAGTAATTTTCAAGAACTTAGTTGTCACTGCCACATTGTTGCACCTTCAATGTGTGTTTTGTATCTGTGTCCAGTTCATTTTAACATCAATGGAGGTATATAGCTCTTGCTAATAACATGTACTTTCATTTTAATCTGCTACAGTGAACTAAAACTATGGAGCACAGTCAGTACCTCTAATATCCCGCAGTTTAGAGACAAAAAATCTCTTCCACGTGTTATTACTTGCAAGAAACATTTTGTATTAATAGCAAAAGTCATAATTAATAAATGACAATTTTCCTTTATTATGAAAAAGTTACAATCCCATTAGGATGCAAATTCACCGAGTGAAATGAAACAACATATGATAATAAAATAATTTTAAAATAAATACAGCTCCCATTTAAATGCGGTGAGAAAAATTTAGGTTGGAGTGGAAATATGCTATATGCACAAATTACTGAACACTGTCTGACATACAGATTGCTAAGTACGTATGGACAAGATTGAAAGCAGATGTTGCAGCATTTTATTTTTTTAAATTCTCTTTCACACACTCAAAGATGAATGCTGCATTATAAAAACTGAATACCTTTCACAAGTTGCAGAAAACGCCTGTAGTTTTTGGGGCTGCTGACACGAGCAAGATAGGGCTTTGAAATATCTTGAAATGTTACTTTTACATTATGTGGCTTTTTCTGAAACTCCGTTTCCACACTACATGACTCTGTTTCCAGGGATGATTCATCATGTTCATCAACAATACAGAAAGTACTTGAATCTACATCATCTGGCCAATTATGATCAAAACTTGGTGTTCCCGATCCTGATATGTATGCATAGTAGCAATCTTCTTCATATTCGAGGGACTGAGGCTCATCATCCATATCTTTGGTAGTTTAAAACATTATAATGTGTTTAAATAATATTCATTCGGATGCTATCAATTTAATCAGTGGTTCTCAGTCTATAACCTCGTATGGGTCTTTTATGCAAACTATCATGCATGTGCACTGATAATGCTTCAACAGTTTTTAAAAGACATACAGATCTGACTGTAAATTCTCTCTCTGGAAGATTATATGAGAGGTACAAACATTTCAGTATACACTTTAAATGCAGATGCAACTGCATTTACTATGTGATCTGTAATGTTTTATTTACAAATATACTTACTGGCAATTACAGCCAAACGAACTGTGTGTCAACTTTTTTGATTTTGTATTTCTGCAAATAAACTAAGTTCCTTTGGAAATGTGTGTGACGTTTTAAATCTAAGGAAATGAAAATGGGCACACATTACTAGTTTGTGGCACAAGCATTAAGCTAATCCATTATAGTTTCTCATATTACACTATATGGGAATTAGTTACGCTTGAGTCAAGATGAGCAGTTAAAAAAGAATGTAACTTTTTTTTAACATACATGCTTCACTGGCTTAGAAAAATGGACCTCAAGAATAATAAATCACGGAATCTTGGCTTAAGCTCCGACTGAAAACTGGGGGAGAAGCAGAGTTCTGACTGAACCAATTAAAGTTCAACGCCTATAGCTGCACAATTGTTAATAAAATTTGTCAATGTTGGATCAAACAATGCCTGCTAAACATTTTAGAAAGCGGAAATATCATTCAGTGAGCTGATATTCCTGATCTATTTACTGTCAACGGCATCTTTACAGCAAGACCACCGAACTGGGACGCAATATTTTTTGCTCTATGTTCCGTATTTGTGCCCCTGTCGTGACAAAACACTCAAGTAGCTTCACTGCAAGTGATATACTCGCAACTATGTAAAGCGATAACAGACTAATTTCCAGAGGCCGAGCTATCCCTCCATACGAAATGTATCATCACTGGTGCATAGTGAATTTCAACAATTCCACACGCAAGTGCTCTGTAAAACACTTTAAAAGGAAAATCGTTTACTATACGGCGTTGACACCTAGTGCAAAGCGCCTGTCAGATTGGACTCCGCACTGAATGCCACGTGTAACGGTACACAACGGCACAGACCACACGCGCACTATTCGCAGGTAAAACAAGACTGACCCGGCACGCTGGATCCAGCTGTCTGGCATTCTCCTCCCACGTTTCTTTTTCTCCAGCTAGCAGCCGCTACGTCACCACACAGGTATTCCGCCCCGCCAGCAACTCAACTCTCAATTCGCCCTTGCGTACCCAAACTATTGGAAGGAGTTTTGCTGTACGAGAGATTTTTAATGGTGTCCTCTGTTTCGAACCACCTTCTCCACACAAGTTCTGTAAGACACCGTAACCAGGACAGACTTTTATTCGCATCAAATGAGGCATAAATGTTGCACGCAAATGCATTTTGCATTAAAGGTCTCCGTTACGCTGACCCATTGTGCGTTTACATTTTTTTCCACGAGGGAAGCGCTGTTTCCTCCCTCCAGTCACAAAAATGGTTCAAATGGCTCTGAGCACTATGGGACTTAACTACTGAGGTCATCAGTCCCCTAGAACTTAGAACTACATGAACCTAACTACCCTAAGGACATCACACACATCCATGCCCGAGGCAGGATTCGAAACTGCGACCGTAGCGGACGCGCGGTTCCAGGTTGTAGCGCCTAGAACCGGACGGCCACTCCGGCCGGCCTCGCTGAGTATCCCTGAGGTGATACAGACCCCATGTAATATACACCGGATACATTGGCAGTATTTTAATGATGTAACAAACACGTTCATTACAGTTCTTCAAACTAACATTAATGATTCTATTTTAATAAAATTAAGCTCAAGAAACAAAAGTAAATTTAGGTTGGGGTCCTACTGGCCCCAGTGGTACTCAATGCAAAAACCATGAATAAATTTTAGTGTGTTGTAAACATAAAAATATATGAAACATCAGTGGTGCAATTGACTCAGCATATGAATGTCATTTTGCAAATAATGGCTTTGAAAACACGGGAGGTATGTATTTCCAATGTGCTTGTGGGGTCATATTGACCACAGTGGCATTAGGAGCGTTAACGTGGATTCAGCCCTCGAAGTGCACTCAGCGATTTCATACGTAAGTTTAGACTATAACTGCTGCTTACAGGTTCATGTTTTAGTCTCTGGTTGTATAACCTGCAAGTGCTGACAGATTCTGAGGGTCGTGCAATAAGTAAAGCCCCACATTTTTTTCTCACTACATATTTATTGTTAAGAGTCAGAATTTGGTGACAATATACCGTCAACATGTCTCGTCCCTGTCCAATTTATCTAGGTAGTCTCCATCACGTGCTATGGCCGTACGCCAACGTTGTGGAAGAACATGTATTCCCTGCTGGTGAAAGCTGTAGCCCTGTACGTGTAGCCATGTTTTCACTGCATAACACTCCCGTTATCTTCAAAATGTGTTCCCTGTAGAGAATTTTAAGCGGTCCAATGAGATGGAAGTCCGAGGGTCTGAACTGAAGCGTGGATGAGGCAATGGTGTCCAGCCCAATTTGGCGATGTGTTCCCAGGTCCTCAGACTTGGTTGTGGGCATGCATTATCGTGTTGGAGCAAGATTTCGGCTGGATTCTTGTCTGATCGAATACGTCGGAAACGATTCGTGAGTTTATTCGAAGTCTTCACGTATACCTCTGAATTTATGGCTGACCCTCTTGGCATCAACATCCACGAGAATGACTCCATCACAATCCCAGAAGACTCTCAGCATGACTTTTCCGGCAGAAGGGGTCGTCTTGAATTTCTTCTTTTGTGGTGAATAACGATGATGTCACTCCATGGACTGCCTTTTTGTTTCCGGCGCAAAGTGGTGCACCCAGCTTTCGTCCCCTGTAGCGATCCGTGACAAAAAGGCCTCTCTCTCTCTCTCTCTCTCTCTCTCTCTCTCTCTCTAGGTCTCAATGTGCTCCAACAATTCACATGAAATGGCCTTTCTTTGAATCTTGTGGTCCGCTTTGAGCATTCGGGGAACCCATCGTGAGCACCTCTTTGAATATCCGAGATTCTATCATTGCAGACGCGCTTCCAATGCTGACCGACAACCTAGAGCCATTATCGAGTTATGATGCGCCGATCGGCACGAATAATGGCAAACGCACTAGTCAGCACGTCTGGAGCAGTGGCTGTAACAGGACGTCCCGAGCGTGGCTGATCATGGAGCTCTGTTTCTGCATTTCCTGAGGCTTTAACTTTCTTTACCCATCGTCCAACTGTAGTCCTATGAACCGTAGCATCGCCATACACTGCACACAAACGTTTACGGATGCTCAGCACGGTTTCTATTTCTGCACACAAGAATTCAATAACAGCAAGCCGCTTGTAACGTGAGTCGAATGTAGACGCCATTTTGTCTGCCATCTGCCAGAACGGTTCGAAACTTCACCGGCGCACAGAACATCAAATGTGAAGCATCAAAAGGACGTTTGTTTATTAATGTCTTTTTTTAAACGTGGGGAATTATTTATTGAACGACCCTCGTATGCTGTTCCGCTGGTGATATCTGTGCTGTTGCCGGTGTTGACGGCGAAGCTGTACGTGATGCTATTCCTTTCGTTGCTGGTGGTGGTGGTGGTGAACGATTGATGCGCATGCCGTAAGGCAAGACGAAATGCAATGTGTTATGGGCCTGCCTGTTAGATTTCAACTTACCTTTACAACGACGAGACTGCAGCATTTAAAGCAACAAACACACTCTGCAAACCACTGGAGTGCAGCACCTGGTAGACGCTGACTAGCCAGGTACATGTTAAGAGTTTCTTCTGCTTACAATATCTTACGGAGTCCGGGAAGAACGGCTGTTCAAAAGCCTCCGTACGAGCTATAATCAGTCTCATCTTTTCAGTCCCTACGGGAGTGATCGTAGAAGGATGAGGAATATCTCTAGATTTTTCACTTAATATCAGTTCTTCCACGTAAGGAGGCTCTTGCATCGCAAGGCGTGCAGTACTCTACTGCATCCGTTTTCAATTAATTGCCACAAGAATCTTTGCAGTGGTTTTCGTGCTTTCGAATCCAAACTGGTTTCCTCATCTGTCACTCCTATTTTGCCAAGGGGTTCCTTGAAAAATTAAGCTAATTCCTGAGTTACATTGTTGACCGCGCTTGTGTAAACTTACAGCTTGTCTTTAGGATTCATAAACATTTTATTTTACGTATTATTAATTTTCTGTTGTAATTGCATGTACTGATACGTTCTATGACCAGATTTGCTCCTCAGTTCTGTCCTACGTAACTAAGCGCGTAAAATAAAATAGAAGTTTAACGTCCTATTGTGCCGGCCGAAGTGGCCGTGAGGTTAAAGGCGCTGCAGTCTGGAACCGCAAGACCGCTACGATCGCTGGTTCGAATCCTGCCTCGGGCATGGATGTTTGTGATGTCCTTAGGTTAGTTAGGTTTAACTAGTTCTAAGTTCTAGGGGACTAATGACCTCAGCAGTTGAGTCCCATAGTGCTCAGAGCCATTTGAACGTCCTATTATGGACGACTTTACCACATACGGAACAGGATGGGACTGGTTGTGTAAATAAACTTTTATCGGACTAATTTATTTTCTCGAGAAACAAATAATACGAGTGGTGAGATCTTGATCATCTTTAGCCTTTCTATTTTTGTATCTATATACTGTGCGAAGATGGGACCACAGACCACATTTATTTTTCTTCGGGTGAAATTACTCGACGACTACACCATTTCGCTCCAACTTTTTTGTACAGAATTGGACGATATCGGACTCTTGTTTGAGAAGATGGTATTTCCAATGCTCTTCCAGTCACCCAGATGTTGGTTTCTCGTTGCTTCACTAAATCTCTGAAGATAAATGTCAGGGTAATTCCGTTAAAACCATGCCCTGTCCCAGTGAAATGATTTTATTGTTGAAACGTCAAAACAGTCAAAAGATTTTAATATAATGCGTACGAGAATTAGTACGAATCATTTGCGTCGTGGTGGCGGTCGAATATTATAAAAAGGGAGAGACAGTGTGCCAAATGAATGATGTACGCTTTATTAATAAAGTTATTTTTCACCCCGCTTGACGTTTTAACAACAAAATCATTTCACGTTTAACAAACAGGTTTGTTATAACCGTCTTAAGTCTTGCTCTCCTCGTATGAAGTGGCGCATGAAGTTACCACAAACAGCACCGCTGTGAGTGAAAGGCATGGATTCAGTCACCTAAAATAGTCAAAGCATGGGCAACTACTACTGCAATGTCACTGCTGCAATACTTTTGATTTAACTCATAAAGTTGTCAATGTGGTGATCAGGACCTGTGTTTCTCGACACGTGGTGAATAATGAAGTTCTTCCTACCGTCATGATTCGTACTTGAGCAAAACTCGAAATCTCGCGTCAGAGCGACCACGTTGCCCTTACAATTTCGCTTCATCGACCAAAGACACGGGCGCTACGAATCAATAGTTTCCAGTAACACTTTTCGGCTACCAAGAAGCTATTTTTGACAAACTTTATCAGGGACTTAAAAGTCCGTCCTGTAAGAACTGATACACAGACTAGTTCAGCGATTCATGCTTTGGAAAAAGATATTGTCTTTTCTCTATGCTTCGTCAGATTTTGTTTCGCTAATAAGGCACGCTTTCCTCTTGTTGCTCCGTCTTGCACGTATGACCCCCTTGTTGAAGCAGGACTACCTTGCCAGCTTGTAACCTCCGTCGTGTGGCCATGAGATGTTCCCAACGAAACACTGTGGAACGCTGCAGGGCATAGTAACAAGAATACTGAATCAGCGGTGAGCGTTCGAGATCAATAGAAAGACGAAAGATTTTACGGGTCACTCACAGACAAGTGATTTCAGATGTTATACACGAAAGTGTCGTAAGTCTCTGCACTTTATGACCGCATGTTAATAATAAAGCGGATAATATTTGTCTGCGGATGACGCGGTTATCTATGAGGGAATGTTACCTGATGTAAAATCATTGCAATTCCTGTCACATCTTTATGAAATACAAACGTATTAAAAAATGGAAAACCACAAGCAATCAGCTCTCGGTGCTGAGAAATGCAGACTAATGGGCTTTAGAAAACAAAACTGTAGTAGCATTTCCGTAAATGATTGGCGAGTCTCAACTGGAATAAGTGAATTCATCTGGGAGTGAAAATGTGTAAGAACACGAAGTGCGTCCAAGCGACGGAACTACATAAGTGACCGACAGCTCTGCCACAACTGTGACCAATACAGTTGTAACAAGTGCAAGTAAAACAGTTCCCAACTCAGAAAACGTCTGTGGGGAAGCAGATGCAGGACTCTTGCATCGCTGTTCATGGCAAGGTCTTCGTGGAGGTGATCTGCCTCTTAGATTTGTTATGAGTGTCAAGTGTGAATGACACGAATGTGTGTACAGTGTAGCGCTGGGTTTGTGTTATGGATGATGAGAAGGGAGAGGGTGAAACCGGAGACAGCACACAGCTACCTCCTCTCTGAAAGTATAAAGGGGGCCGCCGAGGTTAACGACGTCATTAAGAGCGTCATCATGCTGTCACTTCATGAGTCAAGGCAGTGAGGCTTGCTGATCAGGAACTTCAGGCTACCAACCCCCTCCTTTCGTCGTAAGGTCAAAGGAAAAACTGTCAGTAGCGCTTGGCACACCCAAACGGTCACCCACCCAAGTACTGCCAACGCCCGACGTTGCGTAACTTCGAAAATCCGACGGGAACCGTGTATCCATCGCGGGCTGTTGGCCCGCTAAATAATTAATACTCTTATTTCAGTTTTTGAAGTAAAAATAAGGCCGAGTTTTATTATCTAAATATGCTCGTCTTTCAACTGCTTTGTTGCTCTTTGGATTGTGCAATTCTAAAATAGAAAGTGATCAAATGATCCATTAATTTAAAGTCCGTGAGTACTATTCTCGTAGACACTTAAGTCATTATATGCGATGCGTATTAAGTTTAAACGTACGTGGCCATGACGAAGCTTTACTAAAGAAAGTAATTACAGCAACCAGCCGAGTACACGGGTGCAGATTATCCGTGCATAGTTCGGCGATTTCTGGAAGGCTGAATTACACTGTTGTAATTAGAACAAATGTTTTCGTTTACTATACACTATTATGCTCGAGACTCGTGTTTTACCGCGGGAAGACGAGCCCAAATCCCACCTTCCGAGAGCCCTGAAATACTTTTTCGTTGTTCCCATTTCATCTCCACGTAAATTCAGGGATTCTGTCCTATTAACATGCTCGAAACCGATTTCCTGTTCATATGTTTGCCTAGCCATTTCCCGAAGAGCTATCAGTCGATCGTTTCCAGTGAGCAACTCGCAAATAATGATTCGGATTCAAATATGAAGTGAAACGTGTCTTGTACATTCAGCACATAGCAGTTTTCGTTAATGGCTCTGAGTACTTTGGGACGTAACATCTGAGGTCATCAGCCCCCTAGAACTTAGAACTACTTAAACCTAACTAACCTAAGGACATCACACACATCCATGCCCGAGGCAGGATTCGAACCTGCGACCGTAGCAGTCGCGCGGCTCCGGACTGAGCGCCTAGAACCGCTAGACCACCGCGGCCGGCCTAGTTTTCGTTAACAGCACGTCTATTTCGGATTATCCGTGCAATATGGGGGTCTGCATTACACCAGATAGTCGGGAGCTTGCTGTATGCAAAAATTTCCTCATTGCCCGTCAAAGCTACACGCAGGTGTTATCTATTTGTTTATCTTTTGCTTTAGCTGTAGCAATAATTTGTCGCTCTCATTCAAGATACCAACGTGGCTCACCCAGGAGTCGCACGTTCTCTCGGTTCCGTCGCTCTTGTAACAAGCGACCCAAGGTTTTAATGGCAGCACTGACTTAAGTGACAGAGTGATACGCGTACAAGGTATAAGGAGAATCGACCACTGCCTGGTGATGCTTAACATGATTCCGGCTAATGTGAGAACACTGGTGCCAGCAACATCAATCCCTTTTCCACAATACTGTTAGGACAAATGTCACAGGGGCGCGTCAGTTGAATGGTCGGTGATAAGCACATTCCAGACTAAACCGAGAGATTCGTGAACAGAACACTACCGACACTATTCCTGAGAGCACCCGCGAAGTACAAAGCACCACGTTCGCTTATGCAAACAGAGTGCTTGTGAGCGGAATGGATTTGTCAGGTAGATGCGTATGCAGAGTAATCTCTTGAAGCCGAGAATACATTCTGACGAGAGCTGAGAGACCCAGAGGCTGCACAGAAATCTCCAGCCCCGAAGTAGGTGCTATGCTGGTTGGATGTTTACGCCCGTACTGCCGTTGAGTATTTATTACGTCTAGGAATCTTGTCCGTAGCCGCAACATGAAACTACGGACGACATTCAATTCGCTATCCACCTCGTGTCAACTATGGCTAGTCTGCAGTCTGACAATGACACGGTGACGCCTATCATCCAGTTGCCGCTACTTTGCCATCCTGCTTCTGCACGAAGCCACGTTGCCTCACAAAAACAAAGCGCCCAAACACGGTCGGCTGTCAATGTAACTTCGCACACGTACACACCAACTGCGGGTACTTAAATGATCAGAGTTGCAATTATTTGTGACAAGTAAAATGATCAGAGAACATTACTGTTGTTGTTCCTGTTTAGTGTTCTTATCGGGCCTGGTAAGGATATATGGGCGTGAACAGCGTCAGATGTCGAGTTATCACTGAATGACACGGAGATCGGACATGACTTCAGCTCACGACTGGTAGTGTTTACTGGAGCTCTGACATACCACTGTACCGTCAGACATCCTGTGTCCTAGAGGGTTAGCTCTCATGCGACAGTATCATGGCGCCATTTTTCAACAGCAAAATGCTCTTCCACTATTGGACGTGTCACTATGAGCGTGGTGTTGAGGTACCCATGTGGCCAGCAAGACCCCCAGATCCCTGGCCTGTAGAAAGCGTGTGTTCGACAAGTACGGACGTCACTTTCGTTCCAGTGCCATACCCAAGGTATCAAGGACCAGTTGCAAAAGGATATCATAAAACGGCCTTATGAAAGCCTTCCCAATGGAATGAAAGCATTCATCTCTA
This sequence comes from Schistocerca piceifrons, assembly GCF_021461385.2. Classification (NCBI taxonomy): domain Eukaryota; kingdom Metazoa; phylum Arthropoda; class Insecta; order Orthoptera; family Acrididae; genus Schistocerca; species Schistocerca piceifrons. Next base: position 780,085,727 of record NC_060139.1, read on the forward strand.
CCAGAGTAGGTGAAACGTCGTAGTAATACGTGGCTGACACTGTAAAGCTGACTCAGTTTTGTAATCAATGCAATATGACGTAATCACTCAACCCGTATAGTTTCACTACGTTTCCTTCCCCCATTCTCTGTGATTCACTTTTGTCAAGAAGTGTATACAATGCGATGACAAAAGTCATGCGATAGCGATATCATAACATAGATAACGGCCGTATCACGTACTCAAGGCATAAAAGGCAGTGCATTGGCGGAGTTGTCATTTATACTCAGGTGATTCACAAAATGGTTCAAATGGCTCTGAGCGCTATGGGACTTAACATCTATGGTTATCAGTCCCCTAGAACTTAGAACTACTTAAACCTAACTAACCTACGGACATCACACAACACCCAGTCATCACGAGGCAGAGAAAATCCCTGACCCCGCCGGGAATCGAACCCGGGATACTCAGGTGATTCATGTGAAAAGATTTTCGACGTGATTATGGCCGCACGACGGGAATTAACAGACGTTGAACGCGGAGTGGTATTTTGAGCTAAATGCATGGGACTTACCATTTCGGAAATTGTTAGGGAATTCAATACTCCGAAATCCATAGCGTCGAGCGTGTGTCGAGAATACAAAATTTCTGGCTCTTCCTCTCACCGCCGACAATGCTGTGGGCGACGGCCTTCACTTCACGACTGACTGCAGCGGCATTTCCGTCGAGCTGCCAGTACTAACAGACAAGCAACCCTGCGTGAAAACCACAGAAATCAATATGGGGCATGTCAAAAATATCCGTCAGTACAATGAGGCGAAATTAGGCGTTAATATACTATGGCAGCAGTCGACCGATTCGAGTGTCTTTGCTACCAGCACGAAATCGCCTACAGTTCCTCTCCTCGGCTTGTGATCATTTCGGTTGGGCCCTAGACGACTGGCCGGTTAGGCGAGTCCTGATTTCAGTTTGTAACATCTGAAGATAGGGTTCGAGTGTGGTGCAGACCTCGCCACGCCATGCATCTAAGTTGTCAACAAGGCACTGTGCGAACTGGTGGTGGCACCATAATGGTGTCGACTGGGTTTACATGGAATGGACTCGGTCCTCCGGTCCAACTGAACCGATCACTGACTGGAAATGGTCATATTCGTCTTCTTGGAGACTACTGGGAGCCATTCATGGACTTCATGTTCCCACACTACGTCAACGCGCCCCAACTGTTCGCGACTGGTTTGAAGAATATTCTGGACAATTCCGGCGAATGATTTGGCCACCCACCACCCGATATTAATCCCAAGAAACATTTCTGGGAGATAACCAAGAGGTTCTGCACAGGTTATATAGGCAGCATGACTGCAGGGCATTCTGCAGGGGCTTCCAATGACAGAGTCCATGCCACGGTGAGAGTTACTACACTACGCCAGGCGAAAGGATGTCCGACACGATATTAGGAGCTTTCCGGCGCGCGCGCGCCTACACACACACACACACACACACACACACACACACACACACACACACACACACACACACAGAGAGAGAGAGAGAGAGAGAGAGAGAGAGAGAGAGAGAGAGAGAGAGAGAGAGAGAGAACTTCTCTTAAGTTTTTGAAGGCTGTAAAGCTGCAAGTGTGTGACGTGAGTATTGCCCGAATAGCACAATCAGGAACAGCATTGTCCGGGAAAGCTAAGGTTCAGATTTCGTGCCTTGTCCCAGCAATTTTCGCTTCCCACGAAGTCCCTAAACAACGCACACTCCGCTACACAGTGACAGATTCATTCCAGCTTAGAATTATTTTCGTAGTACGTGTTTTAGATACTGTTTAATGCCGAATGTCGTTTTGCTCTTCGTTTGCCTTGTTTTGCGACTGATTTCGATGTACTGTTCAAGAAATATGCTCTCATTTCTTTATTCTTAACTTTTAGGCACCGTGGCAACTCGTAAGAGGAAGCCGCAAAATGATGATGCGCACTTTTACTATTAGACAGATGTACCTCATATCTGGTAACAATGTTAGCTTAAAACCAAATCTACTTAACCCAAATAGTGCGTCGATCGCAAAACGAACAAACGATATTTTGTCCTACTCGCAGTGCTAATAGAATTCCGTCACAGGTAATAAGCGGTTTGCGTCATATGTGCGTGATGCTTTCATTCCTGGCGACAGTTCTGTGCGCACGCAACCCTAAACGGCAAACCGCTTCTGAAAGCGCGTCGCACGTCTTTACTGCAGCAGGCACGTATTTACGGAGAATTAACTTTCGCTATGGATGCATGATTAAGCTGTGACTGTAGTTTCCTACATCGACACTTTCCAGCACGGTTTCATCGTGAATACAGGCGCGGCTTCCAACGCCTTCTGCAAACATGCTACAAAAGTTTTCTCGGATGTTCTCTAAAGCTTGAATGCTAACATCTCTCAAATTCTCTGAATTCTGTCATATGCCAAGCAATGGAGACAACTTCAAATCAATGACACACTGTCGGAGTCCCAGTGCCTATTCGCAAATAACTCTTACTTTGCTGCAACATTTCCTTTCGTTAACCAATTAACTTCTGCGGTTATACTGGTTGGAGGGACAAGATCTTTTAGTTACATTTTATGTATGTAATTACAAACAAACACGTCTAAACAGAAACCTGCAATGACCTGCTTGTCTGGAGTGTCACACTGTAAAAATTTCCTCTCAGTTTTGAGCTAATACACTTCCATGAGATGAATAAGGTCCTTTGCTTTATGAGTTTAGTTGGGTAACTTCTGCTATTTAAGTGCATAAAGCTTAATGAGTGAGGAGTCATTATTCGTTCGTTCGTTCGCTCGCGCGCGCGCGCCACACACACACACACACACACACACACACACACACACACTTATTTCAATTGCCTCATACTATAATCTGAGACTTTTCGAACCGTTCCACGTGTCCACCTGTATACTCTAAGCCTGCCTTAAACTGCAGATGGACAGGTAAAGTGTCTTAATTTCGGCAAGGCGTTCGATACCTTACTGGAATTTTTCTGACAGCGAAGATACGACTTTAACAAATACTTTCTGAAATGTGACGAGCTAAAAATACTTCTGACTGACTGAACTATGACATACGGGGCGGCGGATGTTCAACAGAAACGAAAGTAATATCGGGTGTAGTCCAAGGAAGTGTAGTACGCCCACATTTCCTATGTGCGAGGTGTGATTAAAAAGTAACGCGAAGTTAATTTCGCGGGCTTTATACATTCGATTTTCAGTTTTTTTTTATCTTGTCGGTATACATGTTCCTGGCGTATGCTTGCCTTTTCAGCAGTTTTTGACAGTCGGAAAAGTTATGTGTGCTTTTGAGAGCTCTGAGAACTGTTACTTTCAAAGAAGGCAGATCAAAGAATTTGCATTAGATTTTGTTTGAAAATGGAATAAAACGCAGCTCCGCATTCAAAATGTTTACTATGGTTTTTGGTGAATCTACTACGCGTAAGATAGGAGTTTACGATTGGTATAAATGTTTAAAAGAGGGCCAAGAAGACGTTGAAGACGAATACTGCCCTGATCGCCCTAGCACAATTACTGACGACACTGTGGAACAACTAATGAAAATGGTTCTGGAAAATCGTCGAATCTCCATCAGAGAGATTGCTGCTGATGTCTGTGTATCCGCTGGCTCATGCCAAGCAATTTTTACGGAATGAAACGTGTAGCAGCAATGTTCCAAAAATTACGCTGCGTAGACGTCGCTCAGGAATTGCTGAATGAGTTCGACAGAGATCCAGAACTTCTAAAGAAGGTTAAAACAGGTGCCGAAACATGCGTGTATCTGTACGACGTTGAAATCAAAAGTCCAGTCGTCCCAATGGAAACTGTCTCAAGAGGCAACACCGAAAAAAATTCGACGACAAGTTCGACTACATGTGAAGGTTTACCTCATTGTTTTCTTCAATTACAATCGGATACTGCGCCATAAGTTCCTGCCTTATGATCGTACGGTCAGTAAGGAATACTAACTCTTATGTGTCGTTGATGTGAAGCATGAAGCAGTCCAAAGAAAACGAGCATGATTGTGGCAAAACTACTCGTGGAAACTGGGTCACGATAATTCTTTCGTTCACACGTCCATGCTTAATCGCGATTTTTTCGAGGGGAAAAAAAAGTTGTGCCTTAGCCATTGCATTCGCCGGCCATGGCCCCCTGCAATTGCTTTCTATTACTGCGTCTCAAGAGAACCACGAAAGAACGTAGTTTTGCCACCATTGATGAGATGGTAACTGTATCGCTGAAGGAGCTGAACACCCTAACGAAAAGTGAGTTCCAGACGTGCTTCCAAGACTGGAAAAAGCGCTGACAAGTGTACTGTATCTGAGGGGGGGGGGGGGGGGGAGGGGAGAGAGACTACTTTGAAGGGGACAAAATTGGTACTCATAAATAAAGGTTTTTAAGAAAAACTAAAATTTCCGTTCTTTTTTGCTCACACCTAGTATAATTCATCAAATAATTTCAAGTAGCACACTCCGGTTTCTTGTTGACGAACCTGTTGTGTACAGAAAAATATCGTCGCTGACTGGTTGTACGAGCAAACGAAAAGACAGCTATCATTAAATGTGGATTAATGCAAAATAATGCCTCTAATAATAATAATAAGAAGAAGAAGAAGGAGCAGAAACTAGCGAAATACACAAAGCAATCACATATATAAATACATCGGCTACACCATTGCAATTTCATAACCACTTCTACAACCCTTTAGATCACATAACATCAACAGATACGAAGAAAGTAAATTGGAAAAAGAAAACACTACAAGGCAAGCCCCCGTATCATCTAACACAGCCACACATCGATGCATCAAACACATGGCTAAGAAAAGGCAATATATACAGTGAGACGGATGGATTCATGATTGCAATACAGGATCAAACAATAAACACCAGATATTACAGCAAGCATTTTATTGAAGATCCCAATACCACAACAGATAAATGCAGACTTTGCAAACAACAAATAGAAACACTAGATCACATCACAAGCGTATGTACAATACTAGCAGATACAGAATACACCAGAAGACACGACAATGTAGCAAAAATAATACATCAACAACTTGCCATACAACATAAACTAATAAAACACGTCCCCGCATACAAGTATGCACCACAAAATGTACTGGAGAACGATGAATACCAATTATACTGGAACAGAACCATTATAAGAGATAAAACAACACCACGTAACAAATCTGACGTCATACTCACCAATAAAAAGAAGAAATTAACACAACTAATCGAAATATCCATACCCAATACAACAAATATACAGAAGAAAACAGGAGAAAAACTGAAAAATACATCCAACTGGCTGAGGAAGTCAAGGACATGTGGCATCAGCATAAAGTTGACATTATACCAATTGTACTATCAACTACAGGAGCCATACCACACAATATCCAACAGTACATCAACGCAATACAGCTACATCCAAACGTATATATACAACTACAGATATCTGCAATTATTGATACAAGTTCAATTACCCGAAAGTTCCTAAATGCAATATAACATATACCGTACAGTTAAAAGGAAGTCACACTCGATCAAGGTTCGCGTCACTTTCCATTTTTAACCAGACATAACGTCTGAGAAAGGAAAGAAATAATAATAATGATGAAAAATATAGTACCTGGTTATATGGTTACTGATGAACTTCTAGAGCCCATCACATCGCTTAAATAGCCGATGGTAATAGCACGAAATGACCTGCCAATGAACATGTATAATCCGTAGTAGCGAAAGCGAGTGGAAGACTTGGTTCTGTCAATTGTGGGAATATGGCGTGCACCTATTAGTAACACGGCATTCTTGATAAGGGGCCTAATCGAGTGAGACGGACGAAAATATCTAAGAAACAACAGCGAGCTTGTTACGATCGTAGGTAGCCGTTGCAGCGCATATTGAAGTGCAACACATACACAGGAAGAAAGGCGACTGTTCTCATGTAACCCTCTTGGCTATATCTAGGGACGCGGTATCCAAGGTAGACTGCAACAGTCCAAAGGATATTTCAAGTAATGATCGTGATAAAAGTGTGAATATGGTGCATGTGGGTGCACACAGAGAGCCATTTTTCTCTTATTTCGTACAAGAACTTGATACATCGTTGTGACTATACTGGTACAATGAAACCTCCGTCGAGCAACGTTTATGGGACTTAAAATACAGAGTTAATACACAGTTTAAACAATGGGTGGCTTTGGGGATTTAATTGTTTCGTTCACTACAAAGCCGTTTTCCCCTGGCGTGCGCACCACACAGGAGGTGACGGTGAGCGAAGCAGTGTGCTGCTTTCGCCAGCTGACCGGAGTGCCGAAGTCTGTCGACCGAGACGTATAAGAAGAAAGAAACAGAGCAAAACTGTAGTTTTCACGAGTTGGCCATACTGGAGAAAGCCCACTAGTTCTTGTATGGAGAAGGTGCGACGAGTTTCTTGTAAGTTCGCAGCACCAGTGCCTGTTACAATGCATTCGTTAGTGGCACAAACGAACTGTGTGACCAAAAATGTAAGGAGCGAAAGGAAGACCTGCACATAAATTAATCAATTGTCTTTTACTTCAGGACAGTGCCAAAAAATAATGAGGTATTGCACAATGATTGAACATATGCTAGCATCCATTAGTGTTTATTCACAGTTTAAAGAATGACTCACAAGGAGATTCCACAGATCAAAACTATTTACAGCAATGCTACAGAAATTTGCAAGTCCTTATTATACTCTGAGAATCAAGAAGGAACACTGCTACCTGTAGCGTTTACGTTTCCCGATGGTATTGCACAGTTTGACTCAAGTGTAATGATCGTCACAACGTATCGGACAGGATAAAAATAAGCCCGAAGAACTAGACAAATACTAAAATAATGGACAATGAACAAACAGAGAAAAAATTTGTTTAAGTTAATTAACTCGCGGAATCTACTAATGAGTTTTTCGGTGTAAGACTGCGACTTAATAGGCACTAAGAGAAACCAAACAAGAACTGGGTTTGACGCCCCGTTGGCGACGAGGTCACTGAGGATAGAAAAGAAGTAACTGTAAGAGTAAAACCATCCTGAAGTGCTTTTGTTGAATTACATAGTTTTAGAGATATCTGAAAACGAAACTCGCTATTAGCATATGTCACTAGTTTTTACTTTCGATCATGAGACACAAACTTAAAAAAAAAGAAGAAGAAGAAACGTTCAAAATCTGAGGACTAGCTCAGGCATTACAAGAAGAGACAGGTAAAAGGCATGGATCAGGGAACGCACCCTGGGGGAAACCATGTGGGAGGTCGGTCTACATGTAACAAGGGCGAGAGATTGTAGATGGCCCAAAAAAATTCTTTGTTGGCTTCCAATAGACAACAAAAGACGGTGATGACGTAAAGGTAATCCGGTACGTGCCATCATTAGGAAACATGTGGGAGTAGTAGAGTTTTCGTTCCAGGCATAATCCGAGTTTAGTCGTTACCTAAGTCTACAGGGTACTTTTTGTAACTATTTAGTTGTCCATTCCTGTTCCTGAACCGTAGCACCAGCCACAGTCACAATGGATACCTAGACTTAAAATTATCGTCTTTCCCTGTACTGTGCGGTTCTCGTTAGGAGTCTGCATTGTCAGCAGATAAGACGGTCTCTCCGACAACGTATGGAAATTTTAAAATATCCTCGTTATGCCTTCTCGTTGGATGAACGAGTTTTTCGTGATTAATGAACTTCAACGCAACAACTAGCATCAGAACGGGACTACCGGCCTGGTAACTCGTTCCAACTACAATGAGGGTACACTTACAATATTTATACCAAACTTTCGGTGACAAAAAAGTGGAACGACAGAATACTTAAAAACACCACTAACTGACGACGAGAAGCAAATGGCTGCGTTGTATGGAAATAACCTTCGACGAGGAATGGTGTTGAAGTTAAAATCATCTGGGTAATTAGGCCGCGTCAAATTTCTACTAAAATGATCGACGTTTCGACCCCTCTGCTGGGATCTTCCTCAGGATCTTATGATGTCCACTACTGCTGGAACACAGTGTTCCAGCAGTAGTGAACACCATGCCTGGACACTTCCCTTGTTGAGAGCCCTTCCCGGCACAAAGTAACAATGCGGACGCGACTGAACCGCGGTATTGACCGTCTAGGCAAGGTTGACCTACAGACAACACGAGCCGTGTACCTCCTTCCTGGTGGAATGAACTGATCGGCTGTCGGAGCCCCCTCCGTTTAATAGGCGCTGCTCATGCATGCTTGTTTACATCTTTGAGAGGCTTTAATGACATCTCTGAACAGTCAAAGTGACTGTCTGTGATACAATGTCCACAGTCAACGTCTATCTTCAGTTCTGGAAACTGGGGTGATGCAAAACTTTTTTTGATGTGTGTATTATTCACAAGTAGCATGAATTTTATGTGTACCATCTTTACACTTTCAGAACAGGACCGCGACGAGCACAGGCAATTTTTTGAAATTTTATTTGCTTTTCCAAAAATATATACAGAAATTCTGAAGTTTGCTGCACCTGAACAGATGATGAAAAGTTTCGATTAATGTGACTGATCGTTACTTTCTGTGATTAAAGAATAGACTGTCGGGTCTCGACTTGGATAGGATGTTTTAAAGCTTATCTGTAGCTTTAGACAAATGAATACAAAGGCGACGCTGTTGCTAAGCTGACAACTGGAAGATTCTCTCTGCCTGCCTGCCTGCGCGCACGTCGGTCGCTGCACGTCGTCACGGACGATCTGGTGTCGACGAATGTGAATACTGCATCGTTTTTGGTAACAAAGACGAGCTTAACGGCCTGCCGAGGTCGAAGTTACAGAACAGGTTCGAGAGAAATAATAAGAGTGCAGCAGGACGTCGACTGGAACCTAACCTCGTTGAAGGGATCATCCAAGCATTCACTATGAAATTATTTGGGGGTGGGGTGGGGGCGGAGGGCATCGCATATAAACATGTGCTCTTCCGTAAGAAAGTTCTTCCGATGACTGAAGGTGAAATGACAGAAACAAGGAAGGCAAATAAAAAAGAACACGAACTGCAATAGCTGTATGGGTAAATGTTTCTCGGCGCTTAACATGACGGTGTTTACCATCGTCAAATCAAGTATATGAAAAATTGTTGATCTACGAGGACCGTTCGATAAGTAATGAAACACTTTTTCCCTCGGCCAATTTCGGTTGAAAAATGCGCAATTTATTGTGAGATCGCGGAATACACACGCTTAACCCTCTATATGGCTCTGAGCACTACGGGACTTAACATCGGAGGTCATCAGTCCCGTAGAACGTAGAACTACTTAAACATAACTAACCTAAGGACATCACACACATTCATACCCGAGGCAGGATTCGAACCTGCGACCGTAGCAGTCGCGCGGTTCCGGACTGAAACGACTAGAACCGCTCGGTCAAAGAGGCCGGGGCTTATCATCGTTTCGATTTCCTCTGTCTACAATTATTTATCGTTTGTAAGATCTGTCATTTCTGGAACGTTATGGGCCGAACTTATTTAAGGAATATGGAAATTCGGCAGAACATTTTACTTCAGTGAGACACCCCTAGCACCCTTATGTATGGGAGCAGATGTCAAGGTGGTGACATTTTAAAATCTGAAACCAACTATATTACTGACGAATCCATTGTTTTCTGGTTTGCTGGACTGACTGGTGATAGCCCCGATGATATTTCTCTCCTCACTGAGCGTATAGGGGGGAGGATGTACTACAAACAGCTAATCAGCTAGTATGTTCCGAAAGAAGATAAAATAACTTCATACATGTATGCGCACGCACACACACACACACACACACACACACACACACACACACACACACAAATATATTACTCCGTCGGCATTGTGTCTAACCGGCAAAACTCGGGAGGAAATGGCAGTCGATCAAAAGATGAACAGCAGGTATGTATCACAAACGCATCTTAGAAACTGTTTTATCTTGTCTGCGATATTATAGAACTACCTTCCTACAAATTCTGGCAGGCATCTTGCCTCCGTGCCAGATGTCAATGTTTTCATTACATATGTCATCCGGAACCGGAGTTATGTTGTTATCTAGACCCAGAGATGACCTCTTATCTGCGAACACTGTTTCTATCATAACTAAATCCTATTCAGTTTCCGCAAAAGGCCATAATGCCGGTGAGCAAGTAGACTTGAGGTACACGCACGAACTACCTCTGTAAAACGCACAGCTGCCAGGAACAAATAGCGGTTCACTAATGCAGACCTGCAGTCTACGTGAGCACCGGTGACTAATGGTAGTTTCGATGCCTCCATCAATCTTCGTCATCTAACTGAACACGCATGGAGTGACAACGTGTCAGTAGCGCCTGTAGTGACCGGGTGTTCCAGGGAAGTGGGCTCGCGTTCCTCTCTCTAGACAGGGGCCCGCTGGACAGGTTCCGGTTACCCGAGGAAACAAAAGAGCAGGAGAGCGCGGTGCAGTGTTTCTTGTGGAGACACCGAAGCGGGCATCAGAGCGCGACGACGAGAAAGTGCAGCTCAGCGGGAAACGGCACGAGGGGGAAGGGGCACACTATTCCTGCATTGCAACTCGTCCACAGGTATATCGATCCAGTTACCTATACTGTCAACAGCACGAAAACGCACCTACGAGAATTCTGGTGGCAGAGACCATCTTCACGTGTTGTCGTTGTGGTTTTCAGTCCAAATGCTGCTGATGACGACGACGACGACGACGACGACGACGACGACGACTTGTGGGGCGCTCAACATCGTTATCATGAGCGCCCGTACAAGTCCAAATCTTTCCATTTCCAGTCTCGCACTTACCGAATGACGATGAGGACAAGACAAACACCCAGTCCCCCGGGGGAGAAAAACTTGCGACTCGGTCGGGAATCGAACTCGGGACTCCGTGATCCAGAGGCAGCAAGCTGTAGTACCCAAAATCCATCTGAATCTGCTTACTTTAGCCAAGTCTTGATCTCCCTCTACTATTTTCTCCCCTCCCCTTTTCCCCTCTAATTCGATTCCGCCTTTCTTCGTATGCTATTCAATCTACCTATCTGATCAGTATCCATCCATCTGTAGCATCACATTTCAAATCTACTACTGTTATTATCTGAACTGTTTATTTGATTGTCCGTATATCAATTCCGTACAAGCTACACTTCAAACAATATCTTCGGACAATAATTCGTAACATTTAAATTTCTATTCGATGTCAAAGTTGTGTAGTGAGGCCACGCTCCTTAAAGTGAAGCAGCAACAGAACTGGTGGTACGGGTGGCAACTGTGGAATACTTCAAACATTATGTCACTCGTAAGACCTCACAAATTAAGTTTATGTAAAGCATCGACCACGAGCAACCAAATAAGGTATGATGGATATCTGTTAACTTGTCACTGACAGAACGTCCTCCAAAACTATTTCTGAGTATGTATCTACCCTGTAATCAGTACTACGAGGCGCAAACGCCTAATTTGAGGCTTTTAAGTATTTCTTCCGGTTCGTCTTCGCGTTTTCCGAGAACCTGGGCCGGCTACCAAATTCCATTCAGAGTGAGCTGTGCACCCAGCAGACATTTGGAGATACGAAAACATTCGCATGTTAATCGTGCAAAAGTGTGCCGAAGCCTATTTTGCACTATCCCTCACTAACTTTTGTTGGTTTTATTCTATCATTGCAAGAAGGAAGGAAGATTAGGTTTTAACATACTGTCGACCAGGAGCTCCTTTAGAGACAGAACACGATATGTCTCGGGGAGGAAACCGGCCATGATCTTTCAAAGGAACCACCACGCCAATTGCCTTAAGTGATTTAAGGAAAGACAGGAGAACCAAAATCTCGATGCCCGAACTGGGGTTTGAAACAACATTCTCCCCAATAAGAACTGTGTGGCTCACCAATGCGCCATTTCACTCAGTTTTTGGCAGCCACGGGTTAGTAGTACGTTCGGAGCAGCGGTAACTATGTTTTGTGTGGGAAAAATGGCCATCTCCAAAAACAAAAACAAATCTAAACAGTTTCCTTTTTCAAACCTAACAATTTTTTATATATAAAAATTACGATATACCGAAAATATCGCTAATTTACTTTTAACATACGTTGAACGAAGACATTCAATGGGTCCGAAGAACAGTGGTGGGGCCGGGGGGGGGGGGGGGGGGGGGGGACGATCGCTCTCTGAGACATGGGATTGTCATACCGTGACATTTCGGCTCTTGAAGGGCAGGTTGCCACAGCAGCAGTGCGTGCATGGAACTACCAGTGGAGACGAAAGGCTTGTAAGCAGATACGAGCCGGTACTGGACTACCCAATCTTACTACCGACGCTCTGTCAGCATTGCCATAACGGGCCTCATAGCATCGTCCAAAAGTGTTGGCTCGACGCAGGAGCGTGGCAAAATAGACGTGGGCCTGTCTGGATCGACAGTTCGATGCCGTCTACTATGGGCTGTGACTGGCGGTGTACACACCTTACGTAGGTTTTAACTTCCCTCAAAAGCAAACATGCCTGCGATCGTAACGGTTGCACGACCGCAGTTGCTTCCGTGCTCGGAAAATGTAATTTCCTCGGTCCAATACCGATTCAATGGCTGCACACTTGTTACTCACTACCGCTTTGACTGGAATCTAGCATTCTGTACTGTCGACCGACAGAGGATGAATGTACAGTGTAATTAACTTTTAGGGCCACTGATTCCAACATGCAATCCGAACTCCTATGTACTGAAGGTATTCTGAACAGCAAGTGCAACATCAGGGACATTTTATAACACCCCCCCCCCCCAAAAGATACTGCCCTTTTTCAAGCAACTCCGCATGCTACATTTGAGCAAGACAAATGGCCGACTACAAGTGTCAGAGAATGTGGAAGCCGATCACGCAGAATTACACTTTACATGGCATACACGTTCGCTTGACATGTCGTCTACTGCGAATTACTGGGAAATGGTTGTGCTCCAACTTTATCACTACGGTCTTCCAGCAATCACTGATGTTTCGTGGACTACCATACAAATTGAGTGGAGGGAGGTTACACAGGAACATTTTCAGGTTCGATTCCATTTCACGAAATTGTGACATTTATTTCATTATCAGAGTAAATTGAATCACATTCGTCCTAATACAGTGTTTATTTACTTCCCAGCCTTGATGACAGGTCGGATTCGCTGAGGTATGGCTGGGTCGTGCAAGCGTGTACGAGGTACCCAGTGTCTGATCACTGCTCCAACTCCCCCACAGGCGTAGGAGACTGCTTGGATGCCGTCTCCAGCGTTCTTCGGCGCCGTCCCAGACACTCCAGTGCGCTTCACATTCGAAGACTTTACAGGACACATTATACGTTTGATTACTTCTGAACGCTTTAGTCAGACGGATGGAAGGCCTGTTGACTTTAAAAGCGTTCTTACTATTAGGGCCCTCTTTATGACCATTAAGATCCAGCAGCTTAATACAGCCATTGCGGTCTACGCTGTCACCCAGAGAACCCATTTCCGCGTAATTAAACGTCACGCAGTTTTCTCGATTTGGCCCCACTCCGCTCGTTGTCCGCATCTCTGACGGCTTCATTAGATCTACAACAAACACGACGCTGTACTTCAGCTCGACACAACGTTCATCTAAGGTGGTCTGTCCTTTCAGACTTTCACTCTCAATTACTCTTATCTCAATTTAATAGAGCCAAGTGAAGCCACTACCCAGAACAAATGCCACCGGTCACAGTAGGCCTTGCTCGTATATCGCGCAGCATCTCCGACTGTGCTTTGTACGCTGGGATGCGCGCTACAGCCAGTGAAACCGTAGGGAAGTACGCAGCGGTACACCTCAGACATCCATCACACGATGGCCTTTGTTACGCTCTAAGGTGACAGCCCGTATTCGCCATCACATCGCCCTTGCACGCTACACAAGAATTAGCACAGCGCTGTATCATCTCCGTGATCATACTGAACACTTCTCTATCAACTGTCCTCCCCTCATCCCCTTTACCACGTTCTACACCACTTGTAAACAGCTGTAGTTATTAGTTTCAACGAATCCTGAAGATATTTCTGCAATAAATTCACGGAGAAATCAATGAAACAGTTTTACGACAGATATGGCCAATTGCATTTTTCAATTTACTCACCAGTATTTCGCAGGAGGACTATCATTTTTCTTATAATTCCGATTTTCGTTTACTGAGCATACACACAACATTTTCATGCGACACAAACTGGTATATTTTTGTACTGTTTGTAATACATGGTTCTTTGAAATTGGATATCTACTTAAGACCCCTTTTTTTGCTGCTACATCACTGCTCAGCAGTGTGCAAAATAGTGTCCCTTCTCATGGAAGTTCTAATGAATCAATTGGCCTAGTTGTAGAGAGGTTAAGTCGCGCGCCTATCGAACTTGGCAATCTAATAAAGAAAGATGTTAGGCTTTACAGTTGGGCTCAGAGCGAAGCTTGACAGTGCTTCAGATATTGGACTCTCATCCGCGAGGGCTATAGTTAAAATCCTCTTTCGATGAATTGGATTTAAGTTACCTGCGGTTACTCTAAATCGCGTAAGACAATAGTAGGAATAAATCATTTGGAAAGGACACTGTCGATTTCGTTCCCCGTCCTTCCCTAATCCAAACTTAATCTTTGTCTCTACTGGCCTTCCTAACTTCCTACCAATATTTGGCTGTTCTGTAAAAAAAAAAAAAAAAAAAAAAAAAAAAAAAAAAAAAAAAAAAACGGGCTACACGAAAAAAAGAGCACTGGAATGACCGTGACCCACATAAGCTTAATAGTAGCATATTCTGCAATTACAAACTAGACGACGAAAACCTCCGCCCCCCAAGGTTCTAAGAAACTCACTTTCAGTGCACACTCCAGTCTGCTTTTGTGACATTAAAGAGGTGTTTATGCTTACGAGAAGTAATTAGTTAATGGACATACAAAGGATCAAAATATGCCAGATAATTACTTTTAACGAGGGTGGGGGGGAGTGGGGGGAGGGGGGGGAGAGAGAGAGAGAGAGAGAGAGAGAGAGAGAGAGAGAGAGAGAGAGAGAGAGAGAGAGGGGGGGGGGAGGGGGAGTTAGGAGTAGAACTGAACTTGTGTAAACCAGATCCTGACGGTTAGGACCACATGTAGTTACCTTTAACTGTATCATCGACGTTGACATGCCCACATTCGCAGAAGACGGAAGTATATAGATCACGAATCTATTACATTTATCAGCGTAAACATGCCTAAACTTTTAAAATGGCTCATTTTTTAAGACACATATAACCACGGAAGTCTGTAGAAGTAGTGAGTGGGAATAATCCGCATTAACAGATGCAAAATTAAGGCGTTTGCGTGCGGTAACGACGCCTTTGAAGTCTTTCCCGCCTAGTGTTGCCGCAATCAGTCGATACCACGAACGTCCACCGGAAACAAGAACTTCTCCTTGACCCACGTTTGTGATAGCTCTTCCTACTGGCTTAATACCGGGTCGATCACTTCTCTAAATACTGTTTGAGAATAACTTAAATCCAATTCCGGGACCTGGCGTTAGCTACACTGTTGAGACGATAATTTTTCTACTAATGTGTATCGTAACTTAATCGCACTGTATCTCAGCACGTTGACAGGTGAGTGTTTCAATTTCGGTTTCGTTGCCAAGGAGCTCTACGAATATATTAATGTAGTTAGAAATCGACGGGCAACGCTCGATAACAACAGGGCACCGTCTGATGGCGATTGTACAGCGAATTCTCCCATTGCCTTCCCAAAAATGGTATGCTTTAAACCTTACTTTAAGCTGTTGCAAATACATGAAAATGGCACGCTTCAGTGACGTTGATTCACGTCAAAGTGTAAGTGTCTAACGTGTTCGGTGGACACGACGTCAACTTCAAGGAAAATGAGGGCACAACACACAGCATCCTTCCTAGGAATTCAAGGCGCTGTTCAAATACCCCTTCCGTTTGATGACTGCTTCATATCTCATCCTGAGAACGTGGCGACAGTAGCAACATATTAAGCAAGAAGCAAGTTCCGAAACAAGTCAACTTTTCGGCAATAATGAAATGCGATCGAATAATGTTCAGTAACTTTTGTGTGCTGCTTAATCAAACGCGCAATGAATATAAAAACTCTCTGCATACCTCAATATTTTCACTATGTAACTTCTTGTCTGAAGCCCTCAATAATGAAAATTCCACTCTTTGAACTTCATGCTCTAGTCTTTAACTTTTATATTGTTCTACATATAACCTTTGCTCTTTTACGTGGTCTGAAAGCAATTTTATTGTTATATTACGTAGACTTTCTCGATCGTCAAAACCTTTACATTATCGATAAACGCTATATAACGATAGATATTGAACACACTGCTTCTCGATAGTCTATGCATGACCACCTCTAACGAAAAACGTGACAAGTCTCCGACAGAAAGCATTAAGTATATCACTTGCAAATAATGATGTCTAAGTATTACAGTAGATGGTTCAAATGACTCTGAGCACTATGGGACTTAACATCTGAGATCATCAGTCCCCTAGAACTTAGAACTACTTAACCCTACCTAAGCTAAGGACATCACACACATCCACGCCCGAGGCAGGATTCGAACCTGCGACCGGAGCGGTCCGCGGTTCCAGACTGAAGCGCCTAGAACCGCTCGGCCACACCGGCCGGCTATATTATAGCAGAGTTTCAACTGACTAATCCCAGCTTAATTACTGCAATTCTCATTACCTTATGTACAGTATGTAAATTATTGTTTCTTTCTAGTCTTTCAATATTTTTTACGCAGACAGGAGGGAGGCCTTTCGTCTATTGACGGACTTACCTTCAGTTTTAAGAGAAGACGAAGTAATAAAGTAAGCTGTTGACATTTTATATGGCGTCAGGACCCCTACCCAACTTAACTGGACGATGCTTTAAATGTGTTTTTGGGTGACTGGCTCATCCTATTATTTCCACTATCAATCAGCCCTCTTAATACTATCCACTGTTTTCTTAATACTGTTAACGTATAACAACGGTAAGCATAGTTGTACTGGAGACTGTCCGTGAAATTGAAGTTATAGTGTTTTCCATTTTAGTAAGTGCGACTGCTCATGCACCAATTTCACAATCTCGAGATAGGGCGCTGATGACAACGCTGTTTCGCGCCCAAGTTTTAAATCTACCTATCCATCCACCTACCCTTCCATTTAATTGATACGATATACCAGGTATCTTTTTTTGTTTGTTCAACCACAGTACTGTATTGTTCTAGTGTCAACGTATTCATTGTTTTCTGCCATCCCGATATTTGTATCTTTCTTACTTTTTCCGTTAGTCTTTATTAAATATTTGTTAGAAGAGTGATTGGATTTATTGAGACTTTATCCACTTATTTAGATATGTAAATAGAGTTTATGTAATTTTTAAATGACTAGCAAAAAATATGGTTAAGGTTTCGCTACATAAGGACAAAAGCCAAAAGCAACATTACGCAATTACGAGCTGCAGCAGTGGGCAAGATTCTCTTCAAAAATCTTTACGGATACGCTCATAGAGTGGAAGCAGAATAAAATCTTTGCGGCCAATATACATAGCCTTCACAGTAATGGGTTTGAGGTACTTACGATAACCAACTGCTCCTCCTGTAACGTATTTTGATTGCATCCGTAGATATAACGATTACTGAACACTGCTCTTACTAATCAATAAATGCCTAAAACCAAGTCAAAACAGTGTAATATTGAAACTCGGTCACGCGGCAAAATGTAAACAAAGACCGTTATGTCAAAAGTCGCATAACATCTACCATTTGATATTTACGACGTGCGCAACATGTTATGCTCACTACCCATACATTTCTACTCTGACATGGAAAAGGGCCTCCTAGACAAACTATTTGTCAAGCATCACCTGTTTGTTAAATTATTTGACAGTCTGTCGTAAGTTTGACCATTTACGCATGCGTTTGTCAAACAATAACACGTTGTTTGTCCGACTATTATTTATAACTTTGATGTATCTCTGAGATTTAAAGGATGCTGTATCATGCATCCTGCATCGCACCTCTTACACTGTCCACAATGGTCAAAATATTTCGCTATACGATACGCAAAGTGCGGCAGCTGCTTCAGAAGTGAGGTTACGTTTGACGAAATTGGTGGTACGTCTGTTCGATTGTTTAACAAACCCGTGGATAACGAACAGCTAATTTGAAAAATTAGCTTTATCGCTTACAGAGGCGTCTTTAGACACTCACTGAGAAAACAACGCAACGTTGAAGATAAATGAAGAAAAGAACGAGTAAACGCGTCTGTAAATGGTCATACTTGTTCGTCAAATTCGCTATTTCTATCCACCGGTCTTTCAAACAAATTTGGCAGACTCAGTTGGCACTTCAGCGCGTTTAACCCACTTTTGAAGCAGCTGTCACGTTGTGCCTATCGTGTCTTAAGTATTTTGACACTAGTTGGTAATGTACAAGGTGCAATGCAGGATGAAAACATTAATATGTTCGAAATCGGATCCAGTACAGTTCAGATATCTCAAAGTATGAGTTCGGCTAGCACCTGGCTATTGTTTGGCAAACACATGTATGTACTGTCTAACTTGGTGTCAAATCGGCCCTTCGTCAAAATCTCTTGAAACGTTTAACACAGCATCATTATGTTCGACAAACAGGTCTAACAAACAACGCAATTGCAAATTATTTGACAAACAAGTAGTGTTTGACAAATTTTTGATTACAGGGGCCTTAAATGAAGTCCTGTATTTAGAATGTTGAGAGACCACTGTAGTTCTGAAATAGTATTGTGTGTGTGGTGCAGTGTCTCGGTGGGTAACAGGGAGACTACGAAGCTACAGGGAGACTACGAAGCTACAGGGAGACTACGAAGCTACAGGGAGACTACGAAGCTACAGGGAGACTACGAAGCTACAGGGAGACTACGAAGCTACAGGGAGACTACGAAGCTACAGGGAGACTACGAAGCTACAGGGAGACTACGAAGCTACAGGGAGACTACGAAGCTACAGGGAGACTACGAAGCTACAGGGAGACTACGAAGCTACAGGGAGACTACGAAGCTACAGGGAGACTACGAAGCTACAGGGAGACTACGAAGCAACAGGGAGACTACGAAGCAACAGGGAGACTACGAAGCAACAGGGAGACTACGAAGCAACAGGGAGACTACGAAGCAACAGGGAGACTACGAAGCAACAGGGAGACTACGAAGCAACAGGGAGACTACGAAGCAACAGGGAGACTACGAAGCAACAGGGAGACTACGAAGCAACAGGGAGACTACGAAGCAACAGGGAGACTACGAAGCAACAGGGAGACTACGAAGCAACAGGGAGACTACGAAGCAACAGGGAGACTACGAAGCAACAGGGAGACTACGAAGCAACAGGGAGACTACGAAGCAACAGGGAGACTACGAAGCAACAGGGAGACTACGAAGCAACAGGGAGACTACGAAGCAACAGGGAGACTACGAAGCAACAGGGAGACTACGAAGCAACAGGGAGACTACGAAGCAACAGGGAGACTACGAAGCAACAGGGAGACTACGAAGCAACAGGGAGACTACGAAGCAACAGGGAGACTACGAAGCAACAGGGAGACTACGAAGCAACAGGGAGACTACGAAGCAACAGGGAGACTACGAAGCAACAGGGAGACTACGAAGCAACAGGGAGACTACGAAGCAACAGGGAGACTACGAAGCAACAGGGAGACTACGAAGCAACAGGGAGACTACGAAGCAACAGGGAGACTACGAAGCAACAGGGAGACTACGAAGCAACAGGGAGACTACGAAGCAACAGGGAGACTACGAAGCAACAGGGAGACTACGAAGCAACAGGGAGACTACGAAGCAACAGGGAGACTACGAAGCAACAGGGAGACTACGAAGCAACAGGGAGACTACGAAGCAACAGGGAGACTACGAAGCAACAGGGAGACTACGAAGCAACAGGGAGACTACGAAGCAACAGGGAGACAAAGTTCCATTTGCAATAGGTGCTACGATTTTTTCCGTCACCTATTTTTGTTTCCTACATTTCTGGCAGTTATTCGTTAACGTGAACAATGTCGAGTTGCACCGTGGTTCAGAGTTCTCTAGAACTGTACGGCCTCTAATAACTTGCTCATTAAGTCGATTCAGTAACTGGAGGAAAGCTAGGGCATACCACCTACAATTTAACAACATGTTTATGCCGCGTCAAACCAACTCTTATTCATGATATACTATTCATAATTTTGGAAACGTTTTTGCATGCAGATGTTAATAAGCTGTCTACTAACTTTCAATGTTCTTCATGTGACGTGTTCCGTGATACTGAACGAAGTACTCCAAGGACATGTAATAAATACAATGTGGCCTTTCTAAAATTTACTGTTTAGACTGCCCCGCAACTTTAGAGAGGGCAGAAAATTGCACACTTGCTACAAAAATACTATGCGTAGAACGTCCCCTAAATCAGAAATTACAGATAAATAAAAAGTGTCACCATACGAAAAACCAATTCAAGAAGGAACCCTGAAGCGAACAACAGGGCTTGAACGCGAGAGAGAGTGGGGAGGGGGGGCGGGCCACGGGCAGAAGGGGGAAGGGGAGGGAGGGAGAGATATTAATCCTGTTACAGTGGCTCATATTGGCAAACCCGGGCACATAACGATATGCGGTGCAGCGTATTACGAAGTTCATGCCTGCTACGTTGTATCCATTATCCTTGCGGACTGAACAGTGGAACAATAAATAGTGACTGACGCGACCACAGAAAGGAAATGGGGTGCGATTCATCGTCTCGTTGAGCACACTATTGTAGACTTGGCCTGCTGCAATGACGTACTACATACAACTGCGCAGTCTGGTTTTAAAACCTAGCAGCATTAACAGGGTCCATGTGCTGAATTGGAAACAACCCGCATTAACTGAAACGCAGAACTCGTTTTTAACTGAACACCGTTATCTCCAGAAACTATCCATTTTTTAAAAATATGCCAACATTAAAGAGGGCCTTGTGGATTCCTGACACTTTACAGAAAGCATGAAACAGACATATTGTAAATTGGAAAGAAATTGTGCCGACTGTACAGAACTCACTGACAGTTTGCAAAGCGCTGTAGCCGTCCTACAGAGTAGAACTAGAAAAATCATAGCAGTAAGTTACATGACCTATCTTTGTGCCCTTTATGCCACTTGGAAGAGAATAGAACACACAGTACTGAGCTACGAATGTTGTTGTTGTTGTGGTCTTCAGTCCTGAGACTGGTTTGATGCAGCTCTCCATGCTACTCTATCCTGTGCAAGCTTCTTCATCTCGAGCTACGAATGAGGAAAGGAAAAACTATGGGTTGTAACAAAGTTATCACCATACAGATTAACAATTGGAAATATAGTCTGACGAAACAGCCAATTAAAAAAATGAATAAATAACGTATACTGCCGGTTACTATTGAATTATACGTTTGTATTAACGGACAGAGAGAAAAGCTGGAGTACTTTCTATAACCTAGCTGCATTAATAGATTAACTCTCCAAAACAAGGAAAATGGGTCCTGTTAGTTCCTATGTCATACTAATTAGTATGCCATAACGTTAATACAGAGATAAAAAAAGGAAAAGACTGACCAGCTTCAAGCCAAAAAGAGAATCAAAAGGATGGTGCAACATGGAGAAATGTCTTCTTATCAAATTGACACACATGCTTGGAATGACATGGGGTTTTATTAGAACCAAAAAAATACGAAAGTTCAAAGAAGTCCGACAGATGGCGCTTCATCTGATCAGAATAGCAATAATTGGCATAACAAAGCAAGACAAAGCAAAGATGATGTTCTTTACAGGAAATGCTCAATATGTCCACCATCATTCCTCAACAATAGCTGTAGTCGAGGAATAATGTTGTGAACAGCACTGTAAAGCATGTCCGGAGTTACGGTGAGGCATTGGCGTCGGATGTTGTCTTTCAGCATCCCTAGAGATGTCGGTCGATCGCGATACAGTAGCGACTTCAGGTAACCCCCAAAGCCAATAATTAGCGGTCTAAATTTCTCACCAAGTGCAGTGCAATGGTTTCGCTCATACATGACGTCTCGTCAGCAACGCGTCCTGTCCGGGAATATAAAATCACAATGGCGGCAGGTAGTGTCAGGCGTTCCCCAAGGTTCAGTACTAGGTCCCATACTCTTCTCTCTGTATGTCAATGATGTGTCATCGGTTCTGACTTATTGCAAATATCATATGTATGCTGATGACCTTCAGTTGTATCTAAGTGCGGAACCAAACAATCTGAAGAAAGCTATTGAAAACTTCAATACTGATCTCGATGCACTATCAAAATGGGCACAGGACTTAGGACTAAAACTAAACTCATCTAAAACCCAAGCGGTACTTGTTGGTCACTCTAAGCTCATTAGCCCAAAACATCGGGAATCCGTACCATCTCTTATCCTAAATGGAACAAATATTAACTTCTCTCCCTCAGCAAAGAGTTTGGGAGTAATAATAGATGAAAATCTAAATTGGACAGAGCACGTAACTGCAGTGTGCAAAAAAGCATCAGCATCCCTTCATGTCCTACAAAAATATAAAAAACTCTTCCCTTTCGATCTAAAAAAGAAATTAGTACAAACGCTTATATTCCCAATCATTGATTACAGCGATATTCTCCTACAAGGCCTCTCTCAGGAAAACTCGCGACGTCTGGAACTGGTCATGAACGCCTGTGTCCGATATATCTGTGACATTCGACTTTTTGATCACATTTCACCAGCATATGTAAAATTGTTCTGGCTGCGTGCAGACAAACGCAGAGACTTCCATACACTCTGTCTCATCTACTGCCTTATAAATGTACACTGTCCCTCATATCTCTCCTCGTCCTTAACGCTTATGTCTGAACAACATGGCAGAAACACACGTTCCCATCATAATAAAATCCTCTCTGTTCCACTGCATCGCTCAGTCGCCTTCTCCAAGTCCTTTACAGTAGCGGGAACCCGACTCTGGAATAACCTCCCTCGGTATGTTAGAGAACTTAAAAACATGTCTAGCTTCAAAAAACAGCTAATGACGTATCTACTTAAGCAACAGTAATGCTTTCCTTTGTACACAAATGCACTTCACCTCATTACTTCCCTCTTTCCCCCTCCTTAAGTCTCCCTCCCCCAAAACTCGCTATACTAGTAAACATCTACCTTACACACCAAGATATTAATGTACATCTGCACAAATCTTCATTACTATTGCCAATTTTTCTCATGTTTATCATTATTATTTAATTTTTTTTACTGTTACTATTATTACTTTTATCATAATTTGTATGTATAGCATCTGTCGTAAAAATACTGCCAGTACTTACTTTATTAGGTCTTAGTCATTATTCTTTATTCATATTGTGACTAGAGTAATCTAATTTTCTTATTTAAAGTATTGTCATGATGTAACTCTGATGTGTGAAATGCTGCATGTGTGAAACACTGATCCGATGTAAGAGAGGGCCTGATGGCCCTAATCTGATCAGGTTAAATAAATAAATAAATAATCGCACGGACTGAGGTCTGGGGACCTGGGAGGCCAATCATGACGAAAGTGGCGGCTGAGCACACGATCATCACCAAACGACGCGCGCAAGAGATCTTTCACGCGTCTAGCATTTTTTTTTTTTTTTTGTTCTAATAAAACCCCATGTCATTCCAAGCATATGTGTCAATTTTTACCTCTGTATCTACATTATTCCGTGGTTTATTAAGTTTTCAAATTTATACTGACTTTTTGATCACCCAGTAGGTAAAGAGAAATTGCATACAAGATGCTCTTTTTTGCATAAATTACATTCGTTTGATTTTATGTCATATCTTTACATTCTGTTTTTAAACATAAGTTATTATGTGAGCGAATCATTATGTCTGCACACTAAGGAAGAGGGAAAACATCTGTTTCACTGTTGAAGTTTAACTATTCATCTTTGTAGACCGCAGAAAAATAGAAATGCCGAAAATACCTACAAGATTTTATCTGAGAGTGCCGTTTATTTGTGTTCCCATGTACCACGTAAGGCTCGGCCCTTGAATGAACCCATCGCAAAATAAACTAACTCACATGCGTAGCACAGCTTCTGACTACTTTACAAATGAGTTGCTGTATTAAATATTTGACGATGTGTATGTAGGTGAGATGATGTTCAGAAAAGATCTGAAATTACATGCTAACTCTGTTGGAAGTTGTTAAGTACTCTTTTTCTCAAATGCTGGATGTATATAGTCTGGGTATTTGCTTGTTGTAAGTTACAGTACCTCAAGACATAGACGCAGATTCTAACATCTCTCTGTGTAACGCTGTAACACACTATACTCAATGAGTAGATTATGACGGTTTTTTAAATTTTCAAATTCGGTTAGCAACTGTATGTGATGCTAGCTGTTACCCGCAGATGCGCTCGCATATGAGTAGTTTTGTTATCAAAATGTTCAAATGTGTGTGAATTCCTATGAGACCAAACTGCTGAGGTCATCGGTCCCTGGTCTTACACGCTACTTAATCTAACTTACGCTAGGACACACACACACACACACACACACACACACACACACACACACACACACAGAATCTGCCTGGAGCGCTTTAAGGAAATTGCGGAAAACCTAAATCCGGAAGGCTGGAATCATCGTCCGCCCGAATTTAAGTCCAGTGTGCTAAACACTGCACTACCTGTCTTGGTGAATCTTATTCGGGAGCCGAGTATGACAGAATAAACTGAGCAGTTACAGCAAATACACTACATAACACTTGTGTTACAATTTGTCACGGCAGACTAATTTGTAGCAGAGGTCTATTTTTTTTCGAGTCATCATCATCAGTGTTCTGCCAAACGGCAGGTTTTCACTTTGTAGTTCTCCAGGCTGTCCGGTCTTCAGGTCCGCATAATTTCCTCTTCCCTCTATGTTGTCTGGCATTTGTCTTTCCTTCATCCTCTCAGTCTTCTCTCACAAACCAGTCCTTCCAAAGCATCTGCCAGCAAGCACTCTGTTCTCAATGAATGTCTCAACCAGTTCTTTTTCCTTTCTCTTATAACCTTCAGCAGACATCTCTCACCAACCCCTTGTAACACATGTTCATTATTCACTCTTTCCATCCAGCTTATCTCCATTCTCCTCCACATCTCACACATCTCATATGCTTCTGACCTTTTTACATCAACTCGTCTCAGCGTCCTTGTTTCTGTCCCATATAGTACCACACTCCAGACCAGGCGCGGCTCGTGGTTTCTATACTGGGGAAGGCTGCGGTATTTATCGATCGGAGCCAACATAGACGTCGGGTTACGCTACAGATTAGTCTGACAAACAACTAAGGATTCAGGGGGAGGGGGTGGGCATATCACTTTCTACCTATAATTTTACGTACTGTATCTTCTATAATCAGGTATTAAATATCATTAGAAGCTAACCTCGAGTTAAAATCTTTGGTTAGTGTTTTTATACGTCATCATTACATTTTCTGACACTTTGCAGCAAATCATATGAAAAGACGCGTTTCGGAGAGATCTTTAATGCGACGAATCTTAACTTTGCAGCTGCTTAATATTTTAATATTTTAGGTGTTTTCAGTTCTAAACTTAAGGCGTTTATTGTGCTTTACCTCCAAAGCTCGAAGTTTACGAGTTCGCATGACGATACTGTGATGTTCTGGTGACGTCACAGGTCTTGTGCAAGTAAAACTCACTAAAATCTTGCAAAATACACTCCGAAAAAGAAACTTGCTAATATCACACGATATCAACAAAAGCAGTCAGCATCAGCAAGCAAGGAAAGTAAAGTAATGGGACAAATTTCGCGCGCTTTGTCCTCTAATCACTTATGAAACTCTCGCTAGATGGCAGTACTGTTATGTTTCTGTAGTCTAGTGCACTCTGGCGGGATATTTGCAAACTTATTCTAAACGTGGATAAAATAGCCAATGGCAGAAACAAAATAACTATGTAAAACATTATCAAAACAATAATACTAAACGTCGATTAATGGCACATCGAAGCGTAGTAGAGATGTGCAGAGACAGAGATTGGATAGCGAAGTTTCGGCCACTCTACATTCCTTTATTACATAGATAGTGGAACGTGAAAAACGTGTGGTGGTTGGTATGACACCCTTAGGCTGCAAGCTCTGAGCCTTCGGGTCGCCCGTAAAGAGCAGTACTATGTAGAAGCCACGCCCCCAAACCGCTACTACATGCAGCTTACGGACGTTCCAAGGCGCAGCCTAAACATTACTAACCGTTCGGAAAACATCAATCAATACAAGCAGTTCCAAAAACGTTGACCGTCGTTATTTTAATTGGAATGGGCAATATGCGAAATTCGTCCTGATAATTTAAATTATGTAATACGTTCTTGCGAAATTTACTTTAACATATATTTTGGGGCGGCTCCGCCTCAGAGCCTTTAATTACGAGCCGCGCCTGCTCCAGACAAAACTTTTGCCAAGCCTTTCCCTTAGACATTTATCTAATTGTGACATAACAGACTCCTCTTTCTGTTGAATGCCTCTTTCGCTATGGCAATTCGACGTTTCACCTGGTGACATCTCAAGTCTTCAGTTATTGTGCTTCCAAGATATTTAAATGCACTTACTTGGCTAATGGCAACTTGTCCTATTTTAATATTTGACAGTCTGCGTCTTGTACTGATGACCATACTCTGTTTTTGCTGTATTTATTTGCATCCCATATTCCACGTAAGCTTCATTCAGATCTTTCAGCATGTCATTCACTGTCCGCTCACCTTCTGCCACTAATACCATGTCATCATCAAATATAATACATTCTATTCTCTTTCCAATCTTTATCCATACTTTCTGATGTAAATATAGATTCTGTATCAGTCGTCTCTCTTTCCAATCTACTCCTTCCCTCTTCAAAACATCCTTCAGCTTGTTCCACTGAACTCTCTCAAAGCCTGTTCTAGATCTATAAAAACAGCAAATATCTCTCTTTTTCCCCTGTAGTTCTTAACAGGCCAATAGCATCTCTTGTTTCTTTTTCCTCTTCTAAGTGCGAACTGATCCTCTGCAATCCCTCTGTCCAATTTGCCATATAGACTTCTATTCAACAGTTTAGCTGCATGAGAAATTAGACTGATGGTCCTATGCTCTTCACATTTTTGTGTGTCTCTTTTTCTCTATTGATATCTTAACTGCTGCAATGAAGTCCTCAGACCATTCCCTATGTCAAATATCTCATTACAGAGGAAGACTCTTCTTGCCTCGTTTCCTACACTCTTCAACAGTTCTGCTGGCATATCAATTCCACATGCCTTCCTATTCTTCATCTCCTTTTCTACTTCTGCTTCCAAGATGGTGAATCCCTTTCCATCTTCCGCCACATATTGCTCCGCTTCAACCTTAATTCCGCTTTGTATTTCATCCCCCATATACAGACATTCAATTTATTCTTGGTATCTGTTCGAAACCTCCTGTGGTTCTTCTGCTAGAGTACCACCCGATCTTTCTATTTCCACGTTATTCGTCTTTCTCTTACGAACAAAAACTCTCTCATTAGCCAGTCTAAACACATTTCATACTTTCCCTCTTTCTCCATTTTCTCTACTTCGTCGCATTTCTGTTTCATCCATTTTTCCCTTGCTTATTCAGTTTCTCTTCTTAATTCATTATTCAGTTTGCTGTAACTCTTTTTACCTTTTCGGATAAAGTAATGTAAGTTTAATAAGATTCTTGAAATTACAAGCAGCAGCTGACTGTGATTTTATTACCTTTGCGGTTACACTAAATAGAGGTTTTTACACATTATCAGTAATTACATAAGTTTCGAATGAGTATTCGGTTGGTACGCCAAATTTATTTTTGATGTTATGAATGTTCTAAATACAGAAAAAGTAGGTTACTGCAAACTGATACGAAAATCAATCCCGTAATGTTCGAATATAGCATTAGTAGTGCGCTGCTTGACAGTCACATCGATTAAATTTCTAGGCGTGACGTGGCAAAGCAATATGACATGGAACGCGCATGTAATGACAGTAGTAGGGAAGGCTAATGGTAGCTTTCGGTTTATTGGGAGAGTTCTTGGAAAGTGTAGCTGATTAAAGGACGGCATCGAATCAATACAGAGATGTGCTGCTACATTTGTTACGAGTACATTCGATCATTACGGAGATGCTTCGTTAACTCAAATGAGGTTCCTTGAAGGGAAGACGACTTTTTTTCCCGAAACCCTACTGAGAAAATTTAGAGAAGCGCCATTTGCACCTAACTGCAGAATTATTCTTTTGCCGCCAATGTACATTTCGCTTAAGGGCCGCGAAGACAAAAAAACAGCTAAGTTCGGACGGAGGCATGTAGGCAGCCGTTTTCCCTCGCTCTATTTGCGAGTGTAGCAGGAAAGGGAATGACTATGTAGTAGCGGTACGAGCTACCCTCCGCAATACACTACGGTCTGCGGAAGTATGTAGGTATATTTTTCTAGATGTAGAATGGTTAAATATGGAGCGACTGCCGGTTGCCAAGAGTAACCCAACTTTCACTCTGTAACCTTCAATCAAAGCAAACTGTGTGCTGAGGCAGCTCCAGTCTATGCGTCGCTGAGTTACGAGCGCTTAAGAGGCATCCCCAAGCTGGTGTTGAGGTTAGACTAACTTGCTAATCCAGTTCTAGTATTCAAAAAAATATTGGATATTAAGGTCATTTGCTAGTGAATCTGCTTCAAAAATTGGAATTTTTTCCATCTGAAATCAGTATTTAGAGTTTTGTGAACTTTATGGTAGCTAAATGAATCCATTCGGATATCGGGAACATATTTAAAAACAAATTTAAATATAAGTCGGTATGCGGCAACGACCGTGCTTCCGCTGCGGTCGGATGTCAAATGGCGTCCGTATTATTTTGTCACTTCGAAAAGATACAATGCGTAATCGTTTTTTGAGTTAGTAGCCCTGTTAGCACACACGCTTTCCGATGTTCGTTTGTTTTCCTTTGTATATTATGGTTTTCGAGAGTTGCTTGTGTTCAAACTTCTGTACGTTGTTGAGTACTTGGTGCTGTGTCATTCTCGGAAGTAGTTATGCCTCCAAAAAAGTGTTTTGGTACGTGAATACTTAAGTTTTATTGTAATGGATTTCCTTCGTTGGGAAGTAGAGACACTGTACTTACACCTACAAACCAATTGGACGCTATGTCGACTCCCCCAAGTGCCTCCATGCAGAAGCAAAAATATTTGAGCACCCAGAGAGACATTTCTATAAAATAAGAACAAAACAGTGTAACGGAATGTGCTTCCATAATTGCTGAATTGAGTGCTTTATGTTCGCTTTTAAATTATGCTGCTGTGTGTGCGCTTTGTGGAAAAGGGTATAAAATCGTCGAAGATTTTGAAGCAGGAAAAGTGTGGCTAGTAAGTTACAAGTGTTTTGTGATTTCTGTGGGGTAACTAAAACTGTGTAGTCTTCCTGATTGTGCAAAGTAAGAGTTTATAACACAAATATCAAACTTGCATATGGAATGGGGTGTATTGGGAAGGGTAAGAAGGCAGTTCAAACATATTGTGCTATCATGAATTTGCCCCCACCTACAAGATTTGAGGAGTACACACAGTCACTTCTTTAAAGTCTTTGTCAAATGAGTGCTGCGTCAATGAAGAAAGCAGTAGAAGAAACTGTGTTATGCAATGAAGGTGACACTAATATAGCTGCAGTCTTTGATGGGACATGGCAGAAGCGTAGTCACCTATCACTGAATGGTGCTGTCACTGCAACATCCCTAGAGAATGGAAAGGTGATTGACATAGAATGTATGACAAAGTACTGCCATGGTTGCTAAGTAAATAACCAGGATCATGTTTGTATTCAGAATTTTTCTGGGTACAGTGGTGGAATGGAATCAGAGGGAGTTCTCAGAATATTTCAAAGGTCAGAAGAGAATTGGTGTACGGTATGTGGAGTTCCTTGGAGACAAACTCCAAAGATTTGCGAATGTGTTGGAAAATACGTAAAAATTGGAAAGTCAGAGTGTGTTGGTCATGTCCAAAAGATGATGGGGACACGTTAACATAAGCTAATAATATATATGAATGGGAAAAAGCTCAGTGATGGCAAACCAATTGGGTCAGGGTCGTTTTACTAAGAAAGAGATGGACAAACTGCAGCTCTTTTATTACGGTTTAGCCGTAAGAAGGAATCGAGACAATATTGAGACCATGTAGGAAGCAGTATGGGCTACCTTTTTCCATAAAGCTTCTACAGATGACCATCCACAGCATGCTCTCTGCGACAGTGGTGTAGACACATGGTGTGGATACAAAATAGCAGCAGCAAATGGTGAGACTTAAGCACACCATCACTCCCTGCCATCTGCAGTATTGGAAGCAATTAAGCCCACATACAGGGACCTAATTGACACTAAACTATTGTCACGGTGGTTATATGGAAAGAGACAAAATGTTAATGAATGTTTCAACCATGTGATATGGGAACACCTGCCTAAAACTGTGTTTGTTGGTTTCAATACCATGAGATTAGGTGTATTAGATGCAGTTATTTGCTTTAATGATGGGGCAGTCAGCAGATGTGATGCTTTACAATTGTTAGGACTAACTCCGGGTTTCAATATGAGGCAAGCACTGATGGCAGTTGATTCCTTACGTTTGGCTGATGGCGAAAATGGGTTCTTGAGGCAACTAAAGAGGCCAGAATAGCAAAGAGGAGCAAGAAAAGGTAGAGAGAAGATGAGGAACACACAAACCAAGAATATTATGCAACTGGAGGGTTTTAAGAATAACAGAGGTGAGTAACAGATGAAATGTACCTTTAAACTGAATTTCCGAAGAAACTAAATTTTCTGACATGTTTACTTTATGCAAAAAACTATTCAAGCTAGAGGTCTGAAATTTTGTGACATTTCAGGCTACCATTTGGAGAAAAGTAGACTACAGGCACCAGTTTACTATCACCAGGAGGAAAAATATACTCTTATTAATTATAAAAAATTACCTTAATTTCGATTGTCTAATTTATGTATTTATAGTATAAAAACTATTGTTTGTAATCATTTGACTGAAGTCTACTTTTTAGATAACAATGTCAAATGTGTGCACAAAGTTTTAAGCATCTAAGAAAAGTAGTTAATAAGACTACAGAGTTCAAACAGACTGGCAGGAATAATTTTAAATTACTGACATAAATGTTTAAATAATAAAGTTTATATCAAAGCTGTTCTGGTTATTCCTATACCAAAATCTTCATCCTTAAAGTACTTTCATTGTCCTAAAGTTTCTTTGTATTCAGAGTTCACATTATGTAGTTAGGCCCTCATAAGCTTCATGAGAATTCTTACTGTTTTTCCAGCCGTACACTGGCAAGTTACTTTAAAGTTGTTTATTACGACGCATACAAAATTAAAACTTACCCTCAGGAGCCGATGCACCTCCTTGAGGGTTAACAACTACCGGGATAGTTTGGCGCCAAGCTTTAGTTTGCTCGGAATGTACATTTATCGTTTCTTAATTCACGTTTGTTATTTAAATGGAGCCGAAGATGGGTTTACTAATCTAATAATGTTTCTGTTTTCAGTACCGTTAAGTCTGCCCTTTTAGGTAGTGCAGCTGACTGTTCATAGCTGACTATAATAAAGAATTGCAGGTGAGTACACGATTATTTAGAGTGTCCACTGCTTGTCTTCAGGAAAGATTGTCAGCGGTTTTTCTGTTCTTTCCAGATACAAAATTCCGTCGTATTTCGTTTCAAACACGGTTAGAACTTGTCAAGGAACTTGACTATAATTCAAGCAGAATTAGTTCTTGAGCGTCCCAAGTTCATTACTTTTTACAGGGTGCTGTTGTCTCTGGCGCTGTTGTCTCGCTCTAGCGACGGAAACCGGTACCTGTGATGTCGAAATCTTAACGCGGCACATAATCAAACGCTGCCACACAGCTCACGAGAAAGTGCCATTACGCCGCCGCCGTGTCGAAATCGGCAGCGGCAGCAGTAATTCTAATGATTCTTATGTACTTAAATTTGGAAAGTAGTAGTCTGCAAGTAGCTCGAACGTTTTGATCCTTTCAAAGAGGAGGGGAAAAAAGGCCAAGTGCGAGTGGAACTCACTCTCTTACGGTTCCGTACGGAGTTACGTACACAGATAGCTACTATATTTCATTCATCCCGGGAATCTAGAATCTCTACGCTTTTTGCCTGTTATCAACATCGACCTGGTTAGATATCAGTACAGGGAATTTAAAGACTTTCGAAAATGTTGAGTTCTTTGTGATTTCGTATTTGCCATTTTAGCTCCTGAGAAAATGGGATACAGACGAACAGACAGGGAGATAAATGACAAAAAAAAAATGACTTTTTCGTGTGATGTAAATACAAATTAACAATTATCAGATTTTTTCCTTTACTTGTACCGTGAAACAATGCTGCTTACCAAATTTCGTGATCCTAAGTCATCATTTGATGAGTGAGTTTGCGACTATTAAAATATGTGATATAAATTGCCGTATCTTTTGACTTCATTGACTTTGAAGAGTTTCCTTCGTTAAAATTACCGGTTTGTGAAATTAACTTTAGAACCTCCTTTACACACACCGCCGGTCTACGTCAGTCGACCACAAGACGCATGAAGCCATTTGTGGGAACGTACCATTATTAAAAGGTTTTCCCCATTAGCAGAATATTCGTAGTTTTGAAAACATTGTTTAACACAATATAATGCTTACAATAATTGTCATATCTATGCGGGTGATAATACTGAATTGTGAAAACGTACATATTTTAGACTTCTTATTGCTTTTAGTAAACGTCTCTATGCATTTTCTCCGATTTTATCACGCGAAGTTTATTGAAGTCAACTGCTGCTCCCAAAAGGTTTTTTATTTATTTTCGTAAGGGCTTAACGCCTAGGCGGCGTAGAGATTATCAGAGATGGTAAAAAATGGAAATGTCGTGTGGCTAGGGCCTCCCGTCGGGTAGACCGTTCGCCTGGTGCAGGTCTTTCAATTTTGACGCCACTTCGGCGACCTGCGCGTCGAATCAGAGATGGTATTGACAATGCTCTGAGAAACGGGCCTTTTGAAGAACAAATGGAAACACATTCACGCATTGCATTTATTTACAACGAAGAAACATTTAAATATTTTCAATTTAAGCTCTCCTCTCTGTGACATTCTGTCCTGGGTACCAGTAAATACCAAATGGAATGAACGAACACTCGTTACTTCAGAAACGTACTTTAGGTTTTATAGACAGACGAGGCATTTCATTTCAAAGGAACAACATATCTTACTAGTGTGTGTGGGAGTGGGGGGAGGGTTTTTTTAATGCAGGAACTGTACTATAATCTTTGAGTTTTAGGACGAAGAGAATCTGTATCGGAATGTTTGATCTCGATTCCTTTGGAATACGAGTCCTTAAATGTTAATAATATATCACCCTGGCCAATACTTTACAAGATTGTATGGTACTGCACCTGACCAAGCAATCCCATAGCGGCTATTATATTTGGGTAACGTGACAGATACGAGGAGTTAATACAGGGCTCTCCTGAGCCATGGACCTTGCCTCAGCGATACAGATAGCCGTACCGTAGCAGCAATCACAACGGAGGGGTATCTGTTGCAAGGCCAAACGTTTGGTTCCTGCGGAGGAGCAGCAGCCTTTTCAGTAGTTTCAGAGGCAACAGTCTGAATGAATGACTGACTGACCTGGTCTTGTAACGTCAACCAGAACGGCCTTTTTGTGCTGGTACTGCGAACGGCTGATGTTGTTGTTGTGGTCTTCAGTCCTGAGACTGGTTTGATGCAGCTCTCCATGCTACTCTATCCTGTGCAAGCTTCTTCATCTCCCAGTACCTACTGCAGCCTACATCCTTCTGAATCTGCTTAGTGTATTCATCTCTTGGTCTCCCTCTACGATTTTTACCCTCCACGCTACCCTCCAATACTAAATTGGTGATCCCTCGATGTCTCAGAACATGTACTACCAACCGATCCCTTCTTCTAGTCAAGTTGTGCCACAAATTTCTCTTCTCCCCAATTATATTCAATACCTCCTCATTAGTTATGCGATCTACCCATCTAATCTTCAGCATTCTTCTGTAGCACCACATTTCGAAAGCTTCTATTCTCTTCTTGTCTAAACTATTTATCATCCACGTTTCACTTCCATACATGGCTACACTCCATACAAATACTTTCAGAAAAGACTTCCTGACACTTAAATCTATACTCGATGTTAACAAATTTCTCTTCTTCAGAAACGCTTTCCTTCCCATTGCCTGTCTACATTTTATATCCTCTCTACTTCGACCATCATCAGTTATTTTGCTCCCCAAATAGCAAAACTCCTTTACTACTCTAAGTGTCTCATTTCCTAATCTAATACCCTCAACATCACCCGACTTAATTCGACTACATTCCATTATCCTCGTTTTGCCTTTGTTGATGTTCATCTCATATCCTCCATTCCGTTCAACTGCTCTTCCAAGTCCTTTGCTGTCTCTGACAGAATTACAATGTCATCGGCGAACCTCAAAGTTTTTATTTCTTCTCCATGGATTTTAATACCTACTCCGAACTGTTCTTTTGTTTCCTTTATTGCTTGCTCAATATACACATTGAATAACATCGGGGAGAGGCTACAAACCTGTCTCACTCCCTTCCCAACCACTGCTTCACTTTCGTGTCCCTCGACTCTTATAATGCCATCTGGTTTCTGTACAAATTGTAAATAGCCTTTCGCTCCCTGTATTTTACCCCTGCCACCTTCAGAATTTGAAAGAGAGTATTCCAATCAACGTTGTCAAAAGCTTTCTCTAAGTCTACAAATGCTATAAACGTAGGTTTGTCTTTTCTTAATCTTTCTTCTAAGATAAGTCGTAAGGTCAGTATTCCCTCACGTGTTCCAACATTTCTACGGAATCCAAATTCATCTTCCCCGAGGTCGGCTTCTATCAATTTTTCCATTCGTCTGTAAATAATTCGTGTTAGTATTTTGCAGCTGTGACTTATTAAACTGATAGTTCGGTAATTTTCACATCTGTCAACACCTGCTTTCTTTGGGATTGGAATTATTATATTCTTCTTGAAGTCTGAGGGTATTTCGCCTGTCTCGTACATCTTGCTCACCAGATGGAAGAGTTTTGTCAGGACTGGCTCTCCCAAGGCTGTCAGGAGTTCTAAATTAATGTCTACTTCTGGGCCTTGTTTCGACTCAGGTCTTTCAGTGCTCTGTCAAACGCTTCACGCAGTATCATATCTCCCATTTCATCTTCATCTACATCCTCTTCCATTTCCATAATATTGTCTTCACGTACATCGCCCTTGTATAGACCCTCTATATACTCCTTCCACCTTTCTGCTTTCCCTTCTTTGCTTAGAACTGGGTTTCCATCAAAGCTCTTGATATTCATGCAAGTGGTTCTCCTTGCTCCAAAGGTCTCTTTAATTTTCCTGTAGGCAGTATCTATCTTACTCCCAGTGACATACGCCTCTTCATCCTTACATTTGTTGTCTAGCCATTCCTGCTTAGCCATTTTGCACTTCCTGTCGATATCATTTTTGAGACGTTTGTATTCCTTTTTGCCTGCTTTATTTACTGTATTTTTATATTTTCTCCTTTCATCAATTAAATTCAATATTTCTTCTGTTACCCAAGGGTTTCTACCAGCCCTTGTCTTTTTACCTATTTGATCCTCCGCTGCCTTCACTATTTCATCCCTCAATGCTATCCATTCCTCTTCTACTGTATTTCTTTCCCCCATTCCTGTCAATTGTTCCCTTATGCTCTCCCTGAAACTCTGTACAACCTCTGGTTCTTTCAGTTTATCCAGGTCCCATCTCCTTAAATTCCCACCTTTTTGCAGTTTCTTCAGTTTTAATCTACAGTTCATAACCAATAGATTGTGGTCAGAGTCCACATCTGCCCCTGGAAATGTCTTACAATTTAAAACCTGGTTCCTAAATCTCTGTCTTACCATTATATATCCAGGGTTCTTCCATGTATACAACCTTCTTTCATGATTCTTGAACCAAGTGTTAGCTATTATTAAGTTATGCTCTGCACAAAATTCTACCAGGCGGCTTCCTCTTTCATTTCTGTCCCCCAATCCATATTCACCTACTACGTTTCCTTCTCTCCCTTTTCCTACTCTCGAACTCCAGTCACCCATGACTATTAAATTTTCGTCTCCCTTCACTACCTGAATAATTTCTTTTATCTCATCATACATTTCATAAATTTCTTCATCTGCAGAGCTAGTTGGCATATAAACTTGTACTACTGTAGTAGGCATGGGCTTTGTGTCTATCTTGGCCACAATAATGCGTTCACTATGCTGTTTGTAGTAGCTAACCCGAACTCCTATTTTTTATTCATTATTAAACCTACTCCTGCATTACCCCTATTTGATTTTGTATTTATAACCCTGTAATCACCTGACCAAAAGTCTTGTACCTCCTGCCACCGAACTTCACTGATTCCCACTATATGTAACTTTAACCAATCCATTTCCCTTTTTAAATTTTCTAACCTACCTGCCCGATTAAGGTATCTGACATTCCACGCTCCGATCCGTAGAACACCAGTTTTCTTTCTCCTGATAACGACGTTCTCTTGAGTAGTCCCCGCCCGGAGATTCGGAGATCCGAATGGGGGACTATTTTACCTCCGGAATATTTTATCCCGTAGGACGCCATCATCATTTAATCATACAGTAGAGCTGCATGCCCTCGGGAAAAATTACGGCTGTAGTTTCCCCTTGCTTTCAGCCGTTCGCAGTACCAGAACAGCAAGGCCATTTTGGTTAGTGTTACAAGGCCAGATCAGTGAATCATCCAGACTGTTGCCCCTGCAAATTCTGAAAAGGCTGCTGCCCCTCTTCAGGAACCACACGTTTGTCTGGTCTCTCAACGGATACCCCTCCGTTGTGGTTGCACCTACGGTACGGCTATCTGTATCGTTGAGGCACGCAAGCCTCCCCACCAACGGCAAGGTCCATGGTTCATGGGGGGAGGGAACGGCTGATAGCAAGGGGAAACTACAGCCGTAATTTTTCCCGATGCCATTCAGCTCTACTGTATGGTTAAATGATGAAAGCGTCCTCTTGGGTATAATATTTCGGAGATAAAATATTCCACCATTCGGATGTCCAGGCGGGGACTACTCAGCAGGATGTCATTATCAGGAGAAACAAAACTGGTTTTCTACGGATCGGATATGGAATATCAGATCCAGGAGGAACAGAACTTGTGATCAGGTGAATACAGGGTTATAATTATAAAATCAAATAGGGGCAATGCAGGAGTAGATTTAATAATGAACAAAGTAGGAACACGGGTAAGCTACTATGAACAACATAGTGAACGCATTATTTTAGCCAAATTAGACACGAAGCCCAACCCACCACAGTAGTAAAAGTCTGTATGCCAACTAGCTCCGCAGATGATGAGATTGAGGTAATGTATGATGACATACAAGAAAATATTCAGATAGTTAAGGGACATGAAAATTTAATAGTCATGGGGGACTGCAATTCGATAGTAGGGAAAGGAAGACACGGGAAAGTAGTACGTGAATATGGACTGGGGCAAAGGAAAGAAAGAGGAAGCCGTCTGGTAGATTTTTGCACAGAGCGTAATTTAATCATAGCTAACACTTCGTTTAACAATAATGAAAGAAGACTGTATACGTGGGAAAGACCTGGAGACACCGGAAGGTTTCAAATTGATTATATAATGGTGAGACATATTTCGGAACCAGGTTTCAAATTGTAAGACATTTCCAGGGGCATATATGACCGCTGACCACAATTTATTGGTTATTAACTGCAGATTAAAAATGAAGAAACTGCAGAAAGACAGGAATTTAAGTAGATGGGACCTGGATAAACTGAAAGAACCGGAGGTTTTGGAGAGTTTCAGAGGGAGTATAAGGGAACGACTGACAAGAAAAGCGGAAAGGAATACAATAGAAGAAGAATGGGTAGCTTTGAGATATAAAATAGTGAAGGAAGTAGAGGACCAAGTAGATAAAAAGGAGAGGGCTAGTAGAAATCCTTTGATATCACAAGATATTGAATTTAATAGATGAAAAGAGAATATAAAAATGCAGCGGGCGAAAGGAAATGGAAATGTCTAAAAAATGAAATCGACAAGAAGTGCAAAATGGCTAAGGAGGAATGGCTAGAGGACAAATGTAAAAATGTACAATCATATATCACTAGTGGTAAGGTAATACGGTCTGTAGGAAAATTAAAGAGACCTTCGGAGAAAACTACCCTGTACGAATATCAAGAGCTCAGATGGTAAACCAGTCATAAGCAAAGAAGGGAAAGCAGAAAGCTGGAAGGAGTATATGGAGGGTCTATACAAGCGCGATGTACTTGAGGGCAATATTAAAGAAATAGAAGAGAATGTAGATAAAGATAAAATGGGATATATGATACTGTGTGAATAATATGACAGCACTGAAAGACCTACGTCGAAACAAGCCCCAGGAGTAGAATCCATTACGTTACAGGTACAGACAGCCTTGGGAGAGCCAGCCGTGACAAAACTCTTCCATCTGGTGAGCAATACGTATGAGACAGGTGAAGTACCCGCGGACTTCAAGAGGAGTATAGTAATTCCAATTCCAAAGAGGTCAAGTGCTGACAGGTGTGAAAATAACCGAAGTATAAGCTTAATTAGTCACGGTCGCAGAATACTAACATGAATACTTTACAGACGAGTGGAAAAGCTCGTGGACGCCGACCTCGGACAGGATCAGTTTGTATTCCGTAGATATGTATGAACATGTGAGGCAATAATGACCCTACGACTTCTCATAGACGGTATGTTACGGAAAGATAAACATACATTTATAGCAATTGTAGACTTACAGAAAGATTTTGACAATGTTGACTGGAATGCTCTCTTTCTAATTCGAAAGGTGGTAGGGGTAAAGTATAGGAAGCGAAGGGCTATTTACAATTTATACCGAAACCAGATGGCAGTTATAAGAGTCGAGGGACATGAAAGGGAAGCAGTGGTTGGGAAGCGAGTGAGACAGGGTTGTAGCCTATCCCCGATGTTATTCAATCTGTATATTGAGCAAGCAGTAAAGGAAACAAAAGAAAAATTCGGAGTAGGTATTAAAATCCATGGAGAAGAAATAAAAACTTTGAGGTTTGCCGATGACATTGTAATTCTGTCAGAGATAGCGAAAGACTTGGAAGAGCAGTTGAATGGAATGGTCAGTGTCTCGAAAGGAGGATACAAGATGAACATCAATAAAAGCCTAAACGAAGGCAATGGAATGTAGTCTAATTAAATCAGGTGATGCTGAGGGAATTACATTACGAAATGAGACAAAGTAGTGGATGAGTTCTGTTATTTGGGAAGCAAAATAACTGATGATGGTCGAAGTAGGCTGGCAACGGCAAAATGAAAGCACTTCTGAAGAAATATTTGTTGATATCGAGTATAGATTTAAATGTGAGTGAGTCCTTGCTAAAAGTATTTGTATGGAGTGTAGCCACACATGGAAGTGAAACAGACGATAAACAATTTAAACAAAAGAGAATAAAAGCTTTTGAGATGTGGTAGTACAGAAGAATGGTGGAGAATAGATGGGTAGATCATGTAACTGACGAGGAGGTACTGAATAGAACTGGAGAGAAGAGAAATTTGTGGTACAACCTGTCTAAAAGAAGGGATCGGTTGGCAGGGGACATTCTGAGGCATCAAGGGATCGCCAATTTAATACTGGAGGGAAGCGTGGAGGCGGGGGGTATCGTGGAAGTATATAGAGGGATACCGGGAGAAGAATACAGCAGGCAGATTCATAAGGATCTTGGTAGCAACAGTTACACAGAGATGAAGAGGTTCTGCGCAGGATAGAGTAGCATGGCGAGCTGCATCAAACCAGCCTTTTGGGCTGAAGACCGAAACAACGAACAATAGGGCTGCATTTAGAATGGAGTGATCCGTAATACAAATGAAAACGTTATGGCAAAGATATTTAAATACCTGAATCCTGAGGTAACATTTAAGCAAGTTCATAGTGATGGTCGAGTGCCATCTGATGTACTAGAGGATTTAACACGTATATGCGAGTTGACATATTTAACACTTTGATTCAATTAAGTTCCCTGTACATTCGAAAAATACTTTAATTCACGCAATGCTAGTTCATATCTTACTATCATGGCGTATTTGTAAGTGAAAACATACAACGGTCCGTTACAACCGAAACAAATTATCCTGTCCTCCCTCATTTTCCCTGATGTATTAATTCACTACACATATTTGAATGTTATGATTAAGGGGAACATAAAATCAATTTAAGTACTAAAGAGGTAGCGCTGGCGTAATTTCTGTGCGTATTAAGACGTTACTTTCCTCAAAGGAGTGTCTGTAGCAAATGTAAACTTGTCGACAGACAAAAAAACTTGGCACATGGAAGCCACGCAAACACAGCTTACAGTCGCCGCAACACTGGCTTCCGTACGCTGGCGCGCTCTGTGGTGCCACGAGGAACTACGTCCGCCTACGGCGTTCTGTCGGGCAACACCGCAAGCAGTTTTCTAACGCGCATACCCACGCTGCTGCTACATCTGCATGTTCCCCTTTCTACAGTGCGAATTTAGTACCCCTGCATTCGGGAACGGGAAAGTGAACACCTACGATTACGACGTCCTACATTAACTAGACAGTGCAAAATCGAAAAGACTGACGCCAACGTTCGATGGAATAGAGCACGAAAATTTACCACGTGCGGATTAATTCGTACCGTGGAGATTTAATACTGGGCAAACGCAAAAACTAGTGGACATAGAACTCAGATTTAAAGCTGTACATAATAGGAACAAACGACATTGGCGTGAAGTGTCCAAACTAAAATACGATTAATTACGAATACTGTCTCCCTGTTTGATTTATCCGTATCCGTCCTTACGTTTTAGTACAATGTGTCAACGACCATCGTTTACAATGAAAGTTTGGCGGTAATACTGGGTATCTTCTGTTTATTTTCTGGTGAGGATAAATACCAATATTTGCGGTATTCTGTGGAACGTGGAAAAGTGGAGTACGTACTTTGAAAACGAGCAGCAGTAATGCAGTTTCTTTTTGTTAGCAATTATTCAGTTATCACCGCTCAAAAATAGTTTCGCCTTTCGTTTAGTGAAGTTTATGATATCCTCTATGAAGTCTGCGGTATGTTAAATCCCAGAGAACACCAGCAGTATAACTGATGATAAATGTAAGAGGGCATACTGTTCGTAATGAAGTGTTGAAAGGGCGAGAGCCACTATCACAAACAGCCCACATAAATCTGCAACAAGCTTGTCACAAGGAATGCATGTTCGTTCAGTAAGACTGTTCAACAACCCACCTTGGCCTTGAAACAAGGAAATTACAGCAACAAAAATTTCCCAATCACATGTTTTTCGGGTTTTGGTGACACTGAATGGCCTCTCCGTTCCCAGACTTAACTGCTACACATTTTTATGGGGGTGTCTGAAGCTACACATTTTTATGGGGGTGTCTGAAGCTACACATTTTTATGGGGGTGTCTGAAGCTACACATTTTTATGGGGGTGTCTGAAGCTACACATTTTTATGGGGGTGTCTGAAGCTACACATTTTTATGGGGGTGTCTGAAGCTACACATTTTTATGGGGGTGTCTGAAGTCTAAAGTTTATATCTATAATGCAAGGAACTGCTAGTTCATAGCTAAGGAAGCATACAATTTAATGGGGGCATCTGAAGTCTGTAATATTCAAAATAGAGACAATATCTGTTACTTTTCCATATTTTCATTACTTACAGCTTCAGTTTTGTAGCTACAAGTTTATCACAAATTGCAGTAAATATAAATGCGGTCATTAATATATTGTGACCCTTTATTGGACAGCGTTAAGTCCGCCACATCCTATGCAGTAACTACAATGGGCATTCGATAGTATACAATGGAAGAGTATCAGTAGGCTTGAAACAATTTGAAATGGCTTTTACAATATGCAACTTACACAGGCCTTTTATACACTCGAGTCCTCATTTCAACGATATACTAACAGTCATTTCTTTCTCTTGCTTCGAACACTTAGCCGCGCGGTCTAAGGCGTCTTGTGTCTTTAAGGCGAACAAAGAACAACTTCGTCCTAGACACATTGTCCGTCAAATAATTCCAACGTAGGTCTAGTTTCGCTTCGAAAATGGTTCAAATGGTTCTAGGCACTATGGACTTAACATCTGAGGCATCGGTCCCCTAGACTAAGAACTAGTTAAACCTAACTAACCTAAGGACATCACACACATCCATGCCCGAGGCAGGATTCGAACCTGCGACCGTAGCAGCATCGCGGATCCGGACTGAAGCGCCTAGAATCCCTCAGCCACAAATGGCCAGCGTTTCGCTTCGAACACAGAAACTTGTTAATTACAACCAAACAGGTTCTTTCGCACTTGGTCACCTCACTATATCTGCTATTTTTAAGTAACAGTGCTGGACAAAGCAGGAGTACTCGCAGTTTTTGGGCGGGCACATTAATCAAATGAACCGTGTGGGTCTAATTTACAGGAAGTCCAGCAGCAGTCTGCAGATTTCACTCTGAGGCGTATAGATTACTGTCGTGAACATTCCTCGCACACTGTACCGTGACCTGCGTAGCGACGCCAAATACGCTCTAAGTTAATGCACAGGCTCGAATCCCTTTTCGGCACACAGTATTGTCAGGAAGATCCATCGGTTAACAAGTTCGCATGTTTTGTAGGAATAACAATCGCGTTAAGCCCGCTGGTGAATTATACAACATAGGCCCTGACGTTATGAGAAAGCGTTGAATCGAAAGTCGTTACTTGGCAACAGCTGTACGTCAGCACAGCGACAGCTCACAATGTCATGTGTACACGACTCACCGCTGTCTCTGATTAGTGCGTCCACTGTGTGAACAACGGCGCAGTGGTTGATGGACCTGCGCTAGCTACCCTGCAATACGTCTGTCGCTGAAGCGCCCCTTACCTGGTAAAACTACATCGACCAGGTTCTGGTTCTTTCGCTCCCGTTGCGACGCCTTTCTCGCAGCAGTGCTGCCTCGAGAAACGGGAGAGGGCAATTGCGCAGACATTCGCTAATGACAGTACTCAGCACTTAGCGCTATTTTTTTCCCCTCTGCTGCTCGTTATGCAGCACTGAAAGCTACTCCAGCACTTCGGATGCAGCGGATCGCATCAACACTGTAAAGCAGTAGTAGTTTCACTCGCCGCACACTGAAAATATCATTCGACGGCCGACTGGCAACGTGCCATCTTGTCCGCTCGTCAAGCCCTACACATGCACGCCCCTGACTCCGCTAAAGCTAACTGGAACGGCGCATGCGCATCGCTTTCAATCATCAGTATGGTTTCGCGACCTTTAAAGCTGGAGGCGTGGTCACAGCAAAGAGCAGAACATTAACTCTTAACAAATTTTGCCAAGTAAGGTCATGCGAAGCTCCCACCACGATTTCTACGAATTTCTAAGTGCCGCCACTGAAAACAGTCTCGCTGCTGTTGTATGGAGCATATAACTTACCGTATAGTGTAGTAAAGTATAGTATACTGTAATATAATGTAGTATAGTAGGAAGCATAATAAACATAAGTGAAAGGATTGCATTTTCAGACTTTGTACCTTGACTTACATTAAAATTCTGTTCCAAAACATTACGAATGAGTCAAGAAGTCTTTAATCTTTCCATTTCAAGGGAACGTAAGACAGTACACTTCATACGAAATTCTAAGTTCTGGTCACATTATGACAGTTTTTCCTATTTTCCTATCACATAATCAGGGTCGGTACCAGATCATTTTTCCATAAAAGCGATTAATTTAGAATGCTCTGATTTGGATTAGGCATATATTTCTGATAGTAGACATCTTATGAACACGCAGACTACCTAATACCCTGAACGTGAAGTTTTACGTACGAAGAAGAATCCGCGTTGACTTCGACCGCATATCACAAGGGCTCGGAAGCTTTCAAACTCGCGTTTGAAAAAGGTGAAGCACAATTCACTTAGACTTCTGATGGCGTTACGTGACGGGACGAAACTAAACAAAAAACGCGAATCCACCGCTACAAGCTGGAGACAAAACTGAAGTGAAAACAGCGCCTTTGCGATGGTGCAAATGCACCGAGAAAGTGGAAACGTTCATCAGCAAGAAGGTTTTCTTCCCTAACAGGGTGTCTCTATTTAGCGAATGCACAAGCGGGAATTTACCTTGAGTACTTTGACAATTTCTGTACCTTCAGCATCAATCCACCGCCCAGGAGCTAATGCTATTGCACCCAACTCCGCTGTTGCAATGGAAAATGCACTAGTCAGGTCTCGAAGAATTTCCTCCCCAGTCCCTTCCCAGACTTGTTTCTTCAGGTTTTCTGACATAACAAGTCATTTAGAGAGAATACATTCTTCACGAAGGAAAGGTGTATGAGAGTGTTGTACATGTATCGAGGTACAGTATCTTCCAAGACGACACTGGGAGGTAAGAGAGAAAGATGCATACGCGATTCGTGCGAAAAACCTAAACTGTGATTACAGGTCGAACACTAATCCTGACTGATTTAGATAAATGGCGATCAGCATTGTCACCAATT
Source organism: Schistocerca piceifrons (assembly GCF_021461385.2). Lineage (NCBI taxonomy): Eukaryota > Metazoa > Arthropoda > Insecta > Orthoptera > Acrididae > Schistocerca > Schistocerca piceifrons. Next base: position 780,130,320 of record NC_060139.1, read on the forward strand.
AACCGTAACGCTTTCTGTCAAAGATCTCAATCTGCTTTCGGTGAACTTGTAGCAGTTACTGTGTTAGTTTTATAAATGCAGTATTTTTTTCGAAAAACAGATATTTCTGTACTCGTCTCAAAGCATTTGGTAGCCCCCTTCTCAAAAAAATAAGCAATTTTAATCGACAGAGTTATTTCAGTCTAAGGAGTAGGTCAAAATATTTCGATAAAGACAACCAATTTCTAACACAGGACGAGAGTCTAATTAGTAAGAACTAATTAAAATATGAATAAGAAAATAGGTTACTTTTCAAACAAGTTGCTGACACGAAATCGGATTCCGGATCCTTTTGTCAGATCAAATGCTACCGATTGATACGAGAGTAATTTTCCATTCTATTTTAATTTCGGTAGTATAGTAACTTTCGCTCAACCAGTATCTTCTAAACATGGCTTTTATGTTCTCCGAACGAACACTCATTAAGGAACTCATAAGGAACTCCAATTTTTATTATGATGCATTGAATCACACAGTAATAAAATACGTAAACGCCAATGGACTTAATTCATGACGTCAATGTGACATAGTTCGTTTGGCGCTTTATCAATGACATCACAATTCACTATGCTAAAAGAATCCGTTCCAGCAGGGGGTGTCTAGAGAAGGTTGTGTGATACAATAAAAGCCACACCAGTTTCGTCGGTGTCTTCGCGTGTCATCTTTACTGTGGCAACACAGATTACAGCCACCTTGAATTTTCAGTCAATGTGAGTTGGTATGTTGTCAACACAACAATTCTCAAAACCTCAAGAGAAGTCTTTCACCGTAATCTGTAGATGAAACGGCGAACTCACAATTAAAAGGTATGTACATCCACGAAAGTGATAGGTTTTACATTCACCGGGGCTAGAATACTTGCCAGCAAACGACAGATCACACAAACCAACCTCTTAAGGTCTGAGCGCAAAAATCAGAATATCCGCGACCGAGCGATAACATTATCAGCAGCAGCGCGCAATGGATGGATATGGTACAGCAATGAAAGTTTGTGAATAATACGTTCGGATGAACCATCAATACTTTTCTAGTTTATCGCAGACCAACCAAAGAAAGACGATTTCCTTAAAGATGACGGTGTGTGTGTGTGTGTGATGGGGAGTGTTACCGTTTCACACTCCTTGTCAACGTCGGCAAAAGTACATGCTTCAATGCACGGTCAATGGTATAGATTTTGAATTACAGTAATGGCTTAACTTCGGATGTTGGTTAATTAACAATTATTATTATTAATCTTTCTCAAATTAACATTTCGCCAATTACATGTATTCTCTCCGGAATCAGTTTCACACGTATTATTGTACGTATCGCTATTAGAAGACGTTTAATTGTTTACGTTATTTTGTTAATCGTCTGTATGTGATTGCGATGAGTATGTGGTGTTTGGACGTGCAGAATTTCAACATATGTGAAACTTTTACTGAAAATAGAACCTATTTACAGAAACGTTAATCGCAACTTGGGGAATATTCCGCGTGAAATGAAAAGAGTATACTGAATTTACTATACTGCAGTAATATTTATCCCTATCGAAAAAAATCGAGTTACAGGCGTATCCGGATCGCACATGGAACTTAGATATCCTAGCTCCCTTCAGTTTTAGAAAATTCATCTGGAAGCTGAAACAAGATGACACACAGTGAATCATAACCTTTCTTCTTTCTTCGAGGAACTTCCTGTTACAATGACCTTTGGTGCCACTAAGAGCTTGTAATGCCACAGCAGCTACACGGCTTCTGAAAGCAATGTATTACAAGCCAGACAGTGAGTTAAAATCACTGTGCTGAGAATATAAAATGCATGAAACTGTAATATACTTCGACGATTTCACACCTGGCAAGAGGTGCTTTTCCAGTTTAAAGTGTTTGTACAATACTATTTCTTGCATGCAATACAACACACTTGTGTTTAAAACTTACGCCAGTGCGTATATCTGCAAACCGTCAACGTTTTCTTCGTTTTTCCACATACAGAACAGCCCGCAAACTTTTCTCTTAAGCTTTTTTTTTACAGGGCAAAGTGGACTCACACCCCCCATCCCCCCCCCCCCCCCCTCCATGGAAAAAGCATTAAATTAACTTTTGTTTAGGCTCTCGCGCCTCATCGGCAATGGTGTCACGTAGGAAGTTGTGAGAGGATTCAGGAACCATCTCGCTTTTACCTGTAACTATTCAGAGTACTCAAAGAACACCTTTACGACTTGCTAAACTGGGCTTCACCACTGTAGTAGCCAACACTTATGAAAATGTATCGTGATAATTCATCGTAATCTTTAACTTAATTAGGTATACCTTCCGTACATAGGTGCCCCTCCCTCGCGTAGAGAGAGAGAGAGAGAGAGAGAGAGAGAGAGAGAGAGAGAGAGAGAGAGAGAGAGAGACGGGGGGGGGGGGGGGGGGAGTGGAGGAGGGGGAGTGGTCTGGTTTCTGGTTTCCAAGACTATAACGAATATGCCAGCCATAAAAAGTGAAGCTTTAAGAGTTACTCCTCTGTTCTGCGTAGTTTCATTAATTGGCATGCTCACTGAATTTCATGAATGCATTTTATACGTAACGAATAGCTGTGGACTGATATGCTACACATCAATCGTGGTTTACGTCTGTAATCGTGCAATGGGCAGCTTGCGACACACCGCAGTTAGTGGCCACTCAAAAGCGGTGACAGACAGCGCAGAACGAGCGCTATCGATCTTCCGGCTATAGGTCACGCGTTACATATGTACTTATGCTGCGATGTTTCGCGTAGCCAGGACAGTCTCTACTGTAGATACCGAAAACATTACTTTGTCGGAGCGCTGCTAGTCAGAATAGAAACGAGGTAAACGTATTGCAGCGACAGCCCAAAACCAGTAAAAAGACGAGACTGGCTACATCATAAATTCTTCAGAATATACGTTACTGCGTTTTTTTAAAGATTTTCTTTGTTGTTGACAGTTAAGTCTCTACAAACTGAAGAGACGCACAGGTCTGCCAAGCAGCTGATAGACGTTGCTACATTGACATGTAATGAACTATCACTAACTGCCTAGTTAATTTAGGAAAACCGCCAAAAAATTTGTGAAAGCTGAAAGTGTCAAACTTTAAATTGAATCGGGAATCGAATCTGGACCTCAAACTGTAGAGTTTGGAAAGTAAGAGAGTAGTAGTACCAGAATTAAAACTGGGGGCAGGTAATGATTATAACTGTATAATTCAGTTGTTACGCGGATGCTCGCGAAAGACTTGAGTCTGGGTTCGCGTCCTGGCCGAATATTTCGTTCAATCCGTCATCAGTTTCACAATTGCGAACACTCCTCTACGGATTTAATGGTTCATACTGGCACCTAATGTTTGACAAGGAATTAACAAGTGTCCCCAAAATGCCAAGTAACGATTTGCAAAGGTATTTTCCTTGCTATTTTAGTTGACGGGGTTCAAATGGCTCTGAGCACTATGGGACTTAACATCTGAGGTCATCAGTCCCCTAGAACTTAGAACTACTTAAACCTAACTAACCTAAGGACATCACACAACACCCAGTCATCACGAGGCAGAGAAAATCCCTGGCCCCGCCGGGAATCGAACCCGGGCGCGGGAAGCGAGAACGCTACCACACGACCACGAGCTCCGGACAGTTGACGGGGGATCCTTTCGTTGTCAAGGTATTAAGCAAGCTTTTTTTAAAAAAAGCTTACAATCACTCAGACGAAGAAATGTCTAATAAATTGTTCTGAATAATTTCTATAGTCCGCTGAATGCTACCGTTGTTCGTCGATACTTTTTAATTTCACTTTGCCTTGTAAAATAACTTATAAGGTGTTTCATAAACTACCAGCTGAAGTACAAATTAGTTTTAACACTCCGCATACTGTTCTCTGCTGAAATGATCTGAAGCGACTTAGCATGCACACAAGCTCTTGGGTTCCTAAAATCAGAATGTGTTAGGATTCTGTTTTTCAATCTATTATTTTCTTTTTACATATAACAACTCCACTGACCTTAGATCTCATGAATTTATTCTTCGTAAGAAATAAGAATTCCTCAACGTGTGTATACTGATGGTGCTATGTGTTTTCCGCCTAAATTTGGTTAATGTGGTCCGAAACAACAGATGAAGATTTCAACATTACTGGAACCATGTTAACGTAATTTCTATTTTATAGAAGACTATTTCGGCGAAAACAGATCGCGGAATTAATATTTTCTGACAAGATTCTCTTCCATCTGACGATTGCATCCTTTACAAATACGGAACATTCTTCTTACCTCATCCTGTTTCAACACTGAACCGGTCGAAGGTCCTAAGAAAGGTATTTTCAATAAACTATAGCGAAATTTTAATACATTTAATATTCTTAATATCAGCAAATTATTCAATTTGGCAAGCAGTTTAAAATAAACCGAAGTCATGTTTCAAGGCAATTAATTATGAGTGATTTCACATCTTAGGTTAATGTGCTATGCTTGCCAAACATGGATCACAAGACATGTAGCCTACAATCAGGTGCGTAACACCGAGTACTTATTAAAGACCATGGGACTTACGTTCACTGTTCTAAGAAATTAATCACTGTCTTTCATAGAGAACATGAGAATGTTAAAACTCGTCACGTGAAGCTAGCTACTGACGAACAGCGTGTGTCCGCATTGCGAGCAGATATTGCTTGCTGCCTGAGGCGCATTTCGAAACAGGAAACCCCAGTCATCACATAATTTTTATGGCCTTCCATCGACGTCAATACGAACGTCGATTGGTAATGGGCAATTTTCGGTTGCGACGCAACATTCTAAAAACACAATAGTCTTCTTTGGTTTGGTAATTCAAGCGTTGCAGAACAACATTTGTATATAAGTATTAGAGTTTACAGAATCACTATTGATAACATTTCTTCAACATTTTTAAATTTACAAAAACATCAAGGACAACAAAGTTAGAGATACACCAACTGATATATTTCAAAAGAATTACTGGCAGTTTACAATTGGTTTTGGCAGATGTTCGGCAAATTTAATATAGGAAAATTACTAATGTTAACTTCGAAGACCCCACTCACTGTCTGACAGTTGTCGAGCACAGCAAATCTTGCCAATATGTTATAAAAATGTGAGGACATCGCTCCTCCACTTGAGTCTTACGCGAATGCCGTCAAATGACAGCCATCTCACAGCTTAAGGTGACATGTTAATTCGCACCAGTAGTGTTGAAAAGCAGCAGAAATCGCTAGAAGTTATTAACGCCTCAGAAGCCGGCTGAGTATCTGTCAAGCTCTGCACAGAATTTGCCAGCGATTTAGCTCCATTCTTTACCATAGTTTTGCGTAGGTCCCTTGAGCAGAAATAAGTTCCCCTGGTCGGAAAAGCGCACAGGTAACATACATAACATACAACTACAAAAAAGCACTGATCCACAGAACTTACATCCTGCATCACATTTATTAAGCAGCAGAACCCAACAAAATATTTTAAGTTTGAACATTATGATCTACCAAGAACAAAACACACTTCTCGGTGGAAATCGGCGAAATACACCTAGTTTTCTTCACACGCAGTACATTCAGCACCGCGGATACAAGGAAACCATGTTGAGTTAGTATTTCTACGCTGTTTAAAATCTTTTGGTTCATTATTACATCTTGAAGCCTTCAGTTCATGAAATGTGAAGTGCGATGTGCTTTGAATCCAAAAATTGATGAATCACAACTAGGATCAGTCATGTCCTACAAATATCCGTAAATAATAATGTTTAGAAAAATGAAGTAAAACGACCACAATAGTCCAGTCGTAACGCAAATGGCAGGATACGACACTTTCGTAAGATACTAGGAAACTGCGATCTGACTACGAGATAAACTTCATACAAAGCACTTAAGGCCCATAGTGCGAATGGGCGCAAGTTTGCTTGGCTAGCGAGAGGGTTACAAAAAATACTAATATATCTTAACTGAGAGACAGTCGAAGCAACACAACATTACATTTCGCGAGAGCCTGCTGAGGAACTTTGAGAACCTTCTTCCAGGGCAGCAACTGAGAATGGTCTTCAAGGCACCTACGTACCTATGCCGTAGGCACGTTGCAGATAAAATTAAGCACATAGGAGCTCGCACGGAGGTCTTCCTTACCATGCTCCAACCGTGAATGGGAATGAATGAGTCCTTAATATGTGGTATGATAAAGTACCTTCTGCAATGCACTTCAGTGTTTGGCTTGGTCTATACAGAAATCATTTTTTTCTCTTTTAGTACTGATATGATTCCGGTCGCAAACGAAAAAAACAACGAACTTCAATTTTGTTTTCCAGTATAATAGCCAGTGTGATATTCAGTATGGGGTATATGTCCACTCATTGCAGCCATCTTCCAGCTTAAGCTGAGTGGCAGGAGAGAAGCTGCAGAAATTTTCTGCTGCTTGTCGTCCGCAGCAGTAATCTCTTCTTAACGTCAGAATGAACCACGTTAAACTGCTACTGTCAGTCGGGGTAAATTCGTACCACTTTAACATTTTTTGAAAATACTGGACACAAATTACACATCGGAACAGGCATTGTAACATTTTGCATCTATAGTTACTGAGTGTCTGGAAAAGTGAAAGTGTATAGTATGGCCTATTAGAATAAAATTTCAATTTTAATGCTGGTAAAAAGTTACACTGTCATTCGAGACAACTTTAGACCAGTCTTGAAAAACAAGGAATTTTCCTATACCTAATGTTCTGGGTAAATTTACATCGTGCGAGAAGTAAAAACAGTCTTAATTCAGTAGTGCAGGTTTATTTTGAAATATCAAGACATTAGTAAGAACTTGGCATTGCTCGACTTCAATCTTTGTCGCCAGAAGCTCTCTCTTCACAGCCAACGCAATTAAGGGATAATCGCAAGCCTAAGAGATTGTGGGGAGTTAGAAAGACAACTTAAATACTAATTACAAATCACAGAGATAGTAAAACTTACTTTTAGTACAAAATAACCCAAGTGGGCCGAGCAGTAGTCATTTGAAACAAACGTGGTAAGTGGTACAAAGATACACCGAGTGGTAAAAAGTTACCCTGATTGACTAACAAAAAGATGAACTTGCAATTACACGCACTTTCGTTTGTTAGGTCGTTGCGCTGCACACAAAAATGAGCAAGCCTAAGCTTGATGCTGAGCACCAGATAAGCCGAAACAAGTACGCATCGGCTCGTTCGGGATTATCTCAAGACGATTTTTTACTTCTCGCCCTTGTCTAGGCAATGCCGCATCACACAAATCAAACGGAGTAAATCAACACGTGTGAATCGAATATTCGCTATATTTACTGTTGTATGTACATCAAATAGGAGGGTCTGCTGAAATTTAATATATCAATTTTTTACGCGAAAACTCTAAAGTTTTCAAAATAAAACTAACGCTACTAACATTCTACATCTTCACCCTTCATGTCTAAACATTGATTTCTCAATACAGTCACCTCGGCGACGAACAGATTTCTCCCAACCAGAAACCATTTTGTTGATACCGTGACTGTAGAATGTCTGACTTTGTTGACGGAGCGACAAGCCCACCACTGCTTGCACCGCTTCATACCTCTCAAAGGGAAGTCCTCGGAGGTGTTATTTAAGTTTTGGAAACAGATGAAATTCGAATGGAGACAAGTCGGGGCTGTATGAAAGATGATCGATGACATTGAACCCAAGGCTTCGGATTTTTGGAGACGTCGCAGGGCTCGCGTTTAGTCTTACAGCACGCTGTTTCTCACGCGTCACATAGCTACGTTACACACTGCCATGTCAAATGCTACCATTCGGAGCCCTCTAGCGGCGGAGACATAAGCGTCAGTGTGGAATGTTGATACTTAAGGTAGAGTAAAACTATGTGCCGGACCGAGACTAACTCAGAACCGTTGCCTTTCGAGGGCAAGTGCTCTCCCGACTGACGTGCCCGTCATCACAGTTTCACTTCCACCACTACTCCGTCTGCTGTGAGGACGGGTCGTGAGTCATGTTTGGGTATGTCATTCAGTAGAGCACTTGCCCGCGAAAGGCAGAGGTTCCGACTGGAGAGTCTCAGTCCGTCACACAGTTTTTGTCCTCCAGGTAATCTCATATCAACACACACAGTGCTGCAGAGTGAAAATTTCTATGTGGAATGTTACTAACACTTTATTTAAAAAGCTTTAACAGTTTTCACATAAAAAATTCGGAGGCATTTTTCACCACGCCCTCGTATGTGCATTACCATTCTGATAAAAAATAAACAACTAATTCCTTTTGAATAACACAGCGCTGAAACTGGACTGATTTCCATATTTGACTCCAATTACGCCCACCGAGTGTTCAAAATTTCACGGCGAAATATACAACACCACGAACACCTAAGCATGGTCTTTCTATTTTTTCATGATACAAACACCATTCTAGAAGAGTGAGATCTGAATCTATAATAGCATGAACAATTTAGAACAAAATCGTTCATCTGAGCGTATGTCTAATTTTCAGTGGCTGTAAAGTTGTAGGTGCTCGAAGCAGTTCCACACGGTTACTTCAGTAAAGGTAAGCAACGAAACGGATGAATTGTATTCGTTGATTTCATCTAAATTAATAACCTTTAGTTATGTTGCTACTTCCACTGCTGACGACGTAAAGACGCATAACTGACATGCAATGTCTGACGAAAAGTCCACATAAGCTAGTTGAAAACTTCAATGTCTGCCTATGAATGTGCACGACCATACAGATTTGCTGGTTACAAGTTTTATGTATTACTGCAAAGGACGCGTTTATTACTGTACTTGGGGCAGGTCTTTAAGGGTATTTTGCCCATGAAGCGACACATAAGAAAGCCAACATTTCCCCTGATACAGCGTTGCCTATAGCGATCACGTCTTTTGATAACCAACGATTTCCGGTGTTACCCTCGTTACTTTTTGTGTGAAAACTGACGCGTTACGTTTACGTAGGAGTGGCAATGCAGACTAGATTGTGATCACCGATACACGGAATGGAATACAGTAATTCAACGAATCCACAGTGGCTTCATTTGTCACATACTGGAAGTATTGCTAGTAATAAGTAGTCAGAATAATGTTTACTCTCTAGGTCGGAAGAGGAGTTGGAGCAAATGACCAAAGCACTAAAGGGGGCTGCTAGCAAATATGGGCTAAACATAAACGAAGCCAAGACAGTACCTCGTTATGAAGCGTGGTCATTGTCAGACTGCTGATCATCTACAATCACTGCAGGTTGGGACCATTCCTACATGAGAGTGCAAGAATTCAAATACCTAGGGGCACGTTTCACTGAGAACTCGTCATGTGAAGCAGAGATCAATGCCAGAATACAAGCAAGAAACCGATCTTACCACAGCCTAGCACAACTGCTTCGGTCCAAATATCTCTCCAGACAGTTCAAGATTCGACTGTACAAAACCCTGATCCAGCCTGTTGTTCTATATGGCTGTGAGACATGGAATATCCGGAAACAGGACTTCCATAAACTCCTTGTTTTTGAGAGAAAAGTGCTTCGGAAGATCTTCGGTCCGGTTCTGGATGCAGATACAGGGGAATGGAGGATCAGATACAACCATGAGTTTGAGGAACTATACCAGTAGCCCAACATAGCAGGAACTGTCAAAGCCAAACGAATGCAGTGGGCCGGCCATGTGGCCCGGATGGAGGATCACAGATGGCCTCGGAAGCTCCTGGATTTCACACCTACAGGAAAGAGACCGCCAGGGAGACCCAAGAAGCGTTGGAGGGATGGACTCCATGAAGATTTAAACCAAGTGTCAATAGATGTGAACGGATGGCGGATAGCAGCAATGGACAGAATTCAGTGGAGGAGGAAACTTGTAGATGTGGGCCTGATCACGTAGTAGCAGTAGTAGTAGTAGTAGTCTAATGTTTATTAGAGGTAGTACATATTGCAGTGTGAAAGCCTCACCATAGCCTGGTGAAACAGTAGCGCCTGTTGCGTGATCACGATTTTCCCTTTTGTGTTTGTAGTAATGTGTACTGATACACTTGATTAAGAACATTTGAAGTTAGTGGATGTTTTTAATTCATAAATGTATTAATAAAACATTTGTGTGCTATGATTCATTTTTAGCTGTACCCTGGAACACTGGACACATTTCCGTAAATTTCCTGGCGTATTTCCCACTCCTCGTCTCCTGATACTCCCCCGCTACCCATCAGACAATACAGCAGCGGAGTCTGGCACAGCGCAAGCAGCGCCACTGTCATAATTACTGGCACAAAAAGGAGCCGACGGACAGTCGCTTTGGTTGCTCGCCGAAACATCTTACAACTAGTACTGCCTAGTAGCTTTCAGTACACTTGTTCGTGCCGCACATTATACATGTGTCCAATTATATACACGTTCTTCAAAGTAACATGTTTCAAACTAGGCAACGAAATAACTGTTTCATGCTAAAGGCGACATTTTGCAGATATTTACGAAGTCATCTAATCTTGGCCGGCCTGTGTGGCCGAGCGGTTCTAGGCGCTTCAGACTGGAACCGAGCGACCGCTACGGTCGCAGGTTCGATTCCTGCCTCGGGCATGGATGTGTGTGATGTCTTTAGGTTAGTTAGGTTTAAGTAGTTCTAAGTTCTAGGGGACTGCTGACAGATGTTAAGTCCCATAGTGCTCCGAGCCATTTGAACCATTTTTTCATATAATCTCGTAATGACGTGTCGTGATGAAACGATTCTCTTGTGCCCTGAAAGTGCTGAATTTACATAACGTAGTGTTGCTGAAGCAGTAATTTAAACCCGAGTACGACTTCGTTACGTATTTCCTAGTTATAGCGCACTTCCTAAACGTACTGTGGAAGACGCCACAGTTGTCTGCCGATTTTAAGTGCTTCGAAGATGTTACCTCTTGCTCTGAACAATAAACTCTTGAAGAGGAAATAAACCAAAAACTACATACACGTACCGCTTGATTTGTCGGTATCGCAGTACTTCAATGGCCGATTCAGGGGTCCAACTTTACGTTTGTGACGACTTTATCAGGGTTTTACTTTACAGTTTACAACGAATGCACACTAAAGAGCAGTCATCCTTAGATTGGTATAAACATCGTGGCATTTTCCTATGTATGGGCACACGATGGTTGTGAAGCACTCTTCCATCGTTCCAGTTTTGAAACTCTTCATTCCGCGGACGCTCGGGGCCTACAGACAAATGTGCGATCTCAAACACGGTCCCACAAGCCTTTCTCACATGTGTTTAGCATTTCCGTAAGTTAAAGTTTCGTTAAGCGTAATAAGAAGGAAGTGCAGCTGTAATCGACCATTGACTAGAACACGTTCAGTTACTTAACCTGGTGAAAAGGTATGTAATCAACTATGACGTACATAAATATTGAGAAATGCTCTCATGTTTACATTACATCTCCTAAGTCAATTAGAAACTTCTCAGTGCATTACATCTTGGGCGGGGGTGTAGTTTATTTATTTATTCGTGTTATGAAAAAACTACAGCTTATTTTTTGAAGCAACCGTGCCCAACATGGATATTCATTCCTAACAAAAATGAAATAACAAAGGCAACACGAACATCCCAAATGATTAGATATATGAAATACATATTAGGTTTATTCCATTTTATACATTCAAGTATTTATTCATTTATTTATTATCGCGGGTACTGTCTAACGCTGGTACAGCAATCTACAGAACTTCAGACACATGCTCGACATAGTCTGCGCATGTTATCCATTGAACTATAATTACTACAATGCTGAACTGCGTTAATGACAACGCAAAGCATACTTAGTATGTAGAGGAGAGATACGAAATTCTCTTGTGATGCTAAGTGAAACTATTCCATCATACGTTGGCTACGGCATACGACTCAAATATCAAGCTTGTGTTTTCAACACGCTGCAGAATTGTGATTCATCTCGGCAATAAATACGTCACGTTAATGGACACGGTCTGCCAACGCAATAACTGATCTCAATAAATGGAAACAAGCATTCGCTCCAACTTCACAAAAAATTCAAAGAACATTACAAATTCTCAGTGCAAGTACAATAGTCGAGCACAGCTAACTACTTTGCCTTTCGTGTCACAAACGATGCGATAAAAGGCGTAGTCTATATACGTTGCAGCAACGTACCGAGAACTAAATTAATGATTCGATAACGCAGAGAAAAGCACAACGTTCATTAATTTTGAAACTGCGCAAGTTTGTCTTCTTACGTTACTTCGTCATAAAAATTATCACAGAAACGTACTGTAAAACGTAAATCTTTTTTATCAACAGAATTTTGATGGTATTTCTTCGAAACGCATGTAGCGAGAGATGAAGAAACATACATGTGCACCTTGACTTTTCTGACTGGAAATTTACGATGTACTTTTGACAATGCTAACATAAGGTACACCACTTTAAATATTCGCAGAATTGTCTTAAATGTAGGTATGTCCCCTTAAACTACTATTTAAACATCAAAATTATCCCGATAGGTTTTATCTTTTTTAAGAAATACATATGCGAATCTAGGCGATGATGAGAGGATTAGATTAGGGAATACGACGCTAAAAGTATTACATCGGTTTTGCTATTTGGGCAACAAAATAAGTTATGAAGGCTGGTGTACGGAACGTGTAAAATGCAGACTGGCGATAGCGAGAACAAAATTTCTGAAAAAGAACAATTTATTAACATGTAATATCAATGTGTCAGGAAGTCCTTTCTGGAGGTATCTGTCTTGACTGTCGCCTTCCATTGAAGTGAAACCTGGACGATAAGCAGTTCAGCCAAGAAACCAGAAACTTTTGAAATGTGGTGCTACAGATGATTGCTAAAGGTTAGAGGGGTATACTGAATAGCAAATGTGGTACTGGATCTCACTGGAGAAAAAATAATTTTGGCGTAACTTGACTAAAAAAAGGGACAGGTTGATAAGACACAGCCTGAGGCACCAAGGAATAATATATATATATATATATATATATATATAGAGAGAGAGAGAGAGAGAGAGAGAGAGAGAGAGAGATATAGATAGATAGAGAGAGAGAGAGAGGGGGGGGTTAAAATTGTAGAGGGGAACCTAGGCATGAATACAATAAGGTGGTCAAATTCCCGTAGGTTGCCATAGTAGCGCCGAGATAAAGATACTTAGGACAGAATGGCATGGAGAGCTGCATCATACCAATTCGAAATGAAGACCCCAACAACATGCAACGATGAATGAAGCCATAGTCAAAGAGTGAAGAGTATACTTTCTATTCTGTGCTATAATTCCGCACGTGGAATTTCACTGTCTCCCACGTAACTTCCATATTCAACGTTCATACAATAGTGAAAATGGAATTTCCGTCAGAATTGATTATTTAGATATTCTTTATTTGCCTTTTGACGGAACGGTACGCTGTGTATAGGGGTATTCTGTTTGTCTTGGAAGAGAAGAAAATGCCGAGATAATGTCTAATTGCAGTAAAACGTTGCCTTCCAATAGTTGAGAAACATACTAAATTTGAGACCGAGCTCTGTCGGGACAACGTAGTTTCACCGGAATAGTCGAGTAAACAAGGATTACATAATGCAACGGTAGTCGACAGATTTCGGCCATACATTTAGCCCATTTGCGGGCTAATCTGCGATACGCTTAACTGGAATTGTCTTCAGTCGTCATATATTCTCGAATTTCGTTTAAAACTGTACCTTGCGTTGCGAGTATTTACCACGCAGCAAAACTCTTGCGCTTTTATCTACCATTTCCGTAAAAGCTATTGACACGTAAAACCGCTTATGAAATATTTGGGAGCGACCTTTAACGAACGACTCATAGCAAATTTAACTACATCACATAATTAAAAAAGTATGCATTACCTTGTCTCGTATATTCTGTATACTGATATAACAACTGCTGCAGTCCATGGCCTTTGATAAAAATATTTGCAGAGTATTATTCTTATAACATTATGCGTCCGTCGGTCTTTAAGAAACTGATGAAACACACAGGAACAATAGGAGTAGATACAGAATGGAGGAACTATACAAGGTAAGCCACGGTCCATTCACGTAAAACTAGTAAATGGATTCAAATGCACAGTAGCACGTGTGTAGTCACTGCTATATCCAGTACTGTTTGATCATATTATCCCCAAACATGTTTAGTATGAAGTGCGTAACGAGAGAACTGAAGTCCATGTGACCTGAAATGGTTGGAGAACGTCCACTGAATAAAACGGATTGGAAATGTAAGCGGTCACAATTTATTTTATTCGTACTGCACGTTTCGTTTCGAAGTCTAAGGTACTCTCACCTTTGCTAGTTAACTCTTCAATTTAGTTTGAGAATAAATGCACGTTAAGGCTCTGCGAAAACTTATTTGTACAAAATTTCTTATGAAGTGTTACTGTAGCCACAGTGATGGTCCCCCTTGCATTTAGCAACTTCAGTGCATCTCGCCGAAACGCCGTTTCATCTTTCAGAGGTGTACTAACCCACTAACGTGATGTAGACCGTATGTATGCCTCGAAACGCGTCGTGTTATATGCATAGTCACGATATACTAAAACCGAAGTGTTTTCTACGTTACACAACCAAGGTGACATTACGAACGGGCCGGGCCCTCTTCGAGTTTCTCCACACTTCTTAGATCTGAAGGTCACTTCCTAGAAGTAAATTTCCTACAGCGGTACGATGCATTTCTCAAAATCGCTAGAAAAATGACATTTTGATGATAGGTTTTTTAATTTACTGTTAATGCTCTTGTTTCCATGCGATTGGTAATTAAAAGCAATTTTTTAAAGATTAGGTTAGTGTTGTTTAACGTCCCGTCGACAACGAGGTCATTAGAGACGGAGCGCAAGCTCGGGTTAGGGAAGGGTGGGGAATGAAATCGGCCGTGCTCTTTCAAAGGAATCATCCCGGCATTTGCCTGAAACGATTTAGGGAAATCACGGAAAACCTGAATCAGGATGGCTGGAGACTGGATTGGACCGTCGTCCTCCCGAATGAGAGTCCAGTGTGCTATCCACTGCGCCACCTCGCTCGTTTTTTTTTTTTTTTAAGGTTCCGTACCTCATTCGATGAAAACGAAATCCTTATAGATTCACTTTTTTTGTCTGTCCGTTCGACAGCTAAAAACCCTTTCTCTCAGGAACGGGGAGACGTATCAAGTTGAAGTTTATGTCACATATTGAGGTGTATTGTACCTTGGTGGTGTTAAGCGTTGAAGCTTCTAAGTCAATGCAACGAAAAGATACGGCCGTTTATGTCACATGTTTCGTTACTCACAAACTCACTAACTCATATGACCTACAGGGTCCTTCCCGTTGGCCTTGAATCATAAAATTTGGCAAGAAGGAATGTTAAGTGAAAGCACAACCAAAGGGAAAAATCGAAAACTGCAAATTTGTAATTATATCACAAGAACCATTTTTTGTCATTTCTTATCTGACTAGTCTGCGAATATCTGCTTCACATATAATTTGAAACGCCATATCTACACGCAGCCATCGCTCCTGAATAACTGATGATGCATAAATTCCGAAACGTGTCATATGAGTAATGAAGTCATTCCCTGCCTGATGTATGATTTGCCATTGCGACCAAGGGAGCCTGAATGGAAAACTACTGAATGGTCGCCTGCCTCCTGCATGGCTGTCACGTTTATATTATTGAAATGAAACCATTCTCGAAAATCTTGGAATCCCTGGGACCGATACCTTCCCAGAATAAATGTCGATAACAGGCGTAAACGATCGAGATTCTCGGTTCCCGTAATGTATGAACTGTCCATATACGTTATTAAGTTTGTACGGAATGCTTATTGTGCGAGTCCTCCTCGCAACGGACCAATTTTTTTATTTTAAAAAACTGATTCCAAATTTGTTAATCAACAAATTTTATAATAAGTTACGCAGTCAGCTGCAAGAACCGTGTTAAAAAGCTTGAAATGTCACACTTAGCACTACACACAAATCTTCAAAGCCAGTTCTGTTTTCCTGAGCAGTGCATCGCACTGCTTTAGGGACTTTATATCCGAGCACTGACCATAAAATCCGGAAAGTATGACGGAATCCAAGTAGACCAAATGGTTCAAATGGCTCTGAGCACTATGGGACTCAACATCTGAAGTCATCAGTCCCCTAGAACTTACAGCTACTTACACCTAACTAACCTAAGGACGTCACACACATCCATGCCCGAGGCAGGATTCGAACCTGCGACCGTAGCAGTCGCGCGGTTCCGGACTGAGGCGCCTAGAACCGCTCGGCCACCGCGACCGAGCAAGTAGGCCCTGTTAAGGTTTATGATCACGCGCTTTGGAACAACAGGTGAAGGACTACTTTACATCATCACGTAATGAAGTAACAGTTTGCTCATATTACTAAACGCAAGTAATACCAACAAGCACGGAACGTTACAGCAGTCTTGTTTAACTCGCAGTGGCAATCTCACTGATATGAGACCGGAGAGCAACCGCTTCGAGACTACCAACTGGATCCGTGACGCAACACGCACGGGTAAGACTCCTGTAACCTAAGCTGAACTGTCCGCCATGTTTTCCCAAAGTACAGGATATTCGTGGTCGCTTACCTATGAGTCGCCAGTGGAGATTTCTGATTAAATGTATTTAATTCGTCGTAATAGTCGGCGGCTGATAATTTGTGAACTGCACTAACCACTACAAAAATGGTTTCTGCATGTTTAGATTTCCAAGTAACCCCAACAACGAAAAAGGTGCCATATACTGCCGCATGAGGCAACTGGGAACCAGGACCTGACGCTCAACTTTGTACTGTAGGTATATGTTAATGAAAGCAGTTATAAACATGAAACCAACTGCATACAATTGCGTTTTTTCCCCCCCAGTCGGAAACAATACTGAAGTAGTTCGCTTGAAAATTTTTCTATTCCTGAGATATTTTCGCAACTGGCAAAGGCGAGAGGAATTTGGTTGGTTTTGGGGTTTGATGGGGGCTAAACATCGAGGTCATCAGTCCTCAGTTAAAAATAGACATACTTGTAAAAGGCCTATACAGTAAAAGCGTAACCTCTGCACCCAGAGGGAGAGAGGAATTTATTGTGATGTATTTATACGTCGTTATCATGACCATACATACACAAAATGAATAATACTTGACCTCATTTCTTATGCAGGTACCGTTAGATGAATGATACATGTTTATTAGCGTAGTGATCGTTGTGAGGGAATCTCAACACGTAACATAACCTTCCATGAAGTACGCAAAATGAATTTTGGTAAAATAGATGAGTCAGTAATAAAAATTCGTTTCACTTTAACATGGAACTATACTTTTTCCACTTCTGTATACAAAATAATCATAATGCGGGGACCTATTTATGATGAAAAATAAACACTTTTGCAAGAACCATATACGGGCAAAACTGGTAAATAGGCACAAGTTTTTACTGCATAACACTCATATTTGAAGACAATGGAACCAAGTTCTTACCTTATTATATTTACTAATTACATACTACCTCGCAAGTTCCGCGCCTACATTTCTATAGCTGTGTAATACATTTCAGTTTTTCTGTTACATAAAAAAAGGCATGCGAAATCTCTCTACACAGATTAATTAACGTTCGAAACCACTTTATACATGCAGTGTCAAATATTTTTTAATTGCAAAAACTAGCGTGAATAGGTTAAGCATCCAAACTTCCGCCGAATCCTCACATTTGGAGGAAGCATGGCGGACGATTCAGTCTATTATATAGGAGATCTGCGCACGGGCAGAAGGAGCACCCGCAGCATATCGGCAGTCCTGATAGCTGGTGAGTGTGAAGAAGCAAAGAGCGCGTCGTAATACGTACGCATGTAGGCCCCGTCTTCCGGATAGCGTGCGCTCATGACGACTGCGTGGGCTTCCTGCGACTGCAGCTACGGTGGGTTCGCGAGGGCACAAGGGCGCGACTCGTCCTGCACTGAGGACTGCGCGCCGGCTGCCTGGGCAGAAGAGGTCTTCTAATTAGCGCCCCGGGAGGCGCCCCGCCGAGGAGAGGCACAGCCCGGTCTGGGTACCGCACCGAAAGAGAGCGCCCTGCCCTCCACTCGCAAATAAACCCACTGCGGGTTATGGAGCACCGACACAGGATATTACCAACTGTTCTGTGAGTTTTGCGCTATCCTCGTCACTTGACCGTTTTAAGCGTTCCGTACCTCAAACCGTAAAAACTGAATCCTACGATCACTTTGTTGTCCGCCTGTCCGACTTTATGAATCCCTTTTTTTTTCAGGAACTGGTAGAAAATAAGTTGAAATTTAAGTCTACGATCCCTTTGGGTTTAAAACATAAACGCTACATCAAAGATATGGAAAGATACGGCCATTGATACTCGCAAACTCACTTATCAAAAGCTACAGGGTGCTTCCCGTTGACTTAGAATCATGAAACTCGGCAAGAGGCAAGGTTTCACAATACAAGTGAAGGGAAAAAAAATCCGAAAACTTACTTTTTGTCCTGTTATCAGACTGTCCGTGTGTTAAGACCACATTTTCTCAAGACCCGTTGATGTATAAAGTTTAAATATATGTCACACACTCAATTCTGAAGTTCCCCAGGCGTTGTAAAAATCTTTAGTTACTATGTCAGTGCAATCAAGAGATACAGGTATGTCACATACTTTGATATCTTGCCAAAAAATCGTTGAAACTATGTGCTTACATGTTATTGTTGTGGTCTTCAGTCCTGAGACTGGTTTGATGCAGCTGTCCATGCTACTCTATCCTGTGCAAGCTTCTTCATCTCCCAGTACCTACTGCAACCTCTGAATCTGCTTGGTGTATTCATCTCTTTGTCTCCCTCTACGATTTTTACCTTCCACGCTGCCCTCCAATACTAAACCGGTGATCTCTTGATGCCTCAGAATATGCCCCACCAACCGATCCCTCCTTCTAGTCAAGTTGTGCCACAAACTCCTCTCCTTCCCAATTCTATTCAATACATCCTCATTAGTTATGTGATCTACCCATCTAATCTTCAGCATTCTTCTGTAGCACCACATTTCGAAAGCTTCTATTCTCTTCTTGTTCAAACTATTTATTGTCCATTTTTCACTTCCATACGATCCCTTTGGGTTTAAAACATAAACGCTACATCAAAGATATGGAAAGATACGGCCGTTGATACTCGCAAACTCACTTATCAAAAGCTACAGGGTGCTTCCCGTTGACTTAGAATCATGAAACTCGGCAAGAGGCAAGGTTTCACAATACAAGTGAAGGGAAAAAAAATCCGAAAACTTACTTTTTGTCGTGTTATCAGACTGTCCGTGCGTTAAGACCACATTTTCTCAAGACCCGTTGATGTATAAAGTTTAAATTTATGTCACACACACTCCATACAAATACTTTCAGAAATGACTTCCTGACAAATCTATACTCGGTGTTAACAAATTTCTCTTCTTCAGAAACGCTTTCCTTGCCATTGCCAGTCTACATTTATTATCTTCTCTACTTCGACCATCATCAGTTATTTTGCTCCCCAAATAGCAAAACTCCTTTACTACTTTAAGTGTCTCATTTCCTAATCTAAATCCCTCAGCATCACCCGACTTAATTCGACTACATTCCATTACCCTCGTTTTGCTTTTGTTGATGTTCATCTTATACCCTCCTTTCAAGACACTGTACATTCCATTCAACTGCTCTTCCAAGTCCTTTCCTGTCTCTGACAGAATTACAATGTCATCGGCGAGCCTCAAAATTTTTATTTCTTCTCCATGGATTTTAATACCTACTCCGAATTTTTCCTTTTGTTTCCTCTACTGCTTGTTTAATACACAGATTGAACGACATCGGGGAGAGGCTACAACCCTGTCTCACTCCCTTCCCAACCACTGCTTCCCTTTCATGCCCCTCGACTCTTGGAACTGCCATCTGGTTTCTGTACAAATTGTAAATAGCCTTTCGCTCCCTGTATTTTACCCCTGTCACCTATAGGACGGTGCAGACAATTAATCAGAGTCAGCTAGTAGACGTTTTCAAGTTAGTCCGCTCGACAATGAGTCGCTTAATTTGTTTCGCGCACCGCACTTTCTCGCAGTTAACCGTTTTTAATAACGGACGTTTTCTCAATACTTCTTGATTACATTAAGTCGCTATGTACTGCACCTACGTAGAGCGCGCTTTGTCCCAATCGTGAACGAGGCAAAGCGGCTTGTGTACATTGCTCCGTCTGTCAACGAGTTGCAACGTTCCTTTCAACCGTGCTTCGGAGCTTCCGATGCGTGGTGCAAACATCACACTCGCACCCGTGGTCAAATCCACGGACACACTGACATGCGGTGCGCGAAACAAATTAAGTGACGTACTGCCGAGCGGACTAACTTGAAAACGTCTACTAGCGGACTCGGATTCATTGTCTGCAACTCCAATACTTTCACCGCTAGCAGTTCAATACAACACCTCAACCTGGTTATTTGCAATTGCCGCTAATAATTAAAAAAACAAAACAGGAACACAGTTCAACGTCAATACGGAAGTGGTCACTCAAAAATACAACGTTTAAATTTCCACGGAAACAAAATTTACTGCTGCCAATTAAAGCTAGCTAAGTCCGTCCCTGTTATTCAACAACACCTCCATCTAACTTACCTCTCCAAGCCCTACTCTGAGGCTATCTTCTACCGAACAAATTCACACTCATTAACCTTCAACAGTAGCAGCCAAAACACTAAAGTGGCTAAGAATATTTCAACACCTGCGCAAGTGAAAGCAATTTCAAACGAATACTTTGTACGCTTTCCAACCGGGAAAACCAACTTTGCTGATCACTGAGGATCATTAACTCCAGACTTCCAAAATAAGCACTCAGAACAAATTTAACCCACTGAGGGCCCACGATTTGCCACTTCAACGCCCCGAGGGGTCCTGGCCCGTCTCCCCACTTTTGAGAGCTCCACACCTCTCCACGAAGTTATTTAATATAGAGGCTTTTCAACAAATCACAATCAGGAACAGAATGTAGACACTCTCATTGCCCATTAACTGCTCCTGCTTACAGTGCTTCTGTTAAGGTGCTGCCTCTTGACAGTATTTAGAACTTTTGCTCCAAGGATTGTTGGAAACAACGCCCGTCATGGAGAAATTACTCTACTTGTAAGCCAGACACGTAGGACCCAGACCACAACTCATTTAAGATAATTTAGAGAAAACCGGATACCACCCCATGTGAACACTAGACAGCAGGACTAGCACACAGAAGTCCGTTTATGACATGGTTACAATGGCTCTAGCGGCAATTTAATGTTTATGACCGTGAATGCATAGTCACTTTTTAACTACACAAAAGTAATCTTAGGAAACGTAAATTCCAGACAGATTTACTGTCAAACGCCTTAAGAAGCCACTCCACCCACGAAGGACGTAACTCGCAAAACTCTCGTTCGACTGATATTATAATTCGACTCATCAGTCTGGGACGGTAACAGAAATGATTGACAAAGCCAACAGAGGACATACGAAGGAGATAGCTCATTTCGTCACAGGGTCGTTTAGCAAGTGCGTCACAGAGAATCTTAACTCGGGTGGCAGAGGTTGCTAGAAAGACACAGGGTCGTTTAGCAACTACGTCACACAGAATCTTGTAACTCGGGTGGCAGAGGTTGCTAGAAAGACACAGGGTATCACAGAATGGTTTCTTGTTGAAATTCTCAGAGCGTACGTTCCTAGAACAATCTGCCATCATATTGCTACCTTCTAGGTATATCTCTTGATAACACCGTTAAGGTAAGATTAGAGATGCGAGCACTCACGCAGGCTTACCAACGAGCGTTCCACCATTCGCGACTTTCAACAGTCTAGGGGCGGTGGGGGGGGTTGAAGGGCCCTTGATTGGTGCAGTAGGTACCTTCCGCGATATACCGTAAGTCGGATTGCGGAGTATGGATGTTGTGTTGTCCGTCGAAATGGCGTACACTGCAGTGACGTCATATGAACGTTCAATTGCTGTAAGACGCAAAACATTAAAGATTTGTATAGTTGTCTTCTGAAATCAACACAATCAGTCGATGAGTGCTAATCACAAATTATGGCTCCTATTATCTGAGCATGTGCACAGGATACTTTCCTCTTACCATGGTCCCAGCCCTCTGTGACAATGGACATCTCTCAGCGTGACCACAGTAGGTACCTCGAACTGAACGCTACATAATTAAGACCTACCGTTTTGACGTAATTGGAAAGACTGTGTCGCCCCAAACATGACACCATCAGTTTGCCCTCTAGGCCTCCACTGCGAAGAAAGCACAAATTCCTCCGGCGCTCTTGGGCACAGACAAAGTGGGCATTCTATTCTCTTCAGCACTGACGGCACCATTTTGACTGACGTCTGGTAATCGTCGTCCAAGTGTGTGGATACGACCAGACACCAATGCAGCACCACAGGTTTAGCAGGCAGCCGAGTCAAGCCCTGTTTTGGGCCGGTGTTGTGTGAGGAAGTATGATACCTGTCACGACTATCTACATTTATTTCACGGCTGTTCTGTATCTAGACAAAATCCTCCAACCTACTACCCAGTACTAAAGATTCCGGCGATGGCTTCGACTCTGAAGACCAAAAATCACGAGCATACGGCACTCACCTGAATAACACCTTTCTCCGAGAGGTAATATTTACGATGGTGCAGCACGGTACTGAGTACAGCAGCGGATTTTGATTTTACACACGTGCAAAGATGTGCACCTTCTAATAGACTTTCTGTGTTGCTCACTGATTTATTTTTACTTCAGAGCAAAATTTTTATATTTCTCTATGTTTATTCTTTTGTTCCCCACTCCCCTTGCACCTAAGCCGATACATATTCAAAGGTAAGTAAGTGGTGCAAAACGGTGCAATTCTGCAGCAACTAATAACTGGAAACTATTTGCATTCGTAACTCAGGTATTTCGGAGTCGTTAGCAGACAAAGTGTACAGTGTGCAGAGTCCTGGAGGTAGCTGAACTGGCAAAAATTTACAATACGTTCAATACGTCATTTATCTTGTTAATTATCTAAATTTATTTATTTACTGAAGCAGTGCAGGTAACACTGGTCACAACATCGCATTACAAAGTGCCATTAGTGTTGTCTTTCAGTCACTAGCCATTATCAGTTAATAATGGTTTCAATATAATATAAATCGCAGCTGTAAGGCAACTACCAACGTCCAAAATGTGCTGTTCCCAAAGTGTGGTCCATTTCTGATAAGGTAACATTTTTGGCTTTTCTTCCTACTCTTCATTTCCTTTTATAAGCTGTTTTCTGTGTTATAGTTCCCATCACTTCCTCGATTCTCTAGGGTCGCGTTTTTCCTTTGTATTTATTTTGAGTAGTACATTTGGAACATGTGAGGCAATACTAACCTTACGACTTATCTTAGAAGAAAGATTAAGAAAAGACAAACCTACGTTTATAGCATTTGTAGACTTAGAGAAAGCTTTTGACAATGTTGACTGGAATTCTCTCTTTCACATTCTAAAGGTGGCAGGGGTAAAATACAGGGAGCGAAAGGCTATTTACAATTTGTACAGAAACCAGTTGGCAGTTATAAGAGTTGAGGGACATGAAAGGGAAGCAGCGGTTGGGAAGGGAGTAAGACAGGGTTGTAGCCTCTCCCCGATGTTATTCAATCTGTATATTGAGCGAGCAGTAAAGGAAACAAAAGAAAAATTCGGAGTAGGTATTAAAATTCATGGAGAAGAAATAAAAACTTTGAGGTTCGCCGATGACATTGTAATTCTGTCAGAGACAGCAAAGGACTTGGAAGAGCAGTTTAACGGAATGGACAGTGTCTTGAAAGGAGGATATAAGATGAACATCAACAAAAGCAAAACGAGGATAATGGAATGTAGTCAAATTAAATCGGGTGATGCTGAGGGAATTAGATTAGGAAATGAGTCACTTAAAGTAGTAAAGGAGTTTTGCTATTTGGGGAGCAAAATAACTGATGATGGTCGAAGTAGAAGAATGGCTCTGAGCACTATGGGACTTAACATCTATGGTCATCAGTCCCCTAGAACTTAGAACTACTTAAACCTAACTAACCTAAGGACAGCACACAACACCCAGCCATCACGAGGCAGAGAAAATCCCTGACCCCGCCGGGAATCGAACCTGGGAACCCGGGCGTGGGAAGCGAGAACGCTACCGCACGACCACGAGATGCGGGCAGGTCGAATTAGAGAGGATATAAAATGTAGACTGGCAATGGCAAGGAAATCGTTTCAGAAGAAGAGAAATATTGTTAACATCGAGTATAGATTTACGTGTCAGGAAGTCGTTTCTGAAAGTATTCGTATGGAGTGTAGCCATGTATGGAAGTGAAACATGGACGATAACTAGTATGGACGATAACTAGTATGGACAAGAAGAGAATAGAAGCTTTCAAAATGTGGTGCTACAGAAGAATGCTGAAGATAAGGTGGGTAGATCACATAACTAATTAGGAGGTATTGAATAGGATTGGGGAGAAGAGAAGTTTGTGGCACAACTTGACTAGAAGAAGGGATCGGTTGGTAGGACATGTTTTGAGGCATCAAGGGATCACAAATTTAGCACTGGAGGGCAGCGTGGAGGGTGAAAATCGTAGAGGGAGACCAAGAGATGAATACACTAAGCAGATTCAGAAGGATGTAGGTTGCAGTAGGTACTGGGAGATGAAGAAGCTTGCACAGGATAGAGTAGCATGGAGAGCTGCATCAAACCAGTCTCAGGACTGAAGACCACCACAACAACAACAACAGTACATTTGCAGGAACCGTTCACTTTATATTTTCAGTCCACTTTCTCTGAACTTCCTACTAACTTTCTTTTATACTACAATTCTTTAGTTCATTTCTGACAACATTTCTGCTTGTCAGTTTTACATTCTTCGATACTTCGTAGAGGACTTAACCTCTGTATTATGGGTATATCTTTCTTGCTTTTTCTTTACGACTATAACAGACTTCCATATGAGTGTTGGCAGAGTAACTCCTTAACACTTGAGTCTTGTATGTTTCGGTGTTTTAATTTTCATAGATCTGCTGAATGATCCACAAATATTACTAAAATATTCCGTTTATTTTGTACATCATAATTGTACATTGTATCACTGCCACTATATTTGAAGAATTTGACTTTATTATTTTGTTGTTAACTAGGAACAGCTATGCGCAAATCACGCACAGGACATCTCTGAATAGTGCCACCCATCCCGGTACCAGCCAACCGCTGTGGCATAAAGAAGCAATCCCTTTGCACTGGTACAGAAGACGCACCAATCTTTACTGCAGCCTGCATCTTATTAAGCCTCTTCCTTTGAATGCTTCCAACGTAACGTGTGCAGGGAATTGGATCAAGTTCCTCTTAATCATAACTTTCTCACGAATACAAATGACGAGAGATGTAAACATCGACGCGATGAAACCTCGTGTTGCATCCTTTTACCGATGTTGCTATAAATCGTGCAGAAACTCAAACATCTGTGGTTTACACATTTTTTGCAACACTTCATTTAGAAAACTATTACACGATCTCTTTACAATGAAAGCACTATTAGTTCGCTCTTTTTCACTGTGCGTCCTGTGTATGAAATTTTATCAAACTAAAGATAGTGTGAACCTCTCTCAAACTATTGTTTCAGACGTAAGGTCAATCGCTAATACATTCCAATACACAAAACCAGAAGACGAAACAATCTGAATGTTCTTCAATACATGTATACGGCGAGGTGTCGAATGGAAACTGCTCTAAAGATACTGGGAACTTATCCCTGTTCATTAACTTCATCGTATTTCGGCATATGTAGCTCAGTAACAATTTTCTGTCTATGTAGTTAAATCTCAGCACTCCGCATTATTTCATGTGTATAAAAACTTACCAGCTGATTTTTTTATTTCTAGGGAATTCCGGTGCATACACAACAGGTTACCGCAAAACGAAATACAAACTTTCGCAACTAATAATTCCGTCGATGCGACAGTCGAAATTTTGATGAATTAGAGATACCTGGTACAACTTTGGCGGAAAGTTTCGATTTCCGCCTCCTGAGCAGTGGAAACATTGGGATGTGAGATGAATCAGCAGCGTTAAACTGTTCAGTCTTGGTCTTAGTTCAGTACGGAAGTCTCGTCGTCGTCGCACCAGGTCCAGTGACAGACTGAGCCCAACTAGCGTGAGACTACAGCAGCGTCGCTGTCACACGCGCAACAGTGTTTCTCGATCTGCAGATACGCCGTGGCGGATGGCCGCGTGTGCAGCTGACTGCTCAATGCAGCTTATTTACGAACATTACAGAACAGCTAAGTGTCAATAGCTTGAGTCAATGCAGACTATTCAGGAAGATCAGCAATCTAATCGTAGCAAATGAGACGTCAGATGTTCCAAACACGGCTAATCATGCCACAACACGTAGTCAAAACGCACAGATATCCCTACATGTGAACAATGTGTCAAGAGATAATGTCGCATCTTCACATGGACAAGGTATACATTGAAGTTTCCTTAAAGTAGGACCAAGCACTAGAGCAACGGTTGAGGTTTGATCTCAGGTTGAATTACCAAACCACAGAATGCTTCTAAAGACCATACTCTAATGTTATATCTTCGAAGTGGATAGTGTCGGCGAGTATAATGATTATTAGGCAATATATCTGAACTTACTGGGTACATAGTTTGAAAAAATAAGATTAATATCAGTCTAATAGGGTGCAGAGTCGCGTTTGGTATCCAGAACACATCGGTTTCTTCTGTGGATGGGTGGATCTAAAAGCTGTGTGATAGTGAACAGAAATTTATATCAGTCCTCACAAACATTTTTAAAGCTATTTGTGGCTAACAGGCCCTTCACTGTGAGTGTATTGGCAATATATACAATAGCTCGATAAAATTTAAATACAACTGTGGACAGAACCCAATATATGTATCATGTTCCTCCAATTTGACTTGTGAGTGGCGGCGTTGTCTTGGAAAACGTAGTATTCTACAGCAGTGTTTCTCAAAGTGGGGTTAGTCGATCTCTTGGGTCCGCGGGACCAGTCACGGGGTGCGTGAAGCCTAAACATTGAAATGTATTGTGATAAAATGGAGCTCACAGCTGTTATGCAAGAAGCATTTTTCAGTTACTAAAAAGAAAGCAATTAGAAATTATACATATACTGTTACGTAGGGCAACTTCAAGTCAGATAAATTCCTTCTTTGTTAGGGCTGTCCTTCAAAAGGAGTTGTACAGTATCTACACAACGCCTCGGAAGTATACACAGAGAAGCTTCAGCAGTGAGGAAAATGCCTGGGGATTTGAAATGTGTTCCGGATGAAGTTGCAAAACTTGTTAATTTCATTAAATCACGTTCTCTAAATTCCCGTTTTTTTAACAGTTTTATGAGAAGAGAGTGACAGTGTACTCAACTTTTCTTACATACTGAAGTGTGCTGTTTGTCAAGACGGAAAGTTCTATGCCGTTTCTTCGAGCTGTGTGATGAAGTGCACTTGTTTCTTTTAGACAAGCAACATTCTTTTTCAAGTGGGGAATTGTGTGATTTTGACTGGTTGTGTAAACTGACCTATTTTGTGGATATTTTCTTCTTTCTAAAGAAACTGAACTCAGGCCTGCGTGGAAGAAATGTTACTATCTTCCAGGTTGAGGTTAAAGTTGAAGATATAATTAAGAAACTGCAGCCGTGCGGGATTAGCCGAGCGGTCTATGGCGCTGCAGTCATGGACTGTTTGGTTGGTTCCGACGGAGGTTCGAGTCCTCCCTCGGGCATAGGGTTTAGGTTAAGTAGTGTGTAAGCTTAGAGACTGATGACCTCAGCAGTTAGGTCCCATAAGATTTCACACACATTTGAACATTTTTGAAGAAACTGCAGCTATGGGCAGTATGAGTACAAAACAATTACTACTCATTTCCACTGCTCAACGACTTCACTGAGTCTTCAGGTGGAAAAAAAGGAAAGAAAAAACCTGTGCTGAAGTTCAGAACACACTTTTAAGACACTTGAAAGCATATTTCGAGAATAGTTCCCTGTCCTACAACCTGGTAATTGTTGGACCTAAAAGCCTTTCACTGATGTTGAAATCCATGACATACATGGTATGAATCTCTCAGTCACAGGAGGACAGTTATTGGAACTGTACTGCGATACTTCATGGAAACACGTTTTCAAAGAAAACTGTGTAGCTTTTCGCTGCGTTTGCACTATGAGCATGAAGAGTTGTCTAAAAAGGCAGTACAATATTTGATGCCTTTTTCAACACTGAAGTGAGCAGACATTTTCTGCTCTTTGCAGTATCAAAAGCTTGAAGTGAAATCGTCTTAATATAGAAGAATTGTGGGTGACAAAACTTATTCCAGATTTCAATGGAATTATGTGAAAAAGTCCTCACATCAGAGACCCCACATCTGAGAACAGTGTTAATCAAGTGGATTTCCTCAAAAAATCATTGATTTTCAGTTGCTGTACTTACTGTACTATATTACTGTACTGTTAATGTATTCTCATTTGAAATTTCACTAGGCAACAGTCATGTATCTTTAGAATAAATTACTTACTACATTGTTTTTCTTGGTCTTTTCTAGTCAGTAATAATTTTAATTAGTACATTTTTAATAACATGTGAAATTTTACTTTCCGAACAAACAGTGGGAGCGCATTATAGAAAAGTTTGAGAACCACTGCTCTACAGTGTGCGTCATATACCATGAACCACATGAAACCTAACTTACTCTCAACATTCCTCTTAAATTATTTTTCTTCTTAATTCTCTAAACACTTTACTGCTCAATGGTTTAGTCAGCACATCAGTAAGTTGATTTGAAATTTCAACGTGTTTTAATTTAATAGTCTTTCCAATACGTCGTTGAATGAACTTCCGTGGAATTTCTGTGTTTGACTATGTGTGTCAGTGTGCGGTTCTGCCGGTAGATTGAAACCTGGTATTACAGTTTCTTGTCCTAAGCGTCGTGTACCCACAATAACGCCGATTGGACAGATGGCGACACGGTATTTACTTCAACTGTTGACGTTGCCGCAATACGCTGTTTTCGATCGAGCTAGACAGTGGGCCCTCCTCATATGATAAGAACTTCTGTGGTGGAGAGTCTTGTTGAGAAACAGTCTCCGTAACCATAGTCAGCACAGGTAAGCAATGTTGGGCCTTCATCAACTATTATACCGCACTTCGTAG
The DNA here is from genome assembly GCF_021461385.2 of Schistocerca piceifrons. Taxonomy (NCBI): domain Eukaryota; kingdom Metazoa; phylum Arthropoda; class Insecta; order Orthoptera; family Acrididae; genus Schistocerca; species Schistocerca piceifrons. Next base: position 780,159,452 of record NC_060139.1, read on the forward strand.
TTCATTTCATGCACTGAAAAATGCGGTTTGTCATTTTCTACTGACTAACCATTGGTTTATTGTACAAGTAATTTTAGCAGAACTAATACCAGGACAAGATACAGTTGCAAGGTACAGTAGCTTTTCGACACGGCTCAGTTCTTTACGAACGCTCAATACTGGCAAGGTTTTCTTCATGTCACCATTCAGCGCCCCACAGGTGCAGCTAATGGATTTGAATAATTGAACTTGAAATGTCTTCAGATTATCTTTATGCATATTGTTTGATTCACAAATAATTCCTTGCGAATTTATTTTAATTTCCATTGTAGGGTATGGCAATTGATTTCGAAATATCCTGTCAAGCGTTGTTTCAAACTTTTTATTCAGCTTGTTCGAAACTTTAATAATGCTGTCTGACCTTCCAATAATTAGTCCATCGTTGCCAACCAAGCCTATGATAATGCTTTTGTCTTCACTGTAATAGATACGATGATCAGAGTATTTACAAATCGCAATGTCATCAGGTAGTTACGAGTTTTTCCATTCCAATTCATGTAGATCTCATCCTGGAGACCACTGCATACATACGCTGTCTCTACGTCAAAAGTTATTTTCATTTTATCTATAGCTAAGACTGCTTCTTGACTAATTCATTCAGACTGTGCTGCGGGGCTAGAGGTTTCTGACTGGTCTAGTCCTTCCTCCTCTTGAAAAGCTCTTGCAACTATATAACAAGAAGACAATCAGTCCAGATAGCAACTATTATTGATTCATTCTGGTAACCAGTTTTAGTCAAAAGTGACTATCCTCAGATCAATAGCTCCTTGATGGTACATGGAGCCGATTCACGGAACTGCTGTACGTAGCAAAAAGTACCAGTTGACAACTGTGGTATATGCAAAGCTCCTTGAACCAGCTCCCTGCGTCAACAAGAAGCTATTGGTCTGACGATCAGTTACCAGCATTAACAAATAAATAGTAGTTCCGATCTGGACCTGACTTAATATTGTTAACAACGATCGTTGCTGTGTCATTACGACTTCAAAAATTATTACTCTTGTAACCAGGCAGGTTTTATGGCTCTGAACACTATGGGACTAAACTGCTGAGTTCATCAGTCCCCTAGAACTTAGAACTACTAAAACCTAACTAACCTAAGGACATCACACACATCCATGCCCGAGGCAGAATTTGAACCTGCAACCGTAACGGTCGCGCGGTTCCACACTGTAGCGGCTAGAACCGCTCGGCCACCCCGGCCAGCGCAGGTTTTATAACGTCCGTCTTGCTTTTTAACAACATCCAGCCACTGGTCTATGCTGTATTATCTTTTACGCTCACTGACATTTTTTCTGCAGTGCTCTAAACTTACAATTTTTGGATTGAGTGAAGGTATTTCGGACTTGAGTGATGCATTGATGTTTTATTAGCTCTGAACTTAGTTGAGCATCTGATCGAGCATAACATGAATTTTGTATCTGTGGATTACAACGCTTATTTTATGACCATCAGAGATACGCTTCCATACAATCGAAGGTGTAAATAATATTGGTTGCTGTGCTCATAATTAAGCACTCATTCACCAGTCGCGGGTATAGTCTTGTTTTGTAGAAATAAATTATCTGAAGATTAATTCGCCGTGTCCCGCAGAAAGCCGGTGGAGTAACTATCCGCAATTTCTACAAATTTAATTACAGCTTCGGTAGCTGCTCATAAATTTCGGGAATATATTACGACGATGTATAATAAACTCTTTAAGGTTAGTGAATCGGATCGGATCCGGTATATCTTCCTACGATGACGCCTTAATTCACTCGTTATTTTAAAATAATTGACACCCGTAAGAAACGACTACGTTAGTGTACAACAACATTAGCGAAATCCATTTCCAGCAAATACTAAGGCTTTAGATGAGCAGTTCGAAAGTCAGCGCCTGATGGAGAATGGCGGCTTATAATCCTCAGCACAAAGACTTGTAACGTGGTTAGTACATTGATAGTCGAACCGGCAGCGTAAAGGTTTCGATATGTTTTTAACAGCCAAACACACTGCCCCGAAAGTCCTAGATGCAGCAGTACTACTAGGTTTTCATCGAAAATTAGGCATCAAATCCCTTGGTTCTTCATAATTTAAAGTGCTGTTCTCAATTTAGTAAAATTAAAAGCTGAATTCGAAGAGTTAAAACGGGCACGCATTTCTAAGAAGAAACGTTAAACCACCTTTGTAGGCCAGTTCTTTCAGCCGCCTTAAATGGCGTCTCCCTGTGTCACGCTTGCTGCAAGGCAAAAAATAAGGAAAAGGCGACAACAGGTGGAGAGCATAAGTAGGGCTTCTGCGTTTAAAAGCAAACGTCGTCATAGTATAAGAACCACCCCGTTATCGTTTTTCAAATAGATGAGACAAACGTGAAAACTGAAGAAAAACATGAAACCTAAAGCGTATAGCAGCACAAGGGGAAACTAACTGAAATTAGCATTGATGAGACGAAGTAGCATTAGCTTTGTTGAAGGAACTATTTAGATATATGCGTCAGGCAGTTAACATATTCAGGGCCATTGGGGTTTTGAAACTTGCTCCTGCCATATACGATTGCAGAGCGTGCGTGCGTGCGTGCGCGCATCCGCCTCGTTTGTCTGCAATTAGGATTTTAACGTATATGTATTTACCTTTAAAATGCCAACAACAGAAGGGATAGCAAATGACTAATTTTTACTTCTTGTGGCTATATATTGATGGGGAAAAAGTCATGGGATACGGATATTCACACACACTGACGGCGGTAGTATCGCATACGCATGGTATAAAAGGGCAGTGCATTGGCGGAGCTGTCATTCGTACTCATGTGACTCATGAAAAACCGAGCGAGGTGGCACAGTGTTTAGCTTACTGGGCCCGCATTTGGAAGGAGACGGATCAAACCCGCGTTTGGTCATCTTGAATTAGTTTTTCCGTGATTTCCCTAAATCCCTTCAGGCAAATGTCGGGATGGTTACTTTGAAAGGGCACGGCCGAGTTCCTTCATCGTCCTTCCCTATGTCCAATGGGATCGTTGACCTCGCCGTCTATTCCCCTCCCACAAATGAACCAACCAACCACACGAAAAGGCGTCCGACGTGATTATTGCCGCACGACGGGAATTAACGGACTTTGAACGTGAAATAGTGTTTGGAGCTGGACGCATTTCACATTCCACTTCGGAAATCGTTGGGGAACTCAATATTCCGTAAGAGTGTGCCGAAAATGCCAAATTTCAGGCATTACCTCTCACCACGAACAACGCAGTGGCCGAAGGCCTTCACTTAACGACCGAGAGAAGCGGCGTTTGCATTGAGTTGTCAGCGTTAACAGACAAGCAACACTGCATGAACGACTCGAGTGCCTTTGCCAACAGCAAACCTCTCGTGGACTCTTGACGATATCGGTTGGATCCAGGACGACAGGAAAAGTTTGGTCTGGTCAGAAGAGGGCCTATTTCAATTATTGGCAAGAGCTGACAGTAGGGTTCGAGTGTGGCACAGACCCATCGAAACCATAAACACAAATTGTCAACAAGGCACTGTGTAAGCTTGTGGTGGCTCCATAATGGTGTAGGCGGTGTTTATAGGGAACGGACTGGGTTCTCTGGCCCAACAGAACTGATTATTGAACGGAAATGGTTACGGGACGTGGGACACGATTGGACAAGGGACACTGTCGAGAAGTCAGTTCGTTCACAAAATGCTGCATCGGCACGACTACAGAGGCAGTATGTCTCAATATTTCTGCAGAGGATTTCCAACGAATTGTTGAGCCCATGCCACGTCGAGTTGCTGCACTACGCCGGAATAAAAAGGAGGTCCGACACTTTATTATGAAGTATCCAATGACTTGTCACATCAGTGTACAGCACAGTAGGAAAAACAGACGATAAAATTTGGGGGTGTACAGGGCGAGAAATTTAGTACACAAATCTGTGTACTGTGTGAACCTGGGGTCATCGTGTTGTGAACCCAATAACCGCCCCATATCATCACAAGAGCTGCTGGGCCTGTATTAATGATGCGCAATGTGGCAATGTTTGTGCTCCTCTGAGCCTCCACACACGAACGCCTCGACACACGAACATCTCCACTGCGGTGCTGTACGCAGAAGTGGACTCGTTTGGAAGGACGACGCGGTGCCACCGCTGTGTCCAGTGTTGTTGGTCGCATGTTGCCGGTGCCCGTCTCCACGTCCCCGTCAAAGGAAGCCGCAAGAATGGTCGCAATGCTGAGAGTCCTTGGTGCTTAAAACTCTGTCCCACAATCCGAGTCGAGACTTTCCTCGCTTCAGACAAGCCTATTTGCTGAATCAATGTACGTGACGTCGCTTTAAGATCCTCTACAGCTGAGCGAAAAATGTGTCCCCTCAGGCGCTAGTCGAAAGGGGCGGTTAATATACTGAATGGCGTTGAATGCAAAACGTCAACTCCACATTCAGTCATGGGATCTCGACCATTGCGAGTCCTCCCGCCTCTATGCTAAGAGATTTGGTATCTTCCTTTCAAGAAGCCATAATCGACTCTTCTCACAAATACGACGAACTTTCGAATGCAGTTTCTGAACGAAAAGAACGGTGCCTAATCTTTAATATATAAAGGACGCACACGATGTTACTCCAAACAACTTTGTGCGATTGTGCCGAAATGGTTCTTTGCATGCCAATTTGACATTTGTTGCACGACGCCTTCATGGAATTTCGGTTCTAATGGCCACCCGTGTGTCTACGGGTGCGTTTGTGGAAAATAACCGTCAGATTGTAGCGATTCTTAGGTGTGAGTGACGACATAGGTGACTAGCTGCTACGACAACGGAGGAAGTAGCAGGTGTTAGAAACTGTCAGAGGAAGACAAAGACTATACGAAGTGGTGTCCTGAAGTTCCCAGAATTCGAATTTTGCCACCAAATGGTTACGAGTGCATGAAAAATCCACACATCCTTGTTTAATCAGTGTGACAAGCGACTGCGATACTGTTTCTGTGGTAGTTAGTGACCGTATTTCCGCTGAGGTTGCGGTTTTGTGATGGCTGACCTTAAACAGCGTAATTTCAGTGTAAAGTATGGTTCTAAACCTGCGAATACCGAATGTTGAAGCAAGATGTTCAGGTAAAGCTTTAGGTCACACACAGACTTACAACTGGAATAGGCGTTTGAAAAACGGGCAAATACAGACTGATATTTCCAGTTGGCCGCCAACTGGCATCACAACAGAAAATGTTCAGACAGCGAGCGATCTGATTTTCCAAGATTGTAGACACACCATCCAAGACCTCTGCAACACCTTGAGAATAAGTTATGGTACGTGTGAACATACTGTCACGAGAATTGAAAAATGGTTCAAATGGTTCTGAGCACTATGGGACTTAACAGCTGAGGTCATCAGTCCCCTAGAACTTAGAACTACTTAAACCTAACTATTAGAACTACTTAAACCTAACTAACCTAAGGACATCACACACATCCTTGCCCCAGGCAGGATTCGAACCTGCGACCTGCGACCCCCCTCCGGCCTCAGATGACTACTTTGAAGGTGATGTTACATCATAACACTTAGGTAAGACGTAGTAGCTTTCAAGTAACATGTTTCTGGAGCTATTGGACACCACCTCGTAGTTACAGTAAAGGAGATCGTGATAACACCGTGCGCAACCGATGCTCGCAAAGGTAGTCTCACAGTTCTACGTTAAATTAACGAATTTGGCCAGAAGTAGTAATTTAATTAAATCTCCGCGGAGCAGAAATTGTACTGACGTAAACTGCAGGATACCAAACTTTACAGAAAACAGCGACTGTCCTAACATCTTTATGACACAATTTGCCGCAAAGTGAGTTTAACTTTGGGTGGAGCACCCGCCCCACTGCCATGCCGAGAAAACGGGCCTAGACAGCGACTACGCTCACAGTGCTGCCAGTGTGGGCGAAAGCAGCGCTAATCGAATTATCCGCGGGGGTTTAAGTTGGCAGCACGTGCTCTGACACGCGGGGTGCCGGCCGTCAGTCAACGCCACCTGTGCTGCGGTGCGTTATCAGCAGCTGCCGTCCTGACTCACACTGGTTTCAATGGACTGAGCTGGGAGCCCTTGTTACTGCAAGCCGCAAGCGCGCAACACGACGCATTTGCGTCACCAGCTGCTTATCGGTAAACATTGATCTAGCAACTGGCTTCCTTGTAAGCCAGGCACGAATAGAGCGGTTGTGAATGGAGTGGCCGTATCAGCCAATACAATATTCTTCTATACAATTGTGATAACGTTTCTTTAGAGTGATCCAGACAAAAATATACGAGACGTAAAGTAAGTCAACTTTTTTTGGATCTCCAGTCTGACTAGTCTGATATGACCCGTCACGAATTCCTCTCCTGTGTCAATCACTTCAGGGTAGCACTTGCAACATGACAAAATTTAGTAAACATGCGTAACCTCAATCTTTAAAAGTAACTGACTTACACCCACAGGTAGTACGGGGTTACCACTATCTTCAAATGATTTCACTGATGTACTGTAGCTATAAAGGTTTTAAAAAACCTTTCTGATTCACAATATCAGATACTCGCCATATTCAATGCTATTTGGATCGTTCTCTCTCGTCACGGCTACACAAAGACCCCCACAATGCTACAGACAATCACGAATAACAGTATACCATCTGACGATTCACTAGGTGACTAATTCGGCATAGGTAAAATAAAGAATCTACCATCATAAAAGGCTACTTGGCTGCAGCCGTTTCCGGAAACCTTTGCTCACCATCATAGGTGTATATCTCCATGAAGGATAAAATTTTGTAATGTAGCTATACTTTTAGATAACTTTGCGGAAATCTCCACGTTCTCAATTGAACGCAAAATAATGTAATGTCTCCAATTTATACTTCCAACACGCGCTTCGGAGCAATGTACCTCCGTCTGAGCACTGTTGTGTTTCAGTGGTGGAAAGATTAGTCAGCCAGAGTGACTAAGGCTGATGGGGGTAGATCGTGGAAGACCTGGAGATATTCACCCGAATCAGTTCGGGAGTAGCGACAACAAGGTCATCTTAAAATGATTCTTTCGAAATGATAGTAGCAATGTATGTGAATGTGGCAAAATCCAAACTACGTGTTTTATACTATGTTATAAATTATCTACATACATACACATTTCGAAAGCTAATGTCCTTTCGATGCAACCACTCTTCTGTCTTTGGCTGTTCGTTTCAGTTCCATGTAATTATCTCACCCTATCTTCTTTTCGATGCCTTCCACATGCTGCTTCCTCGGCAGTCCTCTTCTTATCCAGCACTTCTCCTTAAAGAATATTAATAATGAAGATGGTGTGTCTGATCATATTCCCAATGAATTTTATTTTTTCTGATCCATTTCATTTAATAATCACTTTTCGTTTACTTCCTTTAATAACGCCCGATTGATTTTTCTAGCCATTCAGCTCGTTCATGTCTTGTTCCGCCATATTGACATTTTACCAGCTTCAAGTTAATTCCTTTCCAATTTACCCGTAGTCCAACTATCACTTCCATACAAAAGATTTCCTTACATTATATTCATATGCTATTTGGTTAAAATGGTTTTTTTTAGTGATAGAAGTATATTTTGCCAATGCAATCATGAAATGCAATCGTCTATTGTTCTCTATGATTATACTACCGAGCTAACAAAACTGTTTATCTGATCGAGACAATTTTTATATTGGTATCAGTTTCTCCCATGTTTGTCCGTATAACAATTACTTTTGTTTTCTATTTGTTCACGTTTCAATCCCATAGTTTAAGAGTGCCCGATGGGACTTACAGTATTCTATTTACGAGACGTGGCTAGAAAAAAACCGGACTAGTACTGGTGAAACAATAAAACGAATGCAATAAGGCTGAAAGTCGCGTGGCCTGTCACGTGACTCTCGCTCCGCCTACTACTCGAGTTTCATCTGCCTCCTGCACTCAGTCTGCCCGTGGCGTCTGTTTTAAGTAGTTTACGTTTTGTCTGTGCGTCGGAAAATGTTGAGTGTACAGAAAGAACAGCGTGTTAACATCAAATTTTGTTTCAAACTAGGAAAATCTGCAAGTGAAACGTTTATAATGTTACAACAAGTGTACGGCGATGATTGTTTATCGCGAACACAAGTGTGAGTGGTTTAAACGATTTAAAGATGACCGCGAAGACACCAGTGATGACACTCGCACTGGCAGACCATTGTCAGCAAAAACTGATGCAAACATTGAAAAAATCGGTAAACTTGTTCGACAAGATCGCCGTTTAACAATCAGAGCAGTGTCTGAGTTAACAGGAGTTGACAAGGAAAGTGTTAGGCAGATTCTTCATGAAAGTTTCAACATGAACAAAGTGTGTTCAAAAATGGTTCCAAAGTATCTCACAATTGAACAGAAGGAACGCCGAAGAATGATTTGTTCTGACATCCTGGAAAACATTGAAAGTGATCCCACCTTCTTACAAAATGTTATTACTTGCAATGAATCGTGGTTTTTTACTTACGATCCCGAAACTAAACGCCAATCGATGCATTGGAAAACTCCTGGGTCACCACGACAAAAAAAGCACGAATGTCAAAATTGAAATTCAAGGCAATGATGATTGTTTTTTTTGACATCAAAGGGATTGTGCACATTGATTGGGTACCAGAGGGACAAACAGTGAATCAGCATTACTACATTAGCGTCCTGGCTACCCTACGTGAGCGAGTACGGAGAAAACGGAACGATTTGTGGAGAAAAAAGTCATGGATCCTTCACCAAGACAATGCCCCAGCTCACAGAGCGTTGTCAGTGAAGACGTTTTTGGCAAAACACAACATTCTCATCTTAGATCATCCACCCTACTCACCTGATTTGGCCCCCTGTGACTTTTTTCTTTTCCCTAAAGTCAAGTCAGCTTTGAAAGGAACTAGATTTGAGACTGTTGAAGCAGTAAAAGAAAAAGCGACGGAAGTAATGTATGGACTTACCGAAAATGATCTGCAGCATTGCTATGAACAGTGGAAAATTCGTATGGAGCGGTGTAGAGACCGAGGAGGAGAGTACATTGAAGGAGATAACATGAAATTGTAAGTAATTGTAAATAAATGGTTTTCCAGCATCAGTCCGGTTTTTTTCTAGCCGCACCTCGTATTTATTTATTTCTCCGAGTCTGCAACTAACGTGGTATCACGAGCAAATTTGATACTGTGTATGCTCACACGAGTGGTTTTTATTCCCTTTATCTTCTTTTTCCTCACTGAACACATTAATGAAATATGGAGAAGAGGGACATAGTAGTTGAACACACTAATCCTGGCCTCTTTCTCTACATTTTAATGTATTTTTATGCCTTCTGACCTAACGGCAGAAGATAAACACGCCACGATAAGACCACGAGACATATTGCTGACACTCGCCTACTTCGATAGAGCGACAAGTCAAATAATCTGATGGTGTGTGTACCGAAGGTCTTACAGTACGCACACCACACAGATGAACATAAATAGCCCGCAAACCACCGTATGATGCATCGCGGAGGGTATCTTGTACCGCTATTAGCGATTCCCTTTCCTGCTCCAGTCGCAAATAGAGCGAGGAAAAAAACGACTGCCCTTATGAGCCCTAATTTCTCTTATCTCCGTGGTTCCTACACGAAACGTACGTAGGCGGTAGTAAAACCGTTCTGCAGTCAGCTTCAAATGCCGGTTCTCTAAATTTTCTGCCAGTTCTCTAAATTTTCTCAACAGTGTTATGCGAAAAGAAAGTCGTCTTCTCTCTAGGTGTTCCCATTGAGAGCGTCAACCACCTCCGTAATAATTGCGTGACGATCGAATCTACCGGTAATAAACCTAGCAACACGCTTCCGAATTGATTCGATTTCTTCCTTTAATCCGACCCAGTAGGGATCGTTAACACCACCATTACTGAAGAACGGGTCGGTTTTTTTTTGGTGGTTTTAGGGCGCACAACTTCAACGGTCATTAGCGCCCAGACTACGTTAGGAATGCACCGCGAGGCACAAGTTTAAAACAGCAACCAAAAGGGAAAACACGATAAAAGATTGACAGGCATAGGATCAAAAAAACAGCATAATCAAATGTCCTTAGACAGGTTTGTCAACTTGATAAAACGAAGAACGCGAGCAGCTGCTTCTGGGTCATCCGCTAAAATGGCATCGAGAGTACATGGCAGGCCAAGATCAAGACGCAGTGTAGTAAAATCCGGACAGGACGTTAAAATGTGGCGGACCGTCAGCAATTGCTCACATGGGCAGAACGGCACCGGCGCAGCCGTCAGCAGATGGCGATGGCTGAACCGGCAGTGTCCAATTCGTAACCGGGCCAAAACTACCTCCTCCCGCCGAGAAGGGCGTGAGGAGGACGTCCAAGCCGCGGGAAGAGGTTTCAAGGCCCGAAGCTGCTTGTCCGTAAGTGCAGCCCAATCGGCATGCCACAGCGATAAAATGCGCCGACAAATGACCCTGCTACAATCTGATGAAGGGACACAACAAGAAGCTGGCCGAGGCTGGAGGACCGCAGCCTTGGCCGCGGCATCTGCAGCTTCGTTCCCAGGGATACCGACATGGCCAGGAACCCACATAAAGCTAACCGGAGAACCGTCGTCCACCAGCTGCTGAAGAGAGCGTTGGATCCGGTGCACGAAAGGGTGAACCGGATACGGATCACTGAGGCTCTGGATGGCGCTCAGGGAATCGGAGCAGATGACATAAGCAGAATGTCGGTGGCGGCAGATATAAAGAACAGCCTGGTAGATGGCAAAGAGCTCAGCTGTGAAGACCGAACAATGGCCATGGAGCCGGTATTTGAAACTTTGTGCCCCGACAATAAAAGAACAACCGACCCCGTCATTGGTCTTAGAGCCATCTGTATAAATGTAGGTCATATTAATGAACTTCGAACGAAGTTCGACAAAACGGGAGTGGTATACCGAACCGGGGGTAACCTCCTTTGGGAGCGCGCTGAGGTCAAGGTGAACGCGAACCTGAGCCTGGAGCCAAGGTGGCGTGTGGCTCTCGCCCACTCTAAAGGTTGCTGAGAGTGAAAAATCAAGGTGTTGAAGGAGGCGACGAAAGCGAACTCCAGGGGGTAGCAGGGCAGAGACATACAACCCGTATTGACGATCGAGAGAGTCGTCAAAAAAGGAATGATAAGACGGGTGGTCGGGCATTGACAGTAGCCGACAGGCATACCGACAAAGCAGTATATCGCGCCGGTAGATCAGAGGCAATTCACCGGCTTCAGCATGAAGACTCTCGACGGGACTAGTATAAAACGCTCCGATCGCAGATGGACGGCCGTGCAGAGGAGTATACGAAGCTCCCATAATTCAGCTTTGAGCGGACGATCGATCGATATAGGCGAAGTTGGATGGTTCGATCCGCTCCCCACGACATACCACTGAGAACACGGAGGACATTTAGAGATCGGGTAAAACGGGCAGCCAAATATGACACATGTGGAGACCAGCTAAGTTTCCTGTCAAATGTAAGACCTAAAAATTTTGTTGTCTCCACGAATGGGAGAGCAACGGGACCGAGTCGTAAGGACGGTGGGAGAAACTCTGTAGCGCTAGAAGTTAATACAGACCGTCTTCTCGGCAGAAAAACGGAAGCCACTGGCGACACTCCAGGAGTAAAGATGGTCAAGAGAACGCTGAAGACAGCGCTCCAGGAAATACGTACGCTGCGCGCTGCAATAGATGGTAAAATCGTCCACGAAAAGGGAGCCTGATACATCAGCTGGGAGGCAATCCATTATTGGATTGATCGCTATGGCGAAGAGAGCGACGCTCAAAACTGAGCCCTGTGGCAACCATTCTCCTGGCGAAAGGTGTGACAGGACAGAACCCACACGTACCCTGAACTGTCGATTCATTAAAAAGGAACGAATAAAAAGAGGGAGGCGACCGCGAAGGCCCCATGTATGCATGGTGCGGAGAATGCCCGCCCTCCAACAGGTGTCGTAAGCCTTCTCCAAATCGAAGAACACAGCCGCGGTCGGGCGCTTCCGCAAGAAGTTATTCATAATGAAGGTCGACAAGGTAACCAGATGGTCAACAGCAGAGCGGCGCCTACGAAATCCACATTGTACATTGGTAAGTAGGCGTCGAGATTCGAGCAGCCAAACCAAACGAGAGTTAACCATTCGCTCCATCACCTTACAGACACAGCTGGTAAGCGAGATGGGTCGATAACTGGAAGGCAAGTGCTTGTCCTTCCCCGGCTTAGGAATCGGTACAACAATAGAATCGCGCCAGCATGCGGGAACGTGTCCCTCAATCCAGATGCGATTGTAAGTACGAAGAAGGAAACCTTTACCCGCAGGAGAAAGATTCTTCAGCATCTGAATATGAATAGAATCAGGCCCTGGAGCGGAGGACCGTGACCGGGCAAGTGCATTTTCGAGTTCCCGCATGGTGAAAGGGGCATTATAACTTTCACGATTCGAGGAGCGGAAGTTAGGTGGCCTAGCCACCTCTGCCTGTTTTCGGGGGAGGAAGGCAGGGTGGTAATGAGCGGAGCTCGAAACCTCTGCGAAAAAGCGGCCGAAGGCATTGGAGACATCCTCAGGGGCCACAAGGACGTCATTTGCGACCGTCAAGCCAGAAACTGGTGAGTGGACCTTAGTGCCAGATAGCCGGCGCAGGCTACCCCAGACAACAGAAGGAGTAAAACTGTTTAAGGTGCTTGTGAAAGCAGCCCAGCTGACTTTCTTGCTTTCTTTAATAATACGACGGCACTGCGCACGCAATCGTTTATAAGTGATACAATTCGCCACTGTAGGGTGGCGTTTAAAGGTGCGTAAAGCACGTCGACGAGCACGTAAAGCGTCTCTACATGCTGCGGTCCACCAGGGGACCGGTACGCGACGTGGAGAAGAAGTAGTGTGAGGGATGGAATATTCAGCAGCAGTGAGAATGACTTCCGTGAGGTGTGCGACCTGACTATCGCAACTTGTGAAGGATTGATCTGGAAAGGTCGCCCTGGAAGAGAAGAGCCCCCAGTCTGCTTTGGAGATGTTCCAACTAGTTGAGCACGGAGAGGGGGTATGATGCAGGAGATGGATGACACACGGGAAGTGGTCGCTCGAATATGTATCAGAAAGGGCATACCACTCAAACCGGCGTGCAAGTTGGGTAGTACATATAGAGAGGTCTAAATGGGAATAGGTGTGAGATGTGTCCGAAACAAAAGTAGGGGCGCCAGTATTGAGGCAGACAAGATTGAGCTGGTTTAAAAGGTCTGCTAACAGGGAGCCCCTCGGGCAAGATGCTGGAGAGCCCCAAAGGGGATGGTGGGCATTGAAGTCTCCAGTTAACAAAAATGGTGCAGGTAGCTGAGCAATAATTTGTATCATGTCTGTCCTGGTAACGGCAGACGACGATGGAGTGTAAACGGTACAAATGGAAAATGTAAAAGTGGGGAGAGTAATTCCGACGGCAACTGCCTGCAGGCCGGTGTGCAATGTGATGGGATCGTAGTAAATATCATCCCGGACCAGCAACATAACCCCTCCATGAGCCGGAATACCTACCACAGGGGGTAGGTCAAAACGCACAGAGGTGTAGTGTGCCAAGGCAATGTGATCGCATGGGCGTAGCTTCGTTTCCTGGAGGGCTACGACGAGCGGACGGTGCCAGCGGAGCAGCAACTTCAAGTCCTCTCGGTTGGAGCGAATGCTGCGAATATTCCAGTGAATAAGTGCCATCGTGAGAAGAAAAGGAAGATGAAAGAAGGGGTCACCTCGAAGGCCGCTGAGGGCCTGGCTTCGAGCGAGCACTGCCGCCGCTATCAGTAGGCGGACAGTCATCGTCCATTGGTTCTATAGGTTCATCGGCCATCTCGTTAAGATGGCCGGGAGGAGGAGCTTCCTCCGCCGGTGGACGGCCAGATGTTCGGCTACCAGCGGTGCGGCCAGGCGAAACGGATGACGGCCTGGGGCGGCAACCGCTGGGTGGCGCAGGAGAAGAAATGCGCCGTGGCGGAGAAGGAGAACTGTGCTTCCTATGAGCCTTCTTGGAAGGTCGTTTAGTGGAAGTACTGGTCGACGGCTGGGAGTTCGAGGTACGTAGGAAGTCTGCACGAGACGGTTCCTTCTTGAAGGCCCGTGCATCTGACTTCTGGGTCTTCGTCTTGGCAGAAGCTGATGAAGGTGCTTGTGTCTGAGGGGTGACGGGAGGAAGAGGAGACGTCGACCGCGCAATCTTAGCACTGGCCGAACGGACGACCGTGGTGCTGAAGGTCAGATCGCATGTCTGCGTCGTCACCTCCCTGGTAGTCCGAGGAGAGGCGAGGACAGTACTGTATTTTCCCGCTGGGAGCAGCGTGGGCTTCCTGCTAGCAAATAGCTTGCGAGCAGCCGAGGTGGACACTTTCTCTTTGACCCGAATTTCTTGGATACAGCGTTCTTCCTTGTAGATGGGACAGTCGCAGGAGGACGCTGCATGGTCACCCTGACAGTTCACACAACGAGGAGACGGAGGTGGACAGTCACCCTCATGGGCATCCCTGCCACAAGTGACACATTTAGCCGCATTGGAACAAGACTGGCGAGTGTGATTAAAACGCTGACACTGGTAGCAGCGCGTAGGTGTCGGGACATAGGGGCGAACAAAAATAACCTCGTAGCCCGCTTTGATACGCGACGGCAGCTGAACACTATCAAAGGTCAAGAAAAGTGTCCGGGTCGGTACAACGTCATTGTTGACCTTTTTCATGACCCTATGGTCAGCCGTCACGCCCTGCTCAGCGAGGAAAGACAATCTCCTCGTCAGTCAATCCGTCGAGTGATCGAGTATATACCACACCATGAGACGAATTCAAAGTGCGGTGAGCCTCCACCCGGACAGGGAACGTGTACAGGAGTGTGGCCCGAAGCAGTTTTTGTGCCTGAAAGGCGCTCTCAGTTTCTAGTAACAAGGTACCATTACGCAACCTGGTACACGACTTGACAGATCCGGCTATGGCATCTAAGCCCTTCTGGATAACGAAAGGGTTGACAGAGGAAAAATCCTTGCCGTCCTCAGATCGAGAAACTACGAGGAACTGTGGGGCAGGCGGTAGTACTTTTGTCACTGGTGGCTGGTCAAGTTTCCGTTCATGGGCAGAAGTCGAGAGATAAGAAGAGAAAGCCATTGCGGAGGAATCCCCCATGATTGCCAGTGTCTCCAAAGGCACGCTCCTTCCTTGTGGGGACCCTCTCAGAGGGCACTCCCGCCTTAGGTGAATGTTTACACCTCAGGTCACACCTCCCGAGAAACAGACGGAGGGACCAATCGGCATGGTCAGAAGGTATCAGCTCAGGCAATCACCCCTCCCTGGGTCTGGCCTTTACCAGGGGGTACGTGCATGCCTTACTTGTCTACCCAGGGCGGGGAATTACGCGTTACCCCGTCACCGGCTACGCGCGCGAACGCGTTGGTCGGCCTTCAGGCGCGCACAGGGAGGAAGGAAGAAGAGGAAAAGGACGAGAGAGAGGGAGAGAGAGGACAGACTGTCTCAAACGCCGAGGCGGAGACCAGAGAAGGCAAGGAGAAGAAGGAGAAGAAGGCAAGGAGAAGAAGGAGAAGAAGGCAAGGAGAAGAAGGCAAGGAGAAGAAGGAGAAGAAGGCAAGGAGAAGAAGGCAAGGAGAAGAGTAAGGAAGACAGTGAGATGGAGAAGAACGAAGTAAGGAACCAACCAAAGGAAGGAAGAAACGAGAAGTGAAAAACCAAATGACCGCAAATATAGGTCGTGGAACCGTCCGTCTCCGGACGCAGGCACTAACTACCCCCTTGAGGGGGAGGGACTCCTTTTAGTCGCCTCCTTTTAGTCAGGTATACCTCGGACCTATTCTAATCCCCGGACCCGCAGGGGGAACTCCTGGCCGTTACCAGGGGGTACGGATGTGTCCTACCTGTCTCCCCGGGGCGGGGGCTTACGCGTTACCCCATCACCGGCTACGCATGGAAATGCGTGTGTCGGCCTTCAGACACGCACAGGGAGGAAAAAAGAGAAATGGAAAGGAAAGAAGACGGGTCTCAAACGCCGTAGCGGAGAAAAGGGCAAAGAGAAGAGGTAAGGAAAAGAGAAGGACAGAGGAAGGACTAAGACTTGCAAGCGGAGAAAGCAAAGAATTTGTTACAGATTCGAGCGTCAGTATCTGGATGTAGGCACAAATCATACTCCCAGAGGGGGAGAAAGGGAAGGAAAGAGCCAGAGGTGAGGGGGGGGGCGAAGATGGGGGATGGGGAAGGATGCGGAAAGGAAAGGTATGCAGCCCGGAAAGGAAGGAGGGCCGCATTAGCTCGGGATCCCGTGCTCGCTACGCACGTATCCACAAAAGCGTTGTGGACCCCCTGGGGGGAGAACAGGTCGCGTTACTGTTCCATACGCGGTTTCCTTTATGTACGGGCCACGTATTCCACAAATTCGCCCAGTAAACCGAGGTTCAGGCAAGTCCTAATTCATGTCTCATGATAGGAGGACCTTGCATTTGTCTTTCACATTGGTATCTTCAATTACATTACTGTCATTCTTCAAGTCCTTATACAGTTTCATATTATTTCCAACGAGCACGTATCTTTTTGTCTACCAGTCATATTACCTCTATTTTGAACAACTACTATTACACAGGGTTGACATTAATAAACCCTACAAACTGCAGGGCCGGATTCCAGACTGGAAACTGAAGAAAAAAGGTCCTATGAACATGTGTCCGGAAATGCATCGTTGCCACAGTAGATGCGCTGTCGAGTGAAAATTCCTCTGACCAATTACCGTTTGGTCCTTGTGTGTTGCAGGCTTTGTGATTGACGCAGCGTAGAAGTAGCCTCACAGGCACCAACCACATCACACTACATTTCAAGCCCTTTTTCGGCGCTTGTCCTTCAGACAGACGAACGTGCAGGGAGGCGGTGGGCTGCGTACACCAGATTTGACCGGGTTCTGCCGCTAGACCCTTTCCATCTCCTTGGTCGTATACAAACACCTTCTCGCCTTGTTCCCGAAATGAATACCAGACCCTTCCGTTGCTTACAGTTCGCTTTGTCAATCACACTACCTGCAGAAGAAACACACAGCTCAAGGTCGGAGGAATTTTCATTCGTCAGCGCCACCTACCACAGCAACGATGTATTTCTGGACACATGTTCGTAGGACCTTTCTTCTCACACTTGAAGTCGGGAATCTCACACTTCAAGTCGGGAATCTCACACTTCAAGTCGGGAATCTCACACTTCAAGTCGGGAATCTCACACTTCAAGTCGGGAATCTCACACTTCAAGTCGGGAATCTCACACTTCAAGTCGGGAATCTCACACTTCAAGTCGGGAATCTCACACTTCAAGTCGGGAATCTCACACTTCAAGTCGGGAATCTCACACTTCAAGTCGGGAATCTCACACTTCAAGTCGGGAATCTCACACTTCAAGTCGGGAATCTCACACTTCAAGTCGGGAATCTCACACTTCAAGTCGGGAATCTCACACTTCAAGTCGGGAATCTCACACTTCAAGTCGGGAATCTCACACTTCAAGTCGGGAATCTCACACTTCAAGTCGGGAATCTCACACTTCAAGTCGGGAATCTCACACTTCAAGTCGGGAATCTCACACTTCAAGTCGGGAATCTCACACTTCAAGTCGGGAATCTCACACTTCAAGTCGGGAATCTCACACTTCAAGTCGGGAATCTCACACTTCAAGTCGGGAATCTCACACTTCAAGTCGGGAATCTCACACTTCAAGTCGGGAATCTCACACTTCAAGTCGGGAATCTCACACTTCAAGTCGGGAATCTCACACTTCAAGTCGGGAATCTCACACTTCAAGTCGGGAATCTCACACTTCAAGTCGGGAATCTCACACTTCAAGTCGGGAATCTCACACTTCAAGTCGGGAATCTCACACTTCAAGTCGGGAATCTCACACTTCAAGTCGGGAATCTCACACTTCAAGTCGGGAATCTCACACTTCAAGTCGGGAATCTCACACTTCAAGTCGGGAATCTCACACTTCAAGTCGGGAATCTCACACTTCAAGTCGGGAATCTCACACTTCAAGTCGGGAATCTCACACTTCAAGTCGGGAATCTCACACTTCAAGTCGGGAATCTCACACTTCAAGTCGGGAATCTCACACTTCAAGTCGGGAATCTCACACTTCAAGTCGGGAATCTCACACTTCAAGTCGGGAATCTCACACTTCAAGTCGGGAATCTCACACTTCAAGTCGGGAATCTCACACTTCAAGTCGGGAATCTCACACTTCAAGTCGGGAATCTCACACTTCAAGTCGGGAATCTCACACTTCAAGTCGGGAATCTCACACTTCAAGTCAGGAATCTCACACTTCAAGTCAGGAATCTCACACTTCAAGTCAGGAATCTCACACTTCAAGTCAGGAATCTCACACTTCAAGTCAGGAATCTCACACTTCAAGTCAGGAATCTCACACTTCAAGTCAGGAATCTCACACTTCAAGCCAGGAATCTCACACTTCAAGCCAGGAATCTCACACTTCAAGCCAGGAATCTCACACTTCAAGCCAGGAATCTCACACTTCAAGCCAGGAATCTCACACTTCAAGCCAGGAATCTCACACTTCAAGCCAGGAATCTCACACTTCAAGCCAGGAATCTCACACTTCAAGCCAGGAATCTCACACTTCAAGCCAGGAATCTCACACTTCAAGCCAGGAATCTCACACTTCAAGCCAGGAATCTCACACTTCAAGCCAGGAATCTCACACTTCAAGCCAGGAATCTCACACTTCAAGTCAGGAATCTCACACTTCAAGTCAGGAATCTCACACTTCAAGTCAGGAATCTCACACTTCAAGTCAGGAATCTCACACTTCAAGTCAGGAATCTCACACTTCAAGTCAGGAATCTCACACTTCAAGTCAGGAATCTCACACTTCAAGTCAGGAATCTCACACTTCAAGTCAGGAATCTCACACTTCAAGTCAGGAATCTCACACTTCAAGTCAGGAATCTCACACTTCAAGTCAGGAATCTCACACTTCAAGTCAGGAATCTCACACTTCAAGTCAGGAATCTCACACTTCAAGTCAGGAATCTCACACTTCAAGTCAGGAATCTCACACTTCAAGTCAGGAATCTCACACTTCAAGTCAGGAATCTCACACTTCAAGTCAGGAATCTCACACTTCAAGTCAGGAATCTCACACTTCAAGTCAGGAATTTTACATATCCTGACATGAAATAAATAACCATCAAATAGTCATCTAAATTACTATAAATACTAATGGTTTGTAGACCATAGGACCTTGTGGCAAATCAGTGGCATTGTCCGACAACTTCCGCCTGCTCACTGCTACTGCTGCCGCCGCCGCCGCCGCCGCCGCCAGACTACACAGGTTGTCGATGTACCCATATGTAAAAACTACCTAACCTCCGATAATTCATGTGAATCGACCCAATGACCGAGATATATCTGGCAAGCACTGTTATTTGTGTACCTCTGTTTATATGGTCGTAAGTCAAGTTTAAGGTTAAACCTAAATATTCGCATTCCAAGTCTATCCGTTGTGGTATGTTGCAGCAGTTTCTGCTTCCTTCCACCAAAGGGTACCAGTTAGCTACTAGTACAGATGGCGACATGAACTGAGGAAACTTAACCGCGATGGTACGCGTAGCTTTTAGCAACAGTATACCCTGTAGGCGCACACTTTCGTCGCAAACTGAGAAATGGCTATGTGGTGCAAAGATGTCAGACCACAGAACAGTCAGGTGAACATCGTACAATGAACTGTGTGGATGGTAACACACAAACACTCGGAAACATAGTAAAACGTCACAGCTTTCGATAGCATATGGAATGGGATGGTTTTCGAATAACTTTACATTCACGATGAAACGACATTTGATCTCGACCAGATGACAAGACAAATTTGGAGCATAGAAATTCCCTTCGAAATCGCATAACTATTTCTCTACTCACCAAACGTTAACCTGTTGTGTGCAGCCTCTGTTTTATAAAAATAGTTCCTTTTCTTCCTGGAGGATATACACTCCTGGAAATTGAAATAAGAACACCGTGAATTCATTGTCCCAGGAAGGGGAAACTTTATTGACACATTCCTGGGGTCAGATACATCACATGATCACACTGACAGAACCACAGGCACATAGACACAGGCAACAGAGCATGCACAATGTCGGCACTAGTACAGTGTATATCCACCTTTCGCAGCAATGCAGGCTGCTATTCTCCCATGGAGACGATCGTAGAGATGCTGGATGTAGTCCTGTGGAACGGCTTGCCATGCCATTTCCACCTGGCGCCTCAGTTGGACCAGCGTTCGTGCTGGACGTGCAGACCGCGTGAGACGACGCTTCATCCAGTCCCAAACATTCTCAATGGGGGACAGATCCGGAGATCTTGCTGGCCAGGGTAGTTGACTTACACCTTCTAGAGCACGTTGGGTGGCACGGGATACATGCGGACGTGCATTGTCCTGTTGGAACAGCAAGTTCCCTTGCCGGTCTAGGAATGGTAGAACGATGGGTTCGATGACGGTTTGGATGTACCGTGCACTATTCAGTGTCCCCTCGACGATCACCAGTGGTGTACGACCAGTGTAGGAGATCGCTCCCCACACCATGATGCCGGGTGTTGGCCCTGTGTGCCTCGGTCGTATGCAGTCCTGATTGTGGCGCTCACCTGCACGGCGCCAAACACGCATACGACCATCATGGCACCAAGGCAGAAGCGACTCTCATCGCTGAAGACGACACGTCTCCATTCGTCCCTCCATTCACGCCTGTCGCGACACCACTGGAGGCGGGCTGCACGATGTTGGGGCGTGAGCGGAAGACGGCCTAACGGTGTGCGGGACCGTAGCCCAGCTTCATGGAGACGGTTGCGAATGGTCCTCGCCTATACCCCAGGAGCAACAGTGTCCCTAATTTGCTGGGAAGTGGCGGTGCGGTCCCCTACGGCACTGCGTAGGATCCTACGGTCTTGGCGTGCATCCGTGCGTCGCTGCGGTCCCGTCCCAGGTCGACGGGCACGTGCACCTTCCGCCGACCACTGACGACAACATCGATGTACTGTGGAGACCTCACGCCCCACGTGTTGAGCAATTCGGCGGTACGTCCACCCGGCCTCCCGCATGCCCACTATACGCCCTCGCTCAAAGTCCGTCAACTGCACATACGGTTCACGTCCACGCTGTCGCGGCATGCTACCAGTGTTAAAGACTGCGATGGAGCTCCGTATGCCACGGCAAACTGGCTGACACTGACGGCGGCGGTGCACAAATGCTGCGCAACTAGCGCCATTCGACGGCCAACACCGCGGTTCCTGGTGTGTCCGCTGTGCCGTGCGTGTGATCATTGCTTGTACAGCCCTCTCACAGTGTCCGGAGCAAGTATGGTGGGTCTGACACACCGGTGTTAATGTGTTCTTTTTTCCATTTCCAGGAGTGTATCTCAGGACATGCTCTAGAACTGGTTCATAAAGTAGCTCGAGACTGACTATGTTCACTCTACCCACCAACAGGGTGATGCAACACCACACCTTCATCTCCAAGTTCGTGAATTTAAACACTACACTGGGAAACTAAAGGTAAGTTCGTGGTGGGGGTGGGGGACAATAAGAAATTAGCTTGTTTATGCGATGGGGGGGGGGGGGGGGGGGGTTGGACAAGCGTGATGTAAGGTTGGAGCGAAACAGCTCTGCTCAAGAACCGCAGATACTACCGTAGTTCGAGCAACAGCACAGTGTCTACTGCCAGTACGGAACATATCTAAGTTTTCTTCATTATGGGCATCGCCTAAGAATACCACGCAGTGTACAAGACAAATTCTCAGCCAGGTATTTAACAGACACATTACAGGTCAACGACTAAGCAAATTGCTGACACCAGTTGCTACAGTCGCTTAAGCTCTGCCTCAACTTGTTAATGACGAAAGCAAATTTATTGCACAACATGTAATATGGTAAAGCGTCCGATAAGAAAACAATAGCTAATCAAGTATCTTATTTCCTGAAAGTGTGTCGCGGAAATTTCTCCAATGGGATTGATTCACACTGGGATGTAACTCATATAGCAAGACTACGGAAGCAATGACATCAGTTTAAAAATAGAATCGAGATATTCATGGAAACTTGACTTAGTAATTGCGCTCTTATCTTTATGACTCACCGGAAGCAAGGAGACGACTGAATCCGCTCTTCCAGACGTGTGTTTACGAGCATTGTCGGGGCATTCTGAATAATACTTTTACTGGTACATTACTTTGAGCCTTAAAATTCTGGACATAAGGTAAAGTTTATGATGTGAGGGCAGACACCCATCAACATCCAGACACGCCGCCCCCACACCAACGGTGTGTGGAAGTGGATAATTGCCAGATAAAAAGCAATGCACGGACGAAACTTATTAATGAATATTTTTAAATACAACTGAGCCGGAACAAACTGCAAGCTCAATCGCAGAGCGGCCATTCTCTCCTTCGAGCTGAAGGTTTCAATGAACAGACTTTACCAGTTCATACACACAACGGAAAAACAGTCAATAACAGTCCAATGTCGGTGTTGACGGGCCCAAGCGCGGCGTAAAGCTTTGTCGTGCAGTCATCAAGGGTACTGGGGAAAGTGGGCCTTCAGCTTCGAGGGCCCATATCGATGAAGCTTCGTTGAATGGTTCGCATGCTGACACTTGATGTCTCAGCACTGAAATCTGCATCAATTTGCGGAAGGGTTGCACTTCCATCACCCTGAACGATTCTCTTCATTCGTCGTTGGTCCCGTTCCTCCAGGATCTTTTTCCGGCCGCAGCGATGTCTGAGGTTTGATGTTCGGCCTTACGGGAAAATCCCCACTTCATCGCTACCTCGGAGATGTTGTGTCCCATCGCTCGTGCGCCGACTATTACACCACGTTCAAACTCACTTGAATCCACTTGTCTTATACAGACGTTGCCGACGGCAGCGCCGTATTCTGCCTGTTTAGATATCTCTGTACTTGAATATGCATGCCCATACCAGTTTCTTTGGCGCCTCAATGTAGAAGCTTCGGAAGAACATTAAAGCAACGAAAGACTTCACGGTGTGGTTGTACTACACTGCTCTGCAAAATTCAAGTACGTGCTAGATGAAGTAACTTAACATTAACTACTCGTGTAAATGAAAGTGCGGTAGCGTGTTGCCAGAGGTCTCCCAGTCGTGCACAGAAAGCTAGACGTGACAGAACGAGGTCAGCGTGAGTATAGCGTCAAATGGGACTGGCCACCAACACCAGGCAGTTGAAAGAACGGGGCGTACTGACCTCCAAATCCCTTAACACGATACACTCACCGGTCAACGTCATTTCGTCACTTTACTCCTTCCCTATGTCTATATCTACATCTACATTGATACTCCGCAAGCCACCCAACGGTGTGTGGCGGAGGGCACTTTACGTGCCACTGTCATTACCTCCCTTTCCTGTTCCAGTCGCGTATGGTTCGCGGGAAGAACGACTGTCTGAAAGCCTCCGTGCGCGCTCTAATCTTTCTAATTTTACATTCGTGATCTCCTCGGGAGGTATAAGTAGGGGGAAGCAATATATTCGATACCTCATCCAGAAACGCACCCTCTCGAAACCTGGCGAGCAAGCTACACCGCGATGCAGAGCGCCTCTCTTGCAGAGTCTGCCACTTGAGTTTATTAAACATCTCCGTACCGCTATCACGGTTACCAAATAACCCTGTGACGAAACGCGCCGCTCTTCTTTGGATCTTCTCTATCTCCTCCGTCAGACCGATCTGGTACGGATCCCACACTGATGAGCAATACTCAAATATAGGTCGAGTGTTTTGTAAGCCACCTCTTTTGTTGATCGACTACATTTTCTAAGCACTCTCCCAATGAATCTCAACCTGGTACCCGCCTTACCAACAATTAATTTTATATGATCATTCCACTTCAAATCGTTCCGCACGCATACTCCCAGATATTTTACAGAAGTAACTGCTACCAGTGTTTGTTCCGCTATCATATAATCATACAATAAAGGATCCTTCTTTCTATGTATTCGCAATGCGTCTTTTCAGAGGTGCATTCGGACCTGACTTCATTGTTATGGATGAGTGCGCGACACCATCGTACAGTGGAAGCGGAGGAGCTGTATAAACGAGAGGATCTTCGCCGAATGGACTGGCCTTCCCGTTCCCACGACTTAAATCTAGCACGAATCGGATGCGAGAGGAGACGGCGGTGGCTACTGGAGCGTGTCCACATGCACCAACAACCATCCCTAAGTTGTCAACCGCGCTGCTGGAGCAATGCAACGCCCTACCATATGAATTCCTTACCAACCTTGAGGCCTATATAAGACAAGTGTCTGGCCAATTGTTAGATCGGTTACGGCTGCTACAATGACAGTTTATCAAGATTCAAGTGGGTCTGAACGTGGTGTAATAGTCAGCGCACGAGCGATGGGACACAACATGCATGATTGTTGTCCGTGGTGATCACACACACTATTAAGAATCAGATCCCGCCTTTTTTTTTACTTTCCAGGGGACCATTATGAATCGCGGTGACCTCAATGCAATTGTCTCAATAAAAGTGTCATTTCTGTTCGTCTCATTGAGCATTTCTTTCAGTTACCTTCTGTATTATACTGTAAAATTTCTTTCTTCATCTGGTCCGAGTTTAATACAGCTATGTTACTTGGCAGTGACACTATGTGGATGTTACTTTCGTCAGTAGCTCCTGCAAACCAGTGAATTTGAAATAGTGGTAACACTCTAGAAGCAACAGGCGGTCATTCGGAACCGCTGTCCTCTTACACTGAACTCTGGCACACTGTTCTGAGAAGTCGCAGCAGGAATGACGTGAGCACGGCAAACAGCCAACCAAGAACCACTATGATGGTCTCTTTGCCTGAAAAAGGTTGTTAATCGCGCAGCAAGTATTCAGCCGTTTATTCGATCCATCTTGACAACGATGAAAAAGTGACATAACAAACACACAAACATGCGGAGTAGTTCTTGCATAAAATCTACTGTACGTCAGTGATTAATACTGGTAGCTGCTTAATAAACTTACACCATCATTTGAACTGTTAACTTTGTTCTATGCTCTTACATTCTCGATCCCGTACAAATGTATGCACTCACGCGTCGACAATGAGTAATTTAGCACTGCAGAATTATGCAGCTTGTCACCTACTGGAACTTACAGTTTCGATAAGTTGTCAGTACCGGAATTGGAAGGCCCCTGACTAGGCGAAGTGATAAGGGCGGAAACGTAAGAAGTAATCATCATCGTTCTGTGCCTTCTGCGGGCAGTAAAAATCTTACCGAGTTCGTCTGGGTTGTATAAAGATGGTGAGCAACAGCACGGGGTACTGCCAATCGACTGCGAGGTCAAACTCGCCTCTTTAAGTCGAGGAAAACGTGACCGGCCGCGGAAGTTCAGCTCCAGACCACAGAAGAACGAGGCTCCCGTTGTTGGAATGTGTCCTTTGAGACTGCTGCGCAGCTCGCACAATATCTCAGCCGATTTGTCGTCTATCACAATCTTCTTGTGGTAACTAAACGTGATAGTTACAATGGAAGTGTTTCCACAAATTTTTGCATTAGTAACAAATAAGACCAGGAGACTACAGTTTGACATGGAGCACCCGTGCACGTGGGTTACTAGGACGAAGTTAAACTGACAGTAGAAGTTTCTTATGAAGTTAGAATTTTCACTGTGACGAGGGACGCGTACTAGCTACAGCAACGCATGAACGTTGCAAAATAATATGGAGATGAATGCTAACCCAGTTTGTACGATATCAATACGATTCTGACGGGCTTCAGGTGCAACCACAGTGACGTCCGAACACACATACAGGTATTTTCCCGACTTGATAGACCACAAGTGTGTCGTATCAAACGGTTCGTCTCAACTTGCTACCTCAAATTGGCCTACAAACACTGCGTAAGCTACAGCGCGTGCGCGTCGAGCGAGTTTTTCAACATTCTCACGCTCTCTTTGCACAAACCATTAGTATAAGACCTTTTTGTAGGAAATTTAATATAGTTTCATTTTGTACTGCGACACGTTTCGCTGGAGGGTGCGGTATTCGAGTTACTCAAGAAAACCGTACAAAAGTGATATTAAATGTGTTTATCTCTGAAACCATTCGGAATATGGCATATGTCCATATGAAGTTTTTTTATTCAAAATCACTATCACCCCTCAAAGCATGTACCTTTCCTCCAGACTCACCCTGTATGTTGCCTGTGGAGAAGATTTACGTATATTCACCATTTATTTTAGACAATTTTCACAATATCATATTCGGTGTTCATTTTTTATATTTTTTACGACACGGTCACAGGAGACTTTCAGTCATCGCCCCACCACCCCTACGTCCTCTGATTATGAGACCTACCACTCCTCTCGTTATAAAAGCTGAAGTAATAGTGCCTTTAAAAATTGCATTGTGAAATGCTCATGTGATTGTCACAAAAGAAATGAACAAACAACATAAATCAGTTAATCTCAATTCGTCATTTTTCCAAATAATAATCTGTTTCGGTCATACGTTGCCTATCTTCAGATTCTAGACATCATAGGCGACATTTGGTGTATAAAGCAATCCCAGTACACGTTGCCGTGCTAAATCCAGTGTACATGATACTTTGTTGTAAAGCCATTGTATAGCTCTCTCATGAAACAGCACTGAGAATATTATGCAACAGTTGTCAGACGTGTGATACTTGCCGCAACATGTTTAGGGTTATCCCATTTTCAAATGCTTGAACCTTCTATGCCGTTAGGCACCGTCAAAAGGAAAAAGCCAGCAGCAAACAACCACTACGAAACACGTAACTTTTCCTTTATCATTCCATGTTGCCGCATCAAACTCTCGCTTGTGTTTGACAATGAATGTTTGTGTTGTCTTTTTACTTCTGACAATGCCTAGTGCATAGAAGCTTTTGTGCACTTGAAAATGGGGTAACGCAGTCCCGAAACGGTGTGGTAAATAAATCACGTTTGACAACTGGTGCGTAACATTCTCAGCACTGGTACATAATCCTATTCTCTGATTTAGTACAACACACGACGTAAACGCTTTGTTCTCCAAATGCTGCCCGTGAAGTATAAAACGCGTAGATGGTCATTGTGCAACAAATCCGACTATGATTGCGTCTATATTAAATGTTAACAATACGTTCTTATAACGGCTGACTTGTTAAATACTGCCCCCGGCCCCTCCCCACATGAGTTCCACAATACTCACAAAAAGAGACGCTTTATTACAGACAAGTGTCAACTGTCTACTTGACAATCCCACCCATAGATCATTGGGCCTATGTAAGGTGAATGTGGAAACCACGGCGCCGGCGGACCACTACCAATCCTCTGACGCATTCGTATACACCCGCAGTATGAAATGTGCATGAAAAGCGGTAGGTAAGTACATCTCCGACGAACTGGTAGTGGTACGTCATACAAGTTATCTAGCAGTGTGTTGCCTGTAACAACAGTTCACGATCTTCCACGAAGTAACAGAAGAAGAAACGGAAGCGAGACAAAAATTGAAAGACTGCTTTATCTCAATTCCAAACCATTTCCACACCTATTTTGATATAGACTTTTCTGTTTGTTGCATTATGAATTCTATCTTTAAGCATCGCTTGCTGTTTTTGATACATGCTGTACACAGAACCAGCAAGTAGCATGTTACTTCCTCATCATCACCACCACCACCTAAGACTGATTATGCCTTCCAGCGTTCAGTCTGGAGCATAGTCCCCCTTTAAAAAATTCCTCCATGATCCCCTATTCAGTGCTAACATTAGTGCCTCTTCTGATGTTAGGCCTATTACTTCAAAATCATTCTTAACCGAATCCAGGTACCTTCTCCTTGGTCTACCCCGACTCCTCCTACCCTCTACTGCTGAAACCATGAGTCTCTTGGGTAACCTTGCTTCTCCCATGCGTGCAACGTGACCCCACAATCTACGCCTGTTCGCCCTGACTGCTACATCTATAGAGCTCATTCCCAATTTTTCTTTGATTTCCTCATTGTGGACACCCTCCTGCCATTGTTCCCATCTACTAGTACATGCAATCATCCTAGCTACTTTCATATCCGTAACATCAACCTTATTGATAAGGTAACCTGAATCCACCCAGCTTTCGCTCCCATACAACAAAGTTGGTCTTGGTACTGACTTCCTTCTCGCAGAAGAGAGTACATCGTAGCTGAGCGCTCACTGCATTCGCTTTGCTACACCTCGCCTCCAGTTCTTTCACTATATTGCCATCCTGTGAGAATATGCATCCTAAGTACTTGAAACCGTCCACCTGTTCTAACTTAGTTCCTCCTAATTGGCACTCAATCCGTTTATATCTCTTTCCCACTGACATTACTTTCGTTTTGGAGATGCTAATCTTCATACCATACTCCTTACATTTCTGATCTAGCTCTGAAATATCACTTTGCAAACTTTCAATCAAATCCACCATCACAACGAAGTCATCCGCATATGCGAGACTGCTTATTGTGTGTTCACATATTATTTATACCCTTATTTATTTTTTCTATCTTCTTCTTGACTGCGATCACTTAATTTACACTATTACCGATACAGCGATACCTTCTTGCTCTCAACACCCAGTAATATGCACCTTTCCACTCAGTGGTGTACTATCTCCTGTCTCCTATCTGTTTCCGATTCCGAAGATAATTTCAGAGCAGAGTTACACACAATAAAATTGATTGCTTCCACCAATGGCTACAGTCCTGCCCTAACCGAACAAATCTTGCACACAGGAAACAACAATTGAAAATTATACCTCTCCTCTATGCTGCTGCTCCTTCCACTGTATGCACGAAGTGGTGTACAATACCATACACAGGCCAAATATCATAGTGCAACAGAAACACTGAAATCCAGCAACTATAAAACTACCTACTATGTGAAGAACACCACAGCCAGATGTGTTTTCAGTAGTGAAGGTAAGACCCAATTAACAGCCAAAGCAGGGTATACAAGATTGCTTCTCTTGATTGTGATAATTCATACATGAGTCAATCCGGCAGACACACAGTAGTCAAGGTCTGGCTGAACACGAACGCAGATGGAGGCTGCTGAACTATGACCCCAAATACGCTGAACATGTACTGAGTGATGGCCACAGGTATCAACCTGTACCATGTCAATCATCAAAGTAAATGAAGGCTAAAAATACTCAACTCGTTCGAAGCCCTGAAAAATCGACGAACATCTAATCCTCACTGCCTCTTTCCAATGTATTCCTTTATTTCTATTTTGCGGTTACTGCCTATGTACAGCATATATTCTGTTGTTGCAATTGTCAGTTCTATCTTCTATTTCTGCATCACCTTGCATACGTAACACCTCTTCATGCTATTCTTTAGCCGTCTCATTGAGTACCAAATTATCAAAATAAAGTAAATTGACTTAAATTGTTATATAGGCATTGTTTCTCGAGTTTAATGTTAATATTTTCCTGGTTTGCCACCTTAAAATTTCTTTACTGTTCAACTTCTTACCTTTTTAATTGAAATACCGCCGCACTGCCAATGAATACATTTACTGCGTGTTCGTGTCTCAAACAGTCTAGATGAGTAACATCTTTTTCCAATGTTGTTTAAAAATATTGTAACTTCTTTAACGACGCTAGTCAGTTAAAATGTGATGATTGTCATGTAAGCCGACAACTGGATGACCAAATAAATGAATCCTGTAGAGTATAGAACATACACAATTATTATATTGTTCTACCAATAAGCGAAGGAAGAACCAGTTAAAATCCTCATTCTCAGTTATTTTTTTCCAGTACCCTATCTCCTCCTCAAGTTGTCTTTTCCTTGCTTCCGTCCATTTGTTTCTGGTTTCTTATTTACACTGCCCTGAAAACCTAAATTTGCTACTCCATTCTTGAAAAGCTTTGTTATTTACGATTCTTTGATATTTCTAATTCTTGTTTCTTAATCCATGCTACTGCTGACTTTTTCAAAAAATAGAAAAATATATTTGTTTAGCCTCTTCTCGTTCATCAGGTAGCGCTGTCCAAGAGATGATTAACCTTCAGTTTGCCATTACTTCAGATATCTTCTGTATTTTGGAAACCCATAACTTATTTTTAAACTATATGTAGTCTGTATTGCATTCATTATTTTTTTAATTCTTCTTTCATCTATGTCTGTTATATCCGACTTTTAGTTCATCGTTAACCATTCACAGTGGCCTTACCACTGTGGTGTAGTGTTTTAGATTTGCATTCTATAGAGTTTCAGATAATCTGTGATAAAGAGCCAGACGACAGATCCAAAGATCTGATTCCTTCCTTGGTCTGCCCTATAATTTTTATCTGTCGCTTTTCCCTTCTTTCATCTCTCGCAATTTTTGTTGACACATTGCGGGCGGATGCCGAGTTTAGTCTTGTTTTTCCGCTATCGGTTATGGACGGATCTCTAAGTACGTCTTCTTTCCTATACGCTGTCTGCAGATACCATTGCTGTGACATTTTAACTAGTTCGTCTGTTTAGGTTTTTACACCAGTAGTTAATGTATCAAACCTTATTGCCTTCAAGCAGTTTTTGATTACTAACCACTTTGTATTTTGATATTTCAAATATTACTATTTATGTCTTCAAGTTCCTCCTGCCTTTGGAGATGGTCATATTAAAAAAACGAATGAAAATGAACGAATTTAACTTCGTTAGAGGTTACTGACGACGATTATTCAGGTGTTCCTACTGAGACTGAAGACTGTGCAAATGAATGTTTTTATGGTCCTGAGGATGAAACCAGTGACAGTGACATTATTATACCTGTAAAGAAATTTAAGGTGGTTGTATTTTCAACTGATTCCCATAATAACAATGAAGGGGAGGCTATTCTTGTGAATGATTCGTTTTATCATAATGTTTACCCTTTCGAGACTGCGCCTGAATCTGAATCGGACACCTCTATGCCAGTGAATAAGGGAGACTCGGGCTCAGTCTCTCGAATGCGTTAATGTTTTAAAAAGCAGAACTGAACTGTGACTCGAAATGTCACTCTATAACGGGCCCGGCACGTCAGTGTAAAAGGCAACGGCATAGCAACTGTAATAAGGGTCATACCTAGTAACGCACGTTTATAAAGCAACCTTCGGATTGAATAAAGCTTTACCTTACACTGAGGTGACAAAAGTCATGGAATAGAGTTACTCAAGGTACCCTCCGCCACACACCGTCAGGTGGCTTGCGGAGTATGGATGTAGTTCAATGACTTCTAACATCGTGTCGCATTCCCTTTTGCCCAACGCACTGAAACAACTCGACATGGCATGGACCAATAACTGTTTGGAATTCCCTCTGCAGAAATATTGAGCCATGCTGCATCTATTGCCACCCATAAATGCGAAAGTGTTGCCGGTGCAGGATTTCGTGCACGAACTGACCTCTCGATTATGTCCCATACCGGGCGATGTGTGTGGCCAAATCATTCGCTCGAATTGTCCAGACTGTTCTTCAAAGCAATCGTGAATAACTGTCGCCCGGTGACGTGACGCACTGTCATCCATAAAACTTCCATCACTGCTTGGGAACATGAAGTCCATGAATCGCTGCAAATGATCTTTAAGTACTGGATCATAACCATTTCCAATCAATGATCGGTTTAGTTGGACCGGAAGACCCATGCCATTCCATGTAAACACGGCCCACAACGTTCTGGAGCCACCACCGGTTTGCGCAGTGTCTTCTTGACGACTTAGATCCATGGCTTCGTGGGGTCTGTGCTACGAGCGAAACCTACCATCAGCTCTTACCAACTAAAATCGCGGCTCATCTGACCAGGCCACCGTTTTCCAGTCGCCTGACGTCTAGCCAATATGGTCACGAGCCCGAGAGACGCGCTGCAGGTGGTGTCATGCTGTTAGCAAACACACTCGCGTCGGTCGTCTGCTGCCATAACCTAACGCTGGACTTTACCATACCGTCTTAACGGAGACGTTCGTCGTGTGGCCCACATTGATTTCTGTGGTTATTTCACGCAGTGGTGCTCGTCTGTTAGCACTGACAACTCTATGCAAACGCCACTGCTCTCGGTCGTTAAGTGAAGGCCGTCGGCCACTGCGTAGTGCCTAGTGAGAGCTAATGTCTGAAAATTTGGTGTTCTCGACACACTTTTGACACTGGATCTCGGGACATTTAATTCCCTAACGATTTCTGAAATTGCATGTCTCATGGTCAAACTCTAACTTTCTGCGTTCAAAAGGCTTAGACTAATACCTGTCATGCGGCCATTAGCATGTCGGAAGCCTTTTCACATGAATCACCTGACTACAAATGACAGCTTTGCCAATGCATTTCTTTTTATGCTGCGTGTACAGTATGCGCATCTCTCTATTCCATGACTTGTCACCTCAGTGTAGGTTCTCCTATAACGGACTGGACAAGTCGGTTCAAGAAGGCAACGGCATAGCAGCACGAGTTCAATCCAACCATCGTGTTGTATACAGCTTCGATTTATTCCCAGAGAAGCATTTAATGTTGTAAATCCATTTCTAGTTACACCAGATCTTATCTATCCAGTTACTGAACTTCCTCTTGTAGTTGTATCAATAAGTCCATGAAGAGGGTTGTCTGGGGATTTTTAAACGTTGTTTTGTTAGATCTCATTGGAGTTTTTTGCGCACCTCTTGCTCTACAAGTTTCTGACAGTCGATACAGGATAATGTAATCTGTCACTTCTGTCAACGTTTCGAGCTTTGTCGTCGATGATTGGTTGGTTGGTTGTTTGAGGTTTAAGGGACCAAACAGCAAGCTCATCAGTCCCTTGTTTCAAATGTGGTCCATTCCGCTAATGTGACATCTCAGGAAAGTCAGAACAATAAAAGGGAAAAGGCTAAAAACGTAAAGGGCAGTCTTGTTGTCAATGGTAAAAACAAAACGCGGGAAGTCAGCAAGAGAACGAACCCAACGCTATGCTGAAGCAGCATAGGCAAGACCACCTGTGACTTAAAAGGTACAACCACTAGAATGTAGAAGTACGTATGGGAAAAGGAGACTAACCAATCCTAAAAAAAGGGTAAAAAAAGAGTAAAAGGGGAAGAAAAGAGGATTTCGGTCAGGGAGGTGAATCGGGAATCTCCGAACACTGCTTACAGTGGGAGACACCCAAACACTCACCGCCCTGCCCCAATACCAGAGAGAGATTAAAAACTTTAAAACTGAAAATAAAAACCACTTTCCCGGAGGAAACCGAGAACCAGAGAGACCATCCGGGAATCGTCAGCCAACGTCAAAGGTAAAGTGTGGGGGAGTCTGTACTTAGCACGCAGAGCCAAAAGAAGGGGGCATTCAACCAAAATGTGGGCTACTGACTGTAAGGCTCCACAACCACAAAGTGGGGGTGGCTCATCACGCAAAAGAAAACCATGGGTCAGCCTGGTATGGCCAATGCGGGAACGACACAGTGTGGTCAAGTCCTTTCGGGAGAGGCGAAAGGAAGAACGCCACGGGCCTGGTGTCATCTTAGTCGCACGAAGTTTATTAGACAGGGGAGTAGCCTTCCAAGAATTGGCCCACGACTGTGCGAAGTGGGATTTGATGTGAAGCCGTAAATCCGCTGCAGGAGGGGTTACAGAAAACGGGGGTAAGTGACTGCTCCCCCAGCCAAACGATCAGCGAGCTCATTACCCGGGATACCCACATGGCCAGGGACCCGAAGGAAGTCAATGGAAGTCAATGGAACAAGCAGCACGGTGAATATCAGCGAGATGGTCATGGGTGGCAGAGACCAAGGGATGGCGCGAAAAATAGCGGTCAATAGCAAGAAGGCCACTCATCGAGTCCGTACATAACAAAACGCGGTTGTGTTGGGACTGTTTAATAAAGGTAAGGGCCTGGGAAATTGCCATCAATTCCGCAGTAAACACCCCACATGTAGGTGGCAGCAGATGATTTTCCGTTCCGACAGAGGACGTGAAGGCATACCCCACATGATCAGCAAATTTAGAGCCATCAGTGTAAAAAACAACAGCATCCCGAAACTCCCATAAAATTTGGCGGAAAAAGGAACGGAACACCACCGGGGGGATGGAATCTTTTGGACCTCAGCAGAGATCCATCCGAATTCGAGGCCGAGGAACTAACCAAGGGGGGGTGGAGGGGAGGGAGCGAGGACGGCAGGACAAAGAAGGAAGCTGAAAATCACGGCAAAGAGACGCAAGGCGGAGCCCAACCGTCGGGTGGGCGACGTCCATGGTCTGGGAACAGGATAGAATAGGAAGGATGAGTGGGAGAGGAACGGATAGCCAGTGCATAAGACACCAGAAACTGGGACCGCCGAACAGAAAGGGGGGAGGGGGTGATCCCAGCTTCAACCAGGAGACTATCAACAGGGCTAGTAGGGAAGGCACCGGTGGCCAAACAGATACCACGATGGTGGACTGGATCCAGCACATGCAGTGTGGAAGGAGCAGCTGAACCATAAACTTGACAACCATAGTCCAAGCGAGACAGAACTAGAGCACAATAAAGACGGAGAAGGAGGGAACGGTCCGCACCCCAAGAGGAGTGGGCAAGGAAGCGAAGGACATTGAGTTTATGAAAACATCGTACCTTCAGAAGTCTGATATGGGGCAGCCAAGTGAGCTTCTTGTCAAAAAGAAGAGCCAGGAAACGAAACTGTGGGACCACAGGCAATTGTTGGGCATCGAGATAGAGCTCTGGATCAGGGTGGACCGTAGTACGGCGACAGAAGTGGACCACCCGCGATTTTAGAGGAGAGAATTGAAACCCATGTGAGAGGGTCCATGCAGAGGCACGCCGTATAGCTCCCTGGAGCTGCTGCTCTGCAGATGCCATCGAAGAGGAACTAACCCAAATGCAGAAATCATCCACATACAGTGCAGGGGCGACCAAAGGACCGACAGAGGCCACAAGTCCATCGATAGCAATGAGGAAAAGAAGGACACTCAAGACAGAACCCTGTGGGATGCCTGTCTCCTGGGTCCGTGGAGAACTAAAAACAGTACCAACTCGAACTCTGAATGACCAATGGAACAGGAACTGGCGGATAAAAATCGGGAGTGGGCCCCGAAGACCCCACCGATGAAGGGTAAGTAAGATGTGATGGCACCAGGCCGTGTCATAGGCCTTGTGAAGGTCAAAAAACACTGCAACCAAATGGCGGCGCTGGGAAAAGGCCTGCCGAACTGCGGATTCCAAGCGAAGTAAATGATCGATTGGAGACCGTCCCTCTCGAAAGCCACACTGGTAAGGGGACAATAGATCCCGAGATTCGAGGACCCAATTGAGCCGACGGGCTACCATCCGTTCAAGTAACTTACAAACAACATTGGTCAAACTAATTGGCCGATAGCTGTCAACAGATAGGGGGTTCTTACCAGGCTTCAGGACAGGAACCGTGATGCTATCCCTCCACTGAGAAGCAAAGTCACATTGGAGCCAGATACGGTTAAACGCCCAAAGAAGATGTTGCTGTTGTGGAGCACAGACGTTGAAGCAGTTGGTTATGAATGGAATCTGGGCCAGGGGCCGTATCATGAGAAGAAGATAGAGCAGAAAGAAATTCCCATTCAGTAAAAGGTTCGTTGTAAGATTCTGAGTCACAAGTGGTAAAGCATAAGGTGGAAGCTTCAGCCCGCTGTTTCTGGTGAAGGAAAGCAGCTGGATAGGAGGCTGATGCTTATGCCACTGCAAAATGGGTCGCAAGATGTTCTGCAAGAACTAATGGGTCCGTACAAAGGCCATCTGGAAGGTGAAGGCCTGGGAGGGTGGGCTGCCGATGGCAACCTTGGAGAGAGTGAAGTTTAGCCCATACCCATGACAGAGGGACAGTAGAACCAAGGGAAGAAACGAATCGTTCCGAACATATCCGCTTGCTCTGTTTGATTAAATAACGGGCTTTAGCGCGGAGGCGTTTAAAGGTAGTAAGGCTGGCTACGGATTGGTGCCCCTTAAAGTGTTGCAAAGCTCGACGGTGATCACGGATGGCAATGGCAATGGCCGTACTCCACCATGGGACTTGCCGGCGACGAAATGGTCCAGATGAGCGCGGGACAGCAAGGTTAGCAGCGCGAACAATCGCATCAGACACGTCACGTAGGACGTCATCAGTACAACCCGACAAAGAGGGAGAAAACACGACCTGTGCAGTGTACAGAGGCCAATCGGCGCGTTGGAAAGACCAACGAGGTAACCTGTCCATCAGGGAGCGGGAAGGGAGCGAGATAATCAACGGGAAATGGTCGCTATCACAAAGGTCGTCGTGTGGCGATCAGTGTAATGAAGGGAGGAGAGAAGGAGAAGAAAGAGAAAGATCAATGGCAGAAAAGGTACCATGACCGGCACTGAAATGAGTAGGGGAGCCATCATTAAGAAGGCACAAGTCGTGGTCTGCAATAAACTGATCTATAAGAAGACCTCGACTAGATGGAAAGGCACTGCCCCATAAGGGATGATGAGCATTAAAATCCCCAAGGAGGAGGAAGGGAGGAGGAAGTTGCTGAACAAGGGCAGTTAAGGCAGCAGGTGTAAGAGTCCTGTCAGGAGGGAGATAAAGATTGCAAACTGTGACCGCAGAGTCTAGGTGGACCCTAACAGCAGCGGCTTCCAATGTAGTCTTAAGAGGAATCCACGTGCTAGCAATGTCTGTACGGACCAACGTACAAACGCCACCAGAAGCCCGCAGGGGTCCTACCCGATTTCGACAGAAAACACGGAACCTACGGAGGGTCGGTGAGTGAGAATCAGTAAAATGAGATTCCTAGAGAACCACACAAGCTGCAGAGTAAGACGAAAGAAGGGATTTCAATTCCGGAAGGTGAATTCCATTGGAGAGCGATGATTTAAATAGGGGCTGAACACGCTAAAGCCAGTCATACCGCCGGGTCCCCACCCGTCACCGACAAGCACCCGCCACCGACAAGGAGGGGGCGACATCCATGAACGACAGGTCAGAATCCGGTTGTGAAGTCGGGGAAGGGACCTCTGGTGACACCAGAGGCTCTTTGTCCCGGGACTTATGTTTCTTCTTTTCAGGCTGAGATCGAGGAGGGCTGTGTAGCATAAAGGAGCCAGCTGCAGCAAGATCAGGAACAGAAAGAGACCGGGCGACCTGGGGGCCGACAGACCGCGGCTCCCGCGGTCGTCGCGCGGCAGCAGACCTTTGGCCTGGAAGGTGCCGGGAAGGGGCATCCCGGGAGAGGCGCCCTTGACCGGCAGACGCCGAAGGAGTGGGACACTTCTCCGGCTGGGTAGGGGGAGCAGCGCCCAGAGGAGAAGGTGTGGGAGCCGCAGGGGACGGGGGAGGAGAGGGGTCCGCGATGGGGGTAAGGAAGGGGGAGGAAGGGGTGAAGATGTAACCAAGGCGTAACTAGATGTCATGGACACAGGGTGAAGACATGTATATTTCTTACGGGCCTCTGTGTAGGTTAAACGATTGAGGGACTTATACTCCTGTATATTCTTTTCCTTCTTATATACTGAGCAATCTGGTGAACGTGGAGAATGACTACCATGACAATTTACACACGCAGGAGGGGGAACACAGGGACTCCCCTCATGGAGTGGACGTCCACAGTCACCACAGAGAGGGGCCTGTGAACAGCAGGAAGACGTGTCCAAAACACAAGCACTTAAAACACCTCATAGGATGTGGGATGTACGGCTTCACATCACATCATTAACCATAATCTTAACTTTCTCAGGGAGGGTATCCCCTTCAAAGGCCACGCTAAAGGCACCAGTATCAAAGCGATTGTCCTTAGGACCCTTCTGAACACGCTGAACAAAGTGAACACCCCGCCGTCGGAGATTGTCCCGAAGTTCATCAGTTTGAAGGATGAGGTCCCTTTGAAAAATCACACCTTGTACCATATTTAGAGACTGGTGGGGGGTAATGGACACAGGAATTGTGCCAAGATGGGTACAGGCACGAAGGGCCGCAGATTGGGCAGGTGAAGAAGTTTTGATCAGCAACGAATCCGACCGCATCTTGCTCAGGGATTCCACTTCGCCAAACTTGTCTTCAATGTGTTCCACAAAGAATAAAGGTTTGGTATTGGTGAAAGTATCTCCATCAGTCCTGGTGCAAACTAGATAATGGGGGAAAGGTTTCGCCCCTAGCCGACGGGCCTGACCCTCTTCCCAGGGGGTAGCCATGGAAGGGAAGGCCGAAGGGACAAGAGAAGCAGCACTTTAAGAATCAGTTCCACGCAGAGAGACGGCCGCAGAAGAACGGCCAGAGTTTTGGACCCGTATGCGTTTCATTTGCATAGTGTCGGCCCTGATACCACCCACTCCGATCAGGGGCTCTCCTCACAGGCGCCACCCAGCCACAGCAAGGGCCGACTGGCACGGCGACCATTGCCGGGAGTTCCGATGCTCCAGGATGACAAGCAACCACTCC
Organism: Schistocerca piceifrons; assembly: GCF_021461385.2. NCBI lineage: Eukaryota > Metazoa > Arthropoda > Insecta > Orthoptera > Acrididae > Schistocerca > Schistocerca piceifrons. The sequence goes on from NC_060139.1 coordinate 780,197,827, forward strand.
AAGGCATGCATGAGGAGGTGACAGCTCAGGTATCAGAAGTGTGATCCCTTTGTGTTCAGGGGGCTCAACCAAAAGGGTACAAAGCGACCCCACCACACGGGCTGGCTACCGTGCTGGCTATGCACCCTAGCATCAGACAACAACGTGAAAGAAAAGGTGGAATGTACTAGGAGGGCGCACGTCGGAGACACTAGGTAAGGTGCTCTTCCCCAAATGGCTCACACTACGGAGGAGAAATTTTGTAATGGAGGTCAAACCCCAGAGGGGGATCAAGGAATGCCAAAAGGAGGAGATGATTACGCAACAAAGCCGAATTGTAAAACCAACAGAACCAGGAGGATAGCGGGGGCCAACATAAGCAAGGACACCAAGAGAGGGAGAGGAGAGGGCGACGGGAAAGGAGCAAGGGGGGGAAAGGGGGGGAAGGGGAAGGAAATGCAGCCCTGGAGATAAAGAAGGCTGCAATAGCTCGGGGCCCCGTGCTCGCCACGCACGTATCCACAAAAGAGTTGTGGACCGCCTGGGGGGCTTTGTCGTCGAGCAGCAGGGACCGCGTTCGCACACCATATGCCGTGCACCCGAGGGAATGATGCGTACCAGTGCTGGCTGCCAATGACCGTGTCTCAGCCAGGCTACTCAGAGGGGCCAAGAGGAAGCACCCAGCACAGCAGTCCAACGTGAAAGTGCATTCCGCCAGCTGCGCTGTTACGTCAGTCCGTTAACGGATGACTGCGCCATTCTACGGCGCTTTCGTCGTTCACCGTGCCACGGCGACATCTCCTAAAGGCAGTCCACTGGCAAGGTGATTACAACCATTTCTTTTCACTAGGTGTCATGAGAGTAGTACTTGGCCTACCCACGCCTGCAGTGGGAGGTGACTACGCTGAAATAGTTCTACAATGTGCGACAGAATGTGTAATCCACTTGAAGCGTTAGAGTGTTTAAAGTACATCATTTGCGATGGTTACAAACGATTGGTAAACTGCGTAAATCATGTAATGCGCGACTTTATGGGCGTTGTGTGTTACCACCTGCCACCGAAGCAAGAAACAGGTCCATTTTGAGGAGAACTAATTCACTACTGTCGACAAGCACGAACATTCTAGAACACAGTAATTTAGTACTTAATGACGTGATTTATGCCTTGCGAATATTTGTGCAATAGCACTCACTGTAATGTAAGAAACTGCGACAAATCGTTCTCTAACCTATTCTTGGAAACTCTCTCTCTCTCTCTCTCTCTCTCTCTCTCTCTCTCTCTCTCACACACACACACACACACACACACACCGAACTGAGCAAATTCGTCAAAACTACACTGTTATGGTGCAGTGACTCCCTACATAACACAGCTCCGTTTTCCACTTCGAGATAGAACCACAACGCTGTCCAAAAAATCTAGTACATAACCACCACCGTGTACAACCACTAATTAAATTTTCCAATTGCTAGGGATTTAAAATTCGAAAAATGTCGGGGAAATGATGTAATTACAGCAATTACACCTAGGTGGCAGAAGTCGTAAGACAGCCTTTATGTACATAGACAGATGGCAGCAGTATCGCAAAGATGCAAAAGGGCAGAGCATAGACAAAGCTGTCATTTGTAATCAGGTGATTCACGTGAAAAGGTTTCCGACGTGATTATGGCCGCACGACGGGAATTGACAGACCTTGGAGCTAGACGCTTGCGACATTCCATTTCAGAAATCTTTAGGGAATACAATACTCCGAACTCCAGTGTCAAGAGTGTGCCGTGAATACCAAATTTCAGACATTATCTCTCACCACCTACAACCCAGTGGCCGACGGCCTTTGCTTGACAACACAGCAGCAGCATTTCCGTAGAGTTCTCAGTGTTAACAGACAAGCAACATTGCGTGAAATAAAGAAGGAAATCAATGTGGCACGCGCGTACGATGAGCGTATTCTTTAGGCGTTAATAAGGCTATGGCAACAGACGACCTATGTGACCATATTGGTTTGACCTACGAAGACTGGCAAACCGTGGCCTGGTTAAATGAGTCAGTTTGTAAGAGCTGATGGTAGGGTTCGAGTGTTGTGCAGACCTCACGAAGCCATGGATACAAGTTGTCAACAGGGCACTATGCAAGCTGGTGGTGGCTCCATTATGATGTGGGCTGTATTTACATGGAATGGACTAGGTCCTCTGGCCCAACTGAACCGATCACTGACTGGAAATGGTTATGTTCGATTACATGGAGACCATGGCAGCCATTCGTGGACTTTATGATCCCAAACAATGGTGGAAGTTTTATGCATGACAAAGCGCCATGTCACCACGCCACAGATGTTCACAATTCTGGACAATTCGAGCGAAAGATTTGGCCGCTCAGATCGCCGACATGAATTCGCTCGAAGATTTATAGTACATAATCGAGAGATCGGTTCGTGCACAAAATCCTGCACAGGCAACACTTCCGCATTTATGGCTGGCTATATAGGCAGCATGGCTCAATATTTCTGCAAGGGCTTCCAACGTCTTGTTGAGTCCATGCCACGTCGATCTGCTGCATTATGCCGTGAAAAAATAGGTTTGACATGATATTAGCAGGAACTCCATGACTTGTCGCCTCTGTGTTCTGCTGTAGCTGTAATTATGACTCATTACTGTATGTCTGAAAAGATGTACTGTCTGGATATTTGGGAACATCTTAAAAAGATATTTACAATATAGAGGAGATGCTGGGTCACAGATAGGCACAACAAAAAAATTTTCACACTTAAAGCTTTGTTACATTTCATCCTGGATTTTCCATTGCTTGATTTTAGACAAAATAGTTAATATGACAAAACTGTATGACAGGCCCCGACACGAATCCACACCTTTGTAGCTTTGAACTGGTCCTCGAAGTCTCTTCACGTTGTTCGGCTGTAGGCTGTTGCTCTCTTAACGCAAAGGACCGGTTTTTAGGCTCGGTCTGTAACTTAACTCGCAAAAAATGCACAATCCAGCGCACACTCAACTGCAGCGTTAAACGTTTTGTTGTAAAGTGTCACTCACACACACACACACACACACACACACACACACACACACACACACACACACACACACACAGAGAGAGAGAGAGAGAGAGAGAGAGAGAGAGAGAGAGAGAGAGAGAACGTTCACAAACGAACGTATGTTTTTGGACTTAATTCACTTAAATCCACAGAGAAAGCGTAATTCCCATTTTAAAAAGAAGTTCGTTTGCGTTATACTTTTGGTAATGACCATTTACCCGTAGAAAAGGAACCTCCGAGCGTCCGTGCTGTAAGGACAACGACCAAGAAACATAACGCATGGAAGGCGTATCAGTGAGTGCAAATGCGTAAGCACAAAATAAGCTGTGACATCTGACAGCATTTCAAAACGGCTGCATCGGCTGAAAGATGCTAGTCTGTCGTTTCTAAGAATTGCCGCCATTTGTAGGGCTGTGAGTAGCACGTACGTGACGAATAACATCCTCAACAGACCGGCACACTACCAGGCGGTAGGAACATATCTTCCCCCATCCAGCAAATACAAACGCCCATTCGTTGCTATTCACTACCCAGAGGCATGCTATGCCGCAGAAGGGCAAGGTTTTGCCGATTATTCAAACCTCTTCGGATCTTATGGAACGTAATCCGCCATTTCGGTGCATCTCCAGAAAATCAGAATTATGACCAAAGGAAGGGTCTAATTCCACAGCGTACTGAAGGTAGAATTCAATACGAATTATATCAATACTGGGTGCCTTTGTCTTTCAAGGGATGAAACTGGTCGAAAGTATTGATTTTTTTTTTTGCTACCAGATAGTTCAGTAGCATGTCAGAAATATTGTCTCCAATCTTCAGCGTTTAATGACGTAAAAGCCAAACTCTTCAACCAATACGCAGTGCCATGCCCCCTTTACTACAGCACTCTGGCCTTATTTGCGACATTTTATTATTTCTGTCATCAAGTAAGACATCTATACGTGTATAGAAGGCTGTGCATCTGTGCATACAGTTACGATGCGATCAATTACTATTTATTATAGAAATGCACACTTGGTGCACAAAACCCGCACGGAAGCTTTAACAGCCACGACCAAAGGCAACATTCTGCTCATCTACCATCGTTGAAATTTCTTCATATGAGAGGGGAGGTGGGGGAGGGGGGGGGGGGGAAGGGACCAAAATGCGTGGTCATCGGTACCTTTTTCCCGGTAAAATAATTACACAAGGGAAAGAAGAAAAGTACAGCAAAATAACAGGAGAAAGGAAGAACCAGAAGAATGACAGAAGGGCAACCAACACTACCATGGACAAAACAGGAAAATAAAACCAGAGAGAGAAGCAAGAAACAGGTAGGGCTAGAAACAAGAGAGCAGATAACCGTGGCTGGCCGACCAGGAGAATAAAAAGGAGAAGTCAGCCACACTGCGACACATTAAAACATCCAGCCTAGAAGCATTAGAGTGGAGAACACAAAGTGACAAAGGACATGCGCGAAAACTTATATAGAATGATAAAATCCACTGTCACGCATAGAACTTAAAACTACATTAGCTAAAATTAATGACAACGAGTCCGGTAACTGAAGATTCCGTCGCTGGGCAGCCAAAGGAGGACAAATCACCAAGATATGGGTCACTGTCAGCCGGGCACCGCACCGACACAGGTGGGTCATCACGGAGCAGGAGGTAGCTATGTGTCAGAGCCGGCAGAGAACTACAGAGTCCCTGCGAGAGGCCCGCATGGAGGACTGCCACACATTCGTAGTCTCCTTAATGGCACGCAGTTTGTTGTGCGTGCTGAGGTTATGCCATTTCGTCTCCCAAAGCCGCAAAACCTTGTGGCGTAGTGCTGAATGCAGGTCAGTTGCAGAGAAGCCTATTTCCATAAGCAGTTTCCGTGTAGCCTGTTTGGCCAGCCTGCCGCCAAGTTCGTTGTCTGGGATTCCGACGTGACCTGGGATCCAGACAAACACCACTGAACGACCGGACCGTTCCAGGGCATAGATGGACTCCTGGATTGTCGCTACCAAAGGATGACGAGGGTAGCACTGGTCGATAGTTTGTAGGCTGCTCAAGGAGCAAGTACACAGAAGAAACGGCTCCCCAGGGAATGAACGTATGTACTCAAGAGTACGAGATATAGCCACCAGTTCAGCAATGAGAACACTGCAGCCATCAGGCAAGGAATGCTGTTCAATATGTCCTCCACGGACCCACGCGAAGCCAACGTGATCATCAACCATTGAACCGTCGGTGTAAACCACTTCGTGGCCTCGGCACATGTCAAGAATCGAGAGGAAGTGGCAGCGGAGAGCCGCCAGGTTAATGGAGTCCTTAGGGCCATGTGAAAGGTCCAAGCAAAGCCGCGGCCTAGGCGTACACCAAGGAGATGTACGTGAATGGACCTCAAGTATAGGTGGTAAAGGCAAGGACTACAGTTCGGAAAGAAGGGAACGGACACAAACCGCAATTGGAAGCCCTGACCTGGGCCGCCGATGCGGGAGATGAACTGCCGTGGGTGGGAAAAGGAGGCGGTGATTCGGATGCAGAGGAGAACTCCGAACGTGTGCAACGTAACTGGCCAGAAGTAGTGCACGCCTGACCTGCATTGGAGGGACTCCAGCCTCCGCCAGGACGCTGGACACCGGACTCATCCTAAAGGCTACCGTCGGTAGTTGTTCGTCACATTGGTGCACTGGGTCGAGTAAACGCAACGTTGAGAGCGCTGCCAAACCATAAACCAGACTCCCATAGTCAAAGCGAGATTGAACAAGGGCTCTGTAGATCTGCAGCAGCGTAGAGCGATCTGCAACCCAGTTGGTGTAGCTCAGACAGCAAAGGCCACTGAGGTGCTGCCAGCACTTCCACTTACGCTGATGAAGGTGGGGAAGCCAAGTCAATTGGGCGTCGAAAACCAGTCCTAAGGATCTATATGTCTCCACTTTAGTGAGTGGATCGTCATTAGAGTTATGGTTCCAAATGAACAGTACGACGCCGACATAAGTGCATAACACCCGACTTTGTGGCTGAAAACTGGAAACCGTGGGCTACAGCCCATGACTGAGCCTTGTGGATGGCTCCCTGTAGGCGCCGCTCAGCAACACCAGTACTGGTGGAGCAGTACGAAATGCAGAAGTCGTCTGCATACAGATAAGGTGAGACGGACGGCCCTATAGCTACTGCTAGGCCATTAATGGCCACTAAAAATGGAGACAATATAGAGCCCTGTGGGACCCCATTCACCTGGATATGGGGGGAGGGGGGGGGGGGACTATGGGAGGTACCGACTTTAACACGGAAAGTACGGACCGACAGGAAATTTTGGATAAAAATCAGGAGCGGGCCTCTGAGACCCCACACATATGTGACAAGGATATGATGTCGCCAGGTGGTGTCATACGCTTTTCGTAAATCGTAAAAGGAACCCAGGTGTTGGCGTCTGGAAAACACTGTTCAGATGGCAGATTCGAGGGACACAAGATTATCAGTGGTAGAGCGACCCTGGCGAAAGCCACCCTGACATGGAGCCAGTACGCTGCCAACACAAAATACGTTCCAGCAGCTCACAAAGAATGTTGGTAAGGCTGATGGACCGATAGGCTATCCACATCAAGCGGGTTTTTACGGGATTTGAGCACTTGAATGATGGTGCTCTCCCGCCACTGCGATGGAAAGGCGCCATCGCAACACATCCAGTTGAAGATGACGAGGAGATTTCACTTTTAGTCAGATGAGAGATGTTTAATCATCTGACTGTGGATCCGATATGGCCCAGGAGCTGTGTCGGGGCAATGTGCAAGGGCACTGAGGAGCTCCCACTATGTAAATGGGTCGTTACAAGATTTGCTGTGGTGTGTTGTGAACGAGAGGAGTTTCCCTTCCAGCCGCCGTTTGAGAGTGCGAAAGGCTGGGGTATAATTCTCCGACATAGAGGCTCGAGCATAGTGCTCAGCAATCGCGTTGCGTCGGTAGATAACACGCCATTTACGTTAACACCAGGAACACGTGTTGGGGTCTGGTACCCGAAAACACGTTTAATCTTTGCCCAGACTTGGGAATGTGACATACGGCACACAATGGCCGAGACGTATCTCTTCAAACACTCCTCCTAACGTGGTTTGATGTGAAAGTTCCACAGTCTGCCTTGTTTAAAGCCCATATGGGCGGGCGTCCTTAGGCCTGACGTTGGGGGAGTGACAGGAAGGTGGACAAGTGGTCACTACCACATAGGTCGTCATGTGCTCTACAGTGGATAGATGGGAGAAGCCCTGGGCTGCAAATTGATAAATCAATGACCGAGTAACTATCATGAGCCACACTGAAATGTGTGGCGGCCCCAGTATTTACAAGGCAGAGGTGGAACTAAGACATTAGAGTTTCGACATCTTTGCCTCAGCCAGTAAGCACGGTGTCACCCCACAAGCAGTCATGAGCGTTAAAATCTCCCAAAAGTAGGAAAGGTTTAGGGAGTTGATCAATCAGTGTAGTTAATACATTCAGGGGTACTGCACCATCTGGAGGAAGATATACATTACTGATGGTTATTTCCTGCGTCGTCATTCTGACAGCCACAGCTTGAAGAGGGGTTTGAAGGGGTACAGTTTTACTACAGACTGAGTTTAGGACATGAATGCAAACTCCACCTGACAATTATATTCACTACGGTTGCTTTAGTATCCCATATAGTCGTGGAGGTCACGGGTGCACATTGCTGGGAACCAGGTTTCCTGGAGGGCATTGTAAAGCTTAACAGTTGCCGTAGTTCAGCCAGGCGGTGGAGAAAACCGCCGCAATTCCACTGGAGAATGATGTCACTGTGAGTCTGGGAAGGCATGGAGCATTCAATGAGGCAGTTTACACCTCAGGGTCACCTGCTGGCACCGACTTTTTGCCTGAGCAGTGTATATCCATTATGTCTGCTGAGGACCTAGATCACGTCGAACCCTCAGACACCAGAATCTCCACCTCATCCACAGGCGCAGAGCCTGTAGGCAGTGGTGGTGTGGGTGCCACCGCAATTCCCTTGATCTTAGGACCATCTTTTTGGATTTTTCTCGCTTTTCCTTGGGTTTCCCTGGCTAGGAGGACTTCACTGATCCAGTCTCCGGGACTCAGGATGAGCGTGAAGCCCTACGACCAGCTGCTTTTGAGCTCTTCAGCCACTGGTGGGTGTCATATTCCCACTAGCAGAAACCTGGGAAGCGAGCGACCCAAAGGACCCCTTCCTAGCGAGAGGAGGCGAAGAAGACTTGTATTTCTCCGGCTCAGAAGTGTGCACTGATCTCACCAATGGTTGGGGGGATGTTGCTCCCAAAGTAGTTGGTGCATGAGCAACAGGGAGAGAAGTGCCCCCCCACCATCAAGGGGGCAGGTGCAGTCTTCTGGTTCTGAGAGGCGACAGGAATGCGAGGAACTGACGGGGCAGCAACTGATCTCATAGCGGCAGCGTAAGGGGACGTAGGTGTTCAAATTTCCTCTGAGCCACAGTGTAGGTCAGTCGGTCCAGGGTCTTACATTCCATCATTTCTCTTTCTGTAAAATCCTGCAGTCTGGCGAGCAAGGTGAATGATGCTCTCTGCAATTGAAACAGTTGGGAGGTGGGGCACATGGAGTATTGGGATGTGATGAATGTCTACAATCTTGATATATGACGCTGGAAGTACAGCGGGAAGACATATGGCCAAACTTCCAGCATTTAAAGCACCGCATCGGGTGAGGTAGATATGGCTTGACATCACAGCGGTAGATCATCACCTTGACCGTCTCGGGCAACGTCACCCTCTAAGGCAAGGATGAAGGCACCGGTCGCAACCTGAATATCCCTCGGATCATGATGAACACGCCGGACTAAATCAACATCTCGCCGCTCTAAATTGAGGCACAGCTCGTCGTCAGACTGCAAAAGAAGGTCCCTGTGGAATATAATACACTGGACTACATTTAAGCTCTTATGGGGTGTGACTGTAACAGAAACATCCCCCAACTTGTCAGAAGCGAGTAATGCCCATGACTGGGCAGAGGATGCTATTTTTATCAAGACTGACCCAGAGCGCATTTTGGACAAGCCCTCCACCTCCCCAAACTTGTCCTCCAAACACTCCACAAAAAACTGAGGCTTCATGGACATAAGATTCCCCATCAACTCTCGTACATATGAAGAACTGGGCGAATGAGCTTCATTGCCATCCTTAGCCTGGCGTTCCTCCCATGGTGTGGCCAGGGAGGGGAACAATTTGGGGTCATATTTCTTAGCATTGATTTAGACTTTTCCCACTTAGAGACGGCTGGCAGCGGACCACCAGCAGGAGACGACGTACTATGCTTCATGGCATGTCATCCGCCCTGATGAAACCCTCTCCATGGGCGCCACCCAGCCTCAGCAAGGACCACCTGGCAGGATGGCCATTGCTGGAGTCCCAATGCTTCAGGGAGATGGGCATCTACTGCATGGCATACGTGAGGCGTTAACGGCGCAAGCATCATCAGCAGAGCGATCCCTGTGTTGTCAGGGGCTACAAGCAACAGGGTACAATGCGGCCCCACCACAACAGACCGGGTACCGTGCTGGATATGAGGAGCTACGAAGTCCATGGTTACTGTCGGCGCAGAAAGTGACACTGCATAGTGGATGGTGGAAAACGCACCCAGGAAGGTATCCTCCCCCAAGCGATGGAGAATGAGCGGGACTGCAATGCGTTGACGAGAAAGTGGGCAAAAGATCTCAATGCACGATGGACACGATGCACCACGTAAGGCGCCCTTTGTCAATTGGCTCGCTCTTCGGGAAAATTTATAAAGATGGAGGTCAAACCCGACAGGGGATCATCACAAAGGTCGAAACGTGAGAGACTTCTTTTAGTCGCCTCTTATGACAGGCAGGAATACCTCGGGTTTATTCTAATCCCCGGACCCACAGGGGATCTTCATATGCTATTCAATGAGGTTAATACTGGAAGAATAACGACCCTACTGAGACTAGGATTTGATGCAGGCTGCTTCACTGAAAACCTACTGAAGAATGATGATATTACTAGTTACGAAATCTCATAAGGATATTGCCAAAGGGTCACGCCAGAAGGTCGAGGCTAGAAGGAAAGAGCTACATGAAGACTAAAAAATGAAACGCGTGGTTATGGCGAACAGTAAGACACTTTTTTTGATCTGAATATTAAATCTTTCTCCATTTCTCGCAACTTACTTTTTTCAACACACAAGAAACGATTTCTGCAGAGCCACTGCAAATAAAATGGTGAAATTTGCTACAGACTTCGTACATACCATAACAACTGACTTTTTGAAAGTACATTACTGTCAAATTTATTCAAAATTATCTTAAATAAAAGCTGCTATGTATCACACAAATTTGATAACGTTACGAGAGCAAGAAGACATAATAATAAACTGATACTCAGATTTGTTTATGTAATTACTAAGAATAACCTATCACATTCCGAAAGTGATACGTAAAGTAACCTTTAAAAAAATGTGCTCCCCAAATGATAGAACGTGTCCTCAAGACATCCAGCAACGACTGGATCAAATTATTTGACAAAGAATTTGAAAAAAATCCACGTTATAACCAGTAACAAAGGCACCGGGTGTGCAAACTGGCTGAATTACCTCTCCAACATTAAAAGTTGCATTAGCTCATATGTACCAGCGTATCTGCTCGTTAGTAGTAGTCTTAACTGAGTTTAAATGGCTCACTGACCAAGCTATCCAGCCACGATTCGCGAACAGTCTTTACAGCTACGATTCTGCCAGTACCGCTCTCTCCATTCTTTCAGGAGTGCCAGTCCAACGAGGTACACAGGCAAGCTTCTGTGAAGGTTGGGAAGTATGAGAATTGTCGGGGGAGTTTGCTGCTTCTGAGACGAAGACTATGGAGGTAAAAGTCTAAAGTTAGAGTTGTTACTCTAAAACCGAAAACAAGAATGGCCTAAATCACGTTTGTCAGGCGACGAGTTGTCCTACCTTGTCGAGGAACACTAATCACAGTCCTAACGACTTCATCTTGCTCGGCGGAAAAAAAAAAAAAAATCACCCAACATCATTGGTATTGAATCACTAATAGCCCACGTCGCAGTTAGCCACACTGAACATTTCCCACTGGAGACTGAAAACAGGTTACGAATCGTACTTCTTCCTATACGTACGTTGCAAGATCTACGCCAGCGCAGCAGCTTTATTTGACAAACGGCACCCAACGTTCCTTTTGTTGTCTCGACGTTTGCGCCCCCTGCACCTTTAAGATTAGGCAACTTTTACTATTGTCTTTCTAGGACATCTTCAATTTGAATTTATTGGCCTTTAGCTTACCCCATACAGCCAAGCTCATGCTTACGTAACTCTCTCTCTCTCTGTCTCTCTCTCTCTCTCTCTCTCTCTCTCTCTCTCTCTCTCTCTCTCTCTCTCTAGACGGACAGTATCTGAGTCCAAACACTTGTTTCCAAGAGGACCGAAAGTAGTGGAGAACGCACTTCCTGCAACCTCTGCATTTTCTTTGATCGTGTTTCGTGCCTCCTGCCTCGCTGTCCTCGAAATGTGCCTTATTACTTCTGAACAAATCACTCTGTTTTCCACTCTGTGTGCTTTCGTAATCATGGCGGACACGAGTCTTCGCTTGGTTCCTATGCATCCTCATCAGTTTCAGCTACGACTTCTCGCTCCTGTTTCTTAACCGCATATTTACAACTCAACTATTTTCTTCCGGGAACTACCCACTTCTTCTGAATTTCAAACGACAGTGATTGTACAGTGGAAATTACTGTAATTTTAGCTCGTGATCTGTAAGTTCTCTAAAATCTTTCATTCGTAATCAGAAATAAGAATAGAGCTCTTCTGATTGCTTCCAAATTTTGTAGAGACCGATAAGGACCAATTGTGTTCGTAAATATACGCAAATTACTTTTGTAAGTAATATTTTTCTTGACCACCGTATGAGTGTAAGCATCTGTCTTAGGGTGACGCTCTTGAAAAACTAAAGCAAAACTTTTCACAAATATCTGAATAAATTTGAGCAAAAGTGAAAACTTAATTCATTGATAAATGTGGATGCATAAGGGACAGAGTTACTGCATCGTCTCCCTTATGTCGTTACAGGCGCAGAATTTCCACTTTGACAAGAGAATAATAAAGAGCCCGCAGTGTACTCGAGGAATCAGCACGCCATCATAAAATATAAAATACGATGTCTGGGACTGATCCCACTCCAATACAAATACTTCCAACTCTGTCAGCATCTGAGACTGACTATATAATCACCGATTTCGTGCCACAAAAACAAAATTTTTAGGGGTCGTTTGGTACGGTGCTATGAAATAACGAGGATGCACATGAAAATGCATAATTGTTAATCACAGGCAGTCAACTGTTAACCTTGTCAAGGCAGTCATGACTGTAACTGCTGCGGAACTTGTTTAAAAGTTTGTTATTTACTTTTACTCCTTTCTTATACTTATTATGCGAGTCGTTGTCGTCGTCGTCGTCGTCCAGTTCGATCATTTGGTGATGTGTCTCCTATGAGCCTGTGTACAACACAGGATCCCAGCAGGTTCTTCCATTTCAGCCAGTCTTGAGCTCCCTGTTGCCAAGTCAATCCGGATGTTTTAAGTCTCTGTCCTATCTGGTCGGTGTTCTTTCCCTTAGACTTTTTGATAAATTGGACTCCAATCTAGTACGTGTTCTGATCACCTGCCACCCATTCTTCCAGCGAAATGGCCAGTACGCGAATATTCATAATGAATTAATGTTTAGTACAAACATGCAAATTGCCATTGTTAAATGAAAAATTATATAACCAATAGTATATTTTTAATATTTTGTTGGTTTTACTCTTAAAATCGACAGAAGAGAGTATCTTATTTTCAAATTGATGTTTCACGTTTTTGTACTTAATTTTAATTTATTGTGATTGTTCATAACGTTCAATTAAAAAATCAAGATATTTTATTAAACCAATATGTCTGAATATCTTTATTTTAATCTTATAATAAACATTATTCAAATAAAGAAAGTCTGAAAATCGAACATAATAACCTCATGATTAGAAGACCAGAGTACTACGCACTCAGCTACGGACAGTCCTGTTAGAAAAGGCTCTAAATGTTTTGCACTTCATACGTCAATCTGGGATAAACTCTTCGTTTGTGATTAAAGACACGTTTGGCAGTTTAGGTTACATACGCTATTTGGTGGTGTTTCCTTTCCTCAGATTTTTCCGACGACTGTTTCGCCATAAGGTGCCCTGAAAGGAGCAGTCTTAATGATCTTCACGTTTAGCGATTCTGTCGCCTCGTATATACACTACTTCAATAGTAAATGGGCTACAGCACTGGGTAAATTACCAGGAGAGTTTCATTCTGTTCTGATTCGTCCACCACGCCTGTGGACGTGGCAGTTTCGAATACGGCGCCGGCCCCTCGCCCCTGCTGACGTCCTCACAGCTGTGGCAGGATTGTGCTGTGAGGGCCTACTTATTTTATTCAATCCTCAGATTACATTGGAAAGAGCAGAACCATTAAGTATAGCTCATTATTACCTTGGTTCTATCGAAGCACTAGTTAAATGAAAAGCGATAAATACTATCACTAAAAAAAACGTGCTCTTTCGGCAAAACAATGCATCGCCCAACATTGCAGCAGTCAACGGCAAAAGTGGACAAATTCCGCTTCCTCTTTGTATTCTTTCCTTATCTACGTTTCTCCTGATTTAGCTCCATGTGACTTCCTACTTCCCGATTTGAAACTGGGCTTAGCTGGAAGAGCGTAGCATCAAATACGAAAGTGATCGTAGGCAATACGTATTTTGCAGTTTGATAAAACCGTCTTTCCGAGGGAATGACAGGAATTCGAAACCGGCTGGACTAAATTTATATCTACGGGTGAAAACTGAACAGTTGAATAAGGCGAGTGCTGTTTTAAAAATGTTTTTGCAATATATTTAAACGGCCCCAATATCACTATCAAAGTCTGTCAAATATTGGTATATACTTAAGAGAGTGAAGCAGATGATATTTTCCATAACAACTGTTTCATTTTTCAAGATTCGCAATCGTCAGAAAGATGTTGAACCATGAGTGATGGTTACAGTGTCTCCTCGAGTGCTCAGACAATGTTTAATAGTTACAGTTCCTGCCAGGCTTAACTAAAATTTAGAAATAAGATACTGTAGGGGTATTTATTCGAAAAGTAAGCGGACGTATTAAATGCACACTGAACTGGATATATATACGGAATCGCAGGACGGTATACATGAAATATTTCTACCGACTACTGTATCAACTACAGCATGTGAGATTACAAAAGTTCATTATAATGGTTTTAATATCTTACGTAAAATGCCTCCTGGACAGAACAAGTAGCCTCACTTGTTGATCACACAACAAACAAATCCTCCACGAAATAAGCCGTGGCAGTTGCTAGTCTTCAAAATCAGTACTACTGCAGGGGAGAAAATATTTGAGCAAATGACAATATTGTCACAATAATCGACTAATGTCTATGAAACATTTTTACTGTAAGTATCGAAATGGCTAAATTAAAACTGCTGTGAAAGCTGATCGTGCTCACTAACTTTCACAGTGCCACAGGGAAGGCGTACAAGGTTGTCGCGGACGCTCTGATGTTTTTCCTTCACTGTATCCACACAGAAAAAGTCAAGTATACGGAATATTTGTCTTAAAAATAGATTTTGTCGTACTTTTTAGCCACTATCAGAAATGCGCCAACCTATCACAAATGTGTCAACGTTATGTTCAAGATTATATAAAAAGCCGAACAACTGACTTGTGGGTAGATTGCAGTCGTGAATTAGCAAATAGTAGTGCAAAAAATGGTACGATTAGAAACAATACAACCATAAGGAAATAAAGGATTATTGGGGTTTAACGCCATGTCGACGACAAAAATCATTAGAGACTGAACGTAGTACTGAACTGGAGAACGAAACCAAGTGTGTCCTTTGAAAAGAAACCATCCAGTCGTTTTTTGCTATTTACGAAAAGCACAGAAACCTTACAGAAGTCTAGCCAAACAGGAATTTGAACCGTCATCCCCGTTGACTACGAGTGCAATGTCTTACCAATGCGTTATGTGACTTGATAATGCAGGGCCCAATAGACTATTGTAGGATACGAAAAGGACAGGACCTCTAAACAAACTGACAAATTTATAGAAACACACATTGAGAACACAGAAAAATGTCAATGTATACGTATATACGCCCTTTATTTGGTTTTGGATGTAACACCATAAAGATGGTCTCCATCACTTTCCACGCAAGCTTCCATGAACTGATTGAGCATGTGCAATGGGATCTTCTCCACAACTCTTCAAGTATCCCCACAAGTAGAAATTAAGTAGTCAGGAAACGCAAGTGAAAAGTTCTTCGCCCGACTTTTTCCTGTTCGTTTAGTTTCTGTACGACCTGTAGTTTGTGTGAGTGGAAGTGCAGGTTATTACGGATGATGCGGCTCGGGGAACGACCTGCCACCGTTAGCGCAAAGGCATGTCTGGCAGCAGAACACTGAGGACTTCCACATTGCTCCTCTGCGCCCTCCTTCGCTCTGGACTTCTCTCCTTTGCACAAGATGCAACAGTCAAAATAAAGGATGTCATTCTGCACTGACAGAAGTCTTCAGACACGTAAGTAAATTCGGTAACGCTTTTACATATAGAGAAGTCGTGATGCTAGAAACTTGTAGGGAAATGCTTGAAAACTCTCACAGGATTGATGCTAGGTGCAGGAAAGGGCAACTGACCCTCAAGGTACACAAATGTAGCGTATTGCTAATACAGAGACAAAGCCCCGTTACTATAACTACACAACTGCAGAACAATCACTGAAAACAGTTGCTTGCATAAAATATCTAGGAGTACGCATACGGAGTGATTTGAACTGGAACGCTCGCATAAAATCAACTGGGCGTAAGGCAGATGCCAGGAATATTCAATGGAACAATCCTCGGAAATTTAAACCATTAACAAAGGAAGTACCTTACAGAAAACTCGTTCGACCAATAATATTGCTCGTCGATATGGGATCCGTATCAGGAAGGATTGATAAGCTAAAGAGACGATCGAATCAAAGAAGAGCAGTACGTTTCGTTGCGAATTCATTTAATACGCATGAAAGCGTCACATGATCAGCGAACTCCAGTGGCAGACGCTAAAAGATAAAGAGTTCTACATCACGGTATGGTTTATTGTTGAGCATACGCTCCAAGTAGATTCAACAAATCAGTGCTTCCTCCTACGTATATCTCACCGAGAGACCATGAATACAGTATAAAAGCAGAGAGATTCGAGCCCACACGGAGGCTTACGGGCAAGTATTCGCGACTGGAACAGGGAAGGGGGAGAAGTGACTGGTACACAAAGTACCCCCCCCCCCCCCCCCACACACACACACACACACACACACACACACACACACACACACACACACACACACACACTGCGCAAAGTGGCTTGAGGGGTATAGATAGAGATGCAGATACTCTGCAAAACACTGAAATGCATAGCAGTGGATGCTTAGCACCGTACCCTACGTGAAGCGCAATAAGAGTGACTGCTTAAATTCTTCTCTGCGAACTTTAATCAGTATAATACTGTCTTCGCAGTCCTATTTTCCCTACATTGTCGTGTCGGGGGAGAGGGTAGACGGCTGCAGCAGCAGTACTCTCGCGCCCCTCCTCAGATACATCCGTGAGGAGATACAAGAGCGCTGAAGCGTAGCAGCTGTTACGAGAAATACGGAAAACGAAGATTCCAACTATGCAAAAGCAACTTCTCTCAGTGGGCGCTAGTAACACACGTTGCAAAATTCGTCTCCGGCGCATTTCGAGTTCCCAAAGAGACTTATAGCGCCATTCCTAGCCGGCAGAGAAGACATCAGTCGACTTTTAACTACAGCTGGCTTGTGCCAGAGGATTCTGGCGCACCGCCTCAAGGCGCTTCCAGTAAGTATAGGCTGAAGAAAAGAGAAGTAAATGAGCTAGCACTGAACTCCTCAGGGTGCACGCTTCGGGCGAGGGCAGCGCGGTGAAAAATAGCGGCCGGGCATCGATCGAGGAAGCAAGCAAGCAGGTCGGCCGGCACGGCGTGCCACGGCGACAAGACACGAAAAGCAAAGCGCGGCACAGCTGGCCGCTCCTGCAAGCCGCCTCTTCTTAGTCCAGTTTCCCAGCGTGGGTGGGATGCTGTCACCGTGCGCAAGTGAAGGGGCGGCAACGTGCGGCCCAATAGCAGCCAAACCAAAATACTTGCACAACCCCAGTGGATAACCCCATTTCAATCGGAGACCGTGTCACGATCTTAAGGCGCGGGTGGCTGAATTCCGGTGCTTGTACATACCGCTTCCTTCCGAACTTCACAGAGCAGCTCTAAATCTACCAGTTGGAACCAAACGCTAGTGTTTTCTTATGAATAATACAAAGAATGGGCCCCAGCTGAGACAGAGCAAGGAACACCAAATCACAACCCATTGCGATATCTAATGTGTAACAGCTTGACATCGGAAGTCCACAGCTTATGAGCATCTGTGCATAGAATATCACTGGTCATGTGGTGACCTTCTGATGGTAGATCACCGTGTCCACAAGTTGTAGCAGCGATGGCCAAAAGAGAGTGAACTACATGTCCAGTATAGGACCATTACGACATGCCTCTAGGAGGAAAGAAACGGCTGGTCTTCGAGTCTTCGATACGAAATTAGAAACAGAGTTAAACTATAGTAGCGAAACAGATCCCAAAAATGGTTTTCAGTTTTGAAGTAGATTATGAAACAAAGGTGGGATGGGTACCTCGTGTGTAGGGCCGTTGATGGTGTCGATCTGCGGTGACAAATGTGGAAAAGAAATGTTACCGAACTGGCGACTTTCCTTCAGATCCACAGGGATTGTGAAGCTAGTACGAAATAGTGACAATGTAGATAATTACCTTTATCAACAAGTAACTAGTTAAGAACTGGAACACGTTGCTGACAACCTGGTTCTCAATACAGTTAAAGATATTTATTTTGACGAACACTTTATTACCACGAGAAAATATGCTTTATTGGATTTTTCATAGTATTTCTTTCTATCCCGTTCTCTCCCACGCTTTTTTTTAACACTAGTTGGTAAACATCTTAAAAGCAAGCAGTAACTGAAAATACGTAATTTTAAGTATCTTTAGTGATAAAGAGTGCAGAGTACCAAGTACAGTCGGAACGGTCGTCCATCTGCAAGGAACGGGAAGGTAATGGCTACGAACCATTCAAAAAGGAACAAACTATACACAAACGTCCCGCCGTTTTAGAGCAGAAGTAGTGTCTATGCATACCTTTCAACACGTGCATACGGAAAAAAGGGGATACACCCCCAAAACGCCTCATAAATAAAATTGATAATTTTATCTAGATATTATTTTATAAGGCCAATAACTTATAACTAGGACTGGCTCCAAATACAAGCGTTATTATTCAGTATTAGTGTCATATTCGGGCACTTTTACCTTAATTGAAATCAATACTCGAACAAGCAAGCCAACAGAATATACGTTAGTTTTAATGGATAAACAGACAATTTTAGTTTTAATACGTAGCTGAAGACGAGCTTTAAAGGTAAATGTTGATAATTCCGCCACCACTCACGCGTCAACATTCACAGCAAAACCATGCGGTAATTCTAGAACAGATACAATGCCACTTGCCGATATTAAAAAGGTAACAACCGCTAACGCAGGCACCAATGTTGGGCATCAAACATAGCGAAAGGTTATGGAAGCTGCCAGCTCTGGAATGTAACCCATATTTTTGCCACCCAAGTTCAAAAAGCTCTTATTTTTAAAACAATTCGGAAGGAACTGCGGTCATCTTCACTGTCCAGGTGCCATCGAACTTCAGCTTCTCAGAGGCTTTTCTAAATCATTTAGGCAAATGTTGGGATTGATCATCTGATGAACATCAGCGATTTCTTTTCCCATTGTTCGAATTAGCACTAACGAGGAGACTATCAGACGCGTTAAATCATGGATTTTGATGAATCTTAGATATGTTGTAGAGGGACTTCTGATTAGGTGCCTAGCGGCTTTTTATGCGACGGCCCATGATTTCCGAGAAAACTGATGTTGAATTTATCCAAGAGTATCTCCCGTGCCTGTAACGTTAGTCACGCTTCGGCCAATCGAGCAGCGAAGCTGCTAAGGTTCCATGCACGTGTTCTATATCTTATTTTTTTCCAATTTCATCATAAATAACACCATTAACTAGAATATGCCATGCAAAAAAAAGTCATTTTTGCCATAGTAGTTTCGTTAATAAATCAATTATTACAGCATACTGTCTTGAAATGTGTGTTCCATTTGTGGTTCCAGTTACGAAAGGAGTCCATATACAAACTACTCGTCCCTAATTTTGACCTCGTTTATGCAATTAACATCGATCAAACCGGCTGCGAGTACCAATCAGCGTAGGATAGATCACTTGCGGAACAAGGAGCGAAAACCGCCCCTGGACACAAATTGGTTCAAATGGCACTGAGCACTATGGGACTTAACATCTGTGGTCATCAGTCCCCTAGAACTTAGAACTACTTAAACCTAACTAACCTAAAGATATCACACATATCCATGCCCGAGGCAGGATTCGAACCTGCGACAGTAGCAGTCGAGCGGTTCCGGACTGAGCGCCTAGAACCGCTCGGCCACCAAGGCCGGCCCCTGGACACAAAAACGATTTGAACACAATTAGTCATTCCTTCAGAGCACAGTGTACTATAACTGCGACAGTAAAGATACTCCATTACCTTTTCTTATGAATCCAAGAACCACCCGGGAAAATTGGTCGGATTAAAGAGAGAGAGAGAGAGAGAGAGAGGGGGGGGGGGGGGGGAAGAGAGAGAGAGAGAGAGAGAGAGAGAGAGAGGCAGGCTTTACGACTTGACTCCAATCACAAAGTGTAATCGTCACCTGCACGAAATAAGTTCACAGAAGTGCTGTACGAACATTTTTTTTTTTAATCTGCCATTCTTCCGTATGTGGAACAATAAAAATTTCTTTGTTTTATTGATTCGTTGGAGGGCAGGCCAATTAGATACTTTACGATCATATCTCTGTAGATGCCAGAAAGGCATGCACCTGGGCCGTGCAAATTATTCCTCCCAAATGTACCCTAGTTTGCCAACCCTGTGTTAACTTTTACGGGCAAGTTAAGGTCTTGCCAAAGGCATACAAAGTGCTCCCTACTTGCTGCTAAAGACTGACAATGAAATCGCGTAGTGGTAAGACTCCATAAAAATATATTCTTTAATTCTGCATCAATTTAGTGCTCATATTTTCAAAGGAATGATCAAATACGCGCGGTTAGCATCGAAGTTGATCGAAGAAAGAACAATCTTTTTTAATCTAAACGGACTGTTTTCCGGTATCGCTTCTGAAAAATCTGTGAGCTTGTTAGACAAGCTTTTATTAAATGTGCTTGGTGATCCACTTATTTGTGTTTCGGTTGCTGCTTCTACAAATACCATCCTGAATTCTGTTCTATCACAGAAAGCGATAAAAGCGATAGCGACTAAGATGATTCTGTAACAAACGGAATACACACTTGAACGTTTGTAGTAATGGTTGATTTATTAATGACGTTAATATTATTCAATAATTTTGCCTTAGATAGTTTAATATTCTGAGCAATGAAACTGAAAAAGTCACGGCACAGTTTGAACCCGTACTGTCAGCTTGACAGACGGCAACTTTAGGGCTCAGCTGACCCACACACGAATAATGTTACAGGTAGAGGTGGTATTATACCCACTAATCTTCAACGTTTATTTTCTCGAGAGCTACGGTCAGCCGCATGAAAAGCCACTCGTCAGGCACACAGGACAAGTCCCTCTACAACATACCTCAAGACTCCGCAAAATAGGTGAATAACAGGTCTGATGATCCCCTTGGCCGACTGCTGACTTCGACGTCGATGGGCCGCACTTTGGACGGAGAAGCTTTGCAAGGTCTAACTCATTGAAACAACTTGACAGCTGAAGCTTCTAAGTCAAGTCGCAGTTGACCAGGCCAAGGCTCGAATTGTCGTCGGCGTAAAATCGTAAAAATACTCGTCGTATTCGACAATTCATATTTCGTTATGGCATGTTTCTATGATTAAGAAAGTGTTACAGCCCGTTTGGCTTCAGTCTTTGATCACAATCTATCACATTCTGCCACAACTCAATTGAAGCAGCAGCACTCAACAAACGGAAAGCACGTCAGGTGATATCACAGTCGAATATACAAACGCGGCAAGACAAAAAAATTGCGCTGCTAACACACACACACACACACACACACACACACACACACACACACATACAGGACCTTTGCCTATCGCGGACAAGTGCTCCACGGACTGAGTTACCCATGCACGACTCCTCATGACCCGTCCTCACAGCTGTACTTCTGCCAGGACCAATCTCCTACCTTCCAAATTTCACAGAAGTTCTCCTGCGAAAGTTGCAATATTACCGCTCCTGCAAGAAAGGATATTGTGGAGACATAGGGTGGAAGCACCGCTTTCCAGGTTCTATGACTAAGCCTGGGGGATGTTTCCAGAATGAAATTTTCACTTTGTAGCGGAGTGTGCGATGACATGAAACTTTCTGGCAGATTAAAACTGTGCGCTGGGCCGATAGACTAACTCGGGACTTTTGCCTTTAGCAAGCAAGTCCTCTAGCGACTATAGTCTCAAGTTTCGCAAGAGAATTTTTGTGAAGTTTCGATGGTGAGAGACAGTCTGTAGAGCACCTGCCCACGATAGGCAAAGGTCCCCGAGTTTGAGTCTCGATCCTGCACACAGTTTTAATCCGCTAGGAAGTTTAATATCAGCTCGATCTCCGCTATGGTGAAGATTTCATTCTGGAAACCGGCTGGCATGTTTGCATAGAGTTGTTAGTTGTTTACAAGTGAAATATTTATCATGTTAAGTATTCTCACTCTTAGTATATGTTTCTGTATGATGAAAGAACTATTACAATTTCTATCTCCACTTAATTTTCTCCCAAAATAAAAATTTTGATAACTTCTGTAATAACGAAGTAATGAATACAACAACCAAACTGACTTTCCATAAAACATCTAACGCAACCACATGTTAAATTCATTTAAATTTACCAACACTGAATCCTTCCTGTTTGATGATCTGAGTTATACCACCACCTCAACTAATTTCTGTTTAGAAGATCAATTTATGAGGTCCCAGCCAGAGACGTGATTCCATTTCTTTTGCATAATATTTCAGCATCTGACGTGGTTGTTTTATTTAGATGCTGCAAGTAATTGCCTTAGATGTGTCCATTAGCTGGGCTCCATCGTGCAGATAAAAATCCTTTAATCACGATGGAAACAATTTGGTAAATAGCAGTACACAACCAAGGAAACTAAAAACAGACATACGAATTTTCTTTCGAAATTTTCAAATCAGACCAAAGTATAGTGTGCAGTAGAGTGAATTCAGCTGCACACAAAATGTGGCAACTAGTGAGAATAAATTTCCCCAAAAGTGTTTTCTTTTAGTAAGCAGAAAAAAGCTATATGGAATTCATGCAGTCAACTCAAGATCAGTCTTATTTACTCACTTGAAATGAAGCTTCGTATCTGTGACTGGTAACAAATTAATGATACCTTTTTAAGAGTAATACATATGCTTGCCAATGCAGAAAAAGAGATTGCTACTTACCATAAGGAAGACATGTTAAGTTGCAGATGGGCACATTTAAAGGCTGGAGTTGGTGGTCAAGTATGTGTGAGGTGTGCTTCCTTGTTAGTATGAATGGTGTGTGTTTCTCCATTTCTCTTTTGCTGATGAAAGCTGTGGCCACAAGCTTTGTGAAAGTGTCTTAAATGTGCATGCCTGCAAGTTAACATGTCTTCTTTATGGTAAGTAGCAATCCATCTTTTCCTACTTTCTTGATATTCCTACATGAGGATTCTATTATTTGGAACATATGTCTACCTTATTTCTCAGCTCAGAATATCAAACAAATCACCTATGCAACAGATCTTCATAACTTCATGGTCACAAAGCAGGATAGCTGTGCATCACCAACGTCATGGACATGTAAAGCGTGTATTTAAATGCAAAGAAATTCTGCTGTTTACAATATCATGTTCACTACTGACAATGTTGAACAGTTACACCATATATCCATGACCTTTAAGAGCATTGTACATTACACGCATAGAAGAGGAAAAAAAAAAATGTAATTAGGTTCAAATGTGTGTGAAATCTTATGGGACTTATCTGCTAAGGTCATAAGTCCCCTTAGCTTACACACTACTTAAACTAAATTGTCTTAAGGACAAACACACACACTCATGCCCGAGGGAGGACTTGAACCTCCGCCGGGACCATGTAATTAGGTATCATTTTTAATCACTTAATGAGTATATGATGATGAACACGCATGTATGCTTATTGATAAAGCATGTGAAACATTTCCAACAGCAGTGCTCCTCTTGAATCTAATACTATTACAACCACATTAAAATACAGCATTTCAAATTCATAATTTAGATTATAAACTAAAACCGAAATTTTAAATTCTTGTCAACTTCTTCCAAACTTATTACACTCCCTACTCTATTCTAGAAGCGAGAGCTTCTGTAAAAGTTTGGAAGGTAGGAGACGAGATACTGGCAGAAGTAAGGCTGTGAGTACCGGGCGCGAGTCGTGCTTCGGTAGCTCAGTTGGGAGAGCACTTGCCCACGAAAGGCAAAGGTCCCGAGTTCGAGTCTCGGTCGGGCACACAGTTTTAATCTGCCAGGAAGTTTCATATCAGCGCACACTCCGCTGCAGAGTGAAAATCTCATTCTGGATGGCACTTTGTGTTTCAGTTTTCGGTGAAAGTTCAATAAACCATATAACTACACAACAAAAATGCAATGGACTATGCTAAATGAAAACTTTTCCCAAACAGGCTCACTTTTTGAGTCAGCCAATGGCAACTTGGCTACAAACTTAGAAACTAGTACAACCAATTTTGTTGAGAAAGCCTGCAAGATCAAGTAGTACAGGGTGAGCACAAAGTCTCGCCCTGATTGTAACAATTTATTAAGAAATAGTTCAAATGGCTCTGAGCACTATGTGACAACTTCTGAGGTCATCAGTCGCCTAGAACTTGGAACTAATGAAACCTAACTAATCTAAGGACATCACACACATCCACGCTCGAGGCAGGATTCGAACCTGCGACCGCAGCAGTCACTCGGCTCCAGACTGTAGCGCCTAGAACTGCACGGCCACTCCAGCTGGCCAATTTATTACAGAATAATCGTTTGACATAGTTACATTTAATGCCAGCACATAGGTTAGTGTTACTAGTTTTTGTAAGACCATTTACGTTAGTAAACCTCAACATGAGCTCCCTTAGTAGCTCGGAGAATATCAAGGCGGTATTTGAGTTCCCGCCAGGTGTTTTGTAACATGTTCTGTCACAATACCCACAGCAGCTTGTATCCTTCAGTTCGTCAACATCAGCAACTGGTGTGTCGAAGACTCTGCCCCTGATATATTTCTAGAAAAAAAGTCAAGGGGCATGATGTATGGAGAGGGGAGTAATGTCTGGATCGGTGGACTGGAAGGAACGGTCCAATACCCTGGCCACCCTGCTCTCCACATATTACGCCCATTAATTTTTTTTCTGGGGCTATATCAAGAACTGAGTCTTAGTGACACCACTTGATGTCGATGAACTGACGGTTAGGATACAAGCTGCTGTGGGTACTGTGACAGAACACATGTTACGAAACACCTGGTGGGAACTTCAATACTGCCTCATCATTCTCTGAGCTACCAAGGGAGCACATGTTGAGGTTTACTAATGTAAGTGGTCTTAAAAAATAACTAGTAACACTAACCTATGCAGTGGCACAAAATGTAACTTAATATGTCAAACAGTTATTCTGTTATAAATGTTTACAATCAGGGTAGGATCTTGTGCTCACCCTGTATATTAAGTGGAAAACAAAAGTTTATGAAAGTTACCTCACTACTACTTATTATACCAATCAGCAACTTTACTGAACTTATTAGTTCCATAAATTTTTCTGTCTGTTCATCTATAGTTGGCTCAATAGTAAAAAAAAACTTTTACTCCACAATTGGGTCCAGAGGACCACATGTCATCTGACATTCAGTCCCATCTTGATGTGCTATGGAGGGGCATGGGGGCCTACACACCACTCTCCTGGTTTTAGTTTTCCTGACATTGGAGCTGCTGCTTTCAAATCAAGTCACGCCTCAGTAGATCTCACAATACAATTGACCTGCCAGCCCTTCCATTGTGAAAATCCTTGGCAGCACCAGGACCTGAACGTGAGTTTCAGAACTATTCCTCATTTCCCCCAAATCCAGTATTTTCGCTATTTTTGTCATATCCTGTGTCCCATATTTCAAATTTATCCGGTACTTTTCTAACTTTTGCAATGATAGTTAAAAAAATTTATTTCACCTGACATGCCACAGCTTTCCCTTAAGTTCACTGGTCTTGTGGTTAGCAAATACAGTTTTCTCATGTTAACGTAACTGATTCAGATTGATTTAAGTTTTACTAACACATTGTGTTAATATAATGGCAACTTTTGAGGCAGCCAATTTTCTTATTTGTAAAACTGAGCAAAAAATGAATGTTAGATATTTTGGTAGTGACACAAAGCTTTTAATAAGGTAACTTTTTCAGTACGGTACCAGAAAACTCAACAAAGATAATGTCATGCAATAAGTTTTATTGAAAACATTTAGTGAAGGATTTCAAATTCAAAGCTCAATTCCCAATGCCAATACAGTCCCAGAAGCCTCTTTGTCTAAGTTCAGTTAAAATTTAAGTATATTTAAGAAATAATTGACTCAGTTGAAATAGGCAGTTTAATGAAAAGATAGACTGTACAATGGATTTTGTTATGCAAAGTATATTTTGAAGCAAAAGCATATCCATTGTAGGCAATGCAAACATTTTCTGTTCCTTGAGAGCCAATAATGTTCAGGTAGCCAATTTGCTGAAAGTGGTTGGGTTTGCATTAAACATTCCTGGTTGAAATGCTAAGGCTGAAAGAATTTTTTCCCTAATGAACCATAAATGGACATAGGTGCGCGACAGATGTAACACCGAGCTATAAAATCAGAACTGCAAGTAGCAGTGTATCTCAATTTTAATTTTAGAGAATTATTTACACATGTAAAAGTAAATCTCTGCAAAGGAAGATAAGCCTGTATATACATAAGGTAAAATAAAACATGCTTGCAAATTTTAAATGTATTACTACCAGTACTTTGTGGAAAATAGTCCTTGAAATTTTTATTTTGCAGGCTTCCTACTCGATCCCTTATTTTCTCAGTGAGAAACTTAAGTCCACCAGATGGTAGACATATCAATCCCTCAGCTATGGGGGCGGGTTCAATTAGATACCACTGTCACATATTTATTGTTAGTATGAAAATGCACAACAGCAAAGCGATTTAGACAACATGCATGGAGTTCAACCACCATTATTGTGGATAAAATTATTTTAACATTGTTCACCGGATCATTTAGTTTCACGGAAACATGTTGCCCGTTTTAGTTCACTGGCAAAACTGACCGACACATCAGGAGTGGCATAGATTTATACTGACAACCATCATTCCTCCCCTTTGTCACCACCACAGATTTTTTTTTTTTTACGGAAGATCTTTATTGGAGTGTAATTAGCCACATGACAAAAAATGAGAAGTTGTCAGAATTAATAAATAATTCACTTACAAGCCACTGAAGTGGCAACAATGTGCTGACAAAGGTCTGTGGGACTCTCAATATTTGAGCGAACACACGTAATTGTAAAACTGCCATAATGAAAGAAAAAAAAGGAAATACAAACATTAGATGGCAGCCTATGTCAGTGTACTAAAATATATTTTTTGAGATGTATGTAGAAAGGTAGTTAAGTACTGGTATGTGCTTCTTCATGCACTATTATGCAAAACATGTCATCTACAAATCAACAGTTGCCTTTGTTTATTTTTATCAATTAAAACTAAACGCAAAATTATATGACTGATGACAGTAAATTCTTTACTTCTGTTGACAATATATGGGATGGTATTGCACTGAAAGCATGTTTCTTTTCAAGTCAAATGCCTTGGCAACTCCTGTATGACAACCTCAAGTGATCCTGTCACTTGTCAAGTAAACAGTATCCTTTATTACTGTGCAAGTGGGCTTCACTTCACCATGTGACAGCCCACTATCTCCAAACAATATACATTCCATACTACAAGAAAATAACATGAAATGTCTAAGAAAAGAACACCACAGAATGCTAAAATATAAACACTGAAAAGAAATTAGCATGATTTAAGTAAGGCAAAGAACAGTCTCATTTCAGTACTAGCAAATGGCAGGCTGACCAATTTTGCTAACTCAGGAAACCACAATGCTGGATCCCACCAACAAGGTAAACTTACAAAAACGTTTTTGGTACATTGTACAATAGTTGTCTCCACCATAACAAGGTGTTCTGAACATTTGTTGCAGTAATAGTAGTTATCACAGTGCTGAAAGATGAGCAATCTAAAAATCATGTTTTCTCAAACACATCTGACAGCCCAAAACTCTACATAATAAACCTAAAATATGGAGCTTGTGTTCACTACTTGACATAACGAAGGTTTGTCTTACACCACAGCTCTTCCACCTCAATGTAAATTGGCACTGTGCATTAATTCCTCCCCAAGGAAACAATCATTCTGCATAGACTTAACTGGAAACAATCAACTCTCTGTAGCACCACAGTAAAATTAGTATAATTTTGTATCTATTAACACTCTGCTGTTATCTTTTATACACTATCACCATATGATAGTGCCAACAGCTTTTGTATCTCAATCACTAATCTGCTTACACATAACCTGACATACTTAAAACGTGTTACCAGACACTATGTTTTTAAGTGTTTACAGTCAACTGCACCGATTTTCTGAATCTTTCTGAAAATCTGTCAGGTAATTAACTTAGAAAAACAAATCAGGAATATCATAAAGGGTGTCTATGACATTTAATTTGAAGAAATTACTTGCATGGTTAAGGGAAACTAAGCCACAAAAAACTTTTCAAGTTCCTCAGCAGACCCCTATATTTTGACTTATATACCATTTTACCTTAGACATGAATAATGTAAATTCCAACAAAGGACATCAGTTTAACATAATACCTTTATGGCATTCATGTAACACTGCTTTGTTGCATGCTAATGAGTCATGTAAACCACATTACCTCAAGGTTCAGCACAACATAAAAGAAGGAGTCTTACACAATCTACCAGCTTCCCAAGTTGCTACACTTTCTCTCACACTTAATTCTACACTCAACATAGGATAAAATACAGAGAAATATAACAAAGTGCTGCATGGTGATGCTACGGCATAATACAATAGTTGCAGGGTACCACAATCTTAACACGAATCTGGGACTACGAGAGGAAAAAACTCTAATGTTGTGCATCATCTGTTATTTTTATGATTGAAATAAACTGAAAACAGTTGGACAAAATAGACTATAAGCTTTCAAGTAGCAATACTCTTACAGATACATGAAAAGTAAAGACAATCAGTGACATATGTTGTTACAGTGTAATTAATCTATGCCTTGTAAATGGGTCCTACATACAGGAAATGTCTGAACTATTCACCCACTGTTTTGTCTGTTACTCTTGCATTACTTCAAAGTGCCAAGTACCAAGATAAATAAAGTGTGCAGAACCTACAAACATTTTCAGTTAACTTTCGATTACAAAAATGAAATACGCAAAATAATTTGTGAAATTAAGATACAAGAAATACACGAAGCCTTTGGGCTTAACGCCTAAAAAGGAACAAAATGATAAAGGTTCTCAAACTGAACATGCACACTGAGAAACTGAAGTGCTAGTGAGCACTTATATTTGCGAGCTGCACTTGCATGGAAAATGAAGTAAATAATGACATTCCAGATTACTTCACAGCCGAACATGCAAACTATGTTCTAAAAAAGCTTGTGCTGTGAGGATCTAGACTGGTTAACAAACAGAACAAAATTATGGTTTCAACCTATACCTGGAATCTGTCCACAATGCCACAAAACGGGCTTCATTGGTTCAGTTGGCTGCGCCATCGAAGACGGGTGGAAATGATATCACAGGACTCTTACTGAGGACTAAATTTAACTGTCAGATTCCACAAACAGCGCCACAATCTCAATGCTGTGCGTCAAAATATTCTGACAAGTTTAGAAACAGTAGTTTTCACGTATCATGCAGCCTGAAAAGAAAACTAATTCATGGATGTTGCGACAAACAGTGGTAAAATAGACAAGATTTAAAGTCTGCGGAACGATAACTGCGACGAAAGTCAGTAAAACACCAAAGAAAGTTTAAATGTGTACATTACGATGGATCTGGTGGCATATCTTGCTGTAATTCGTGTGTGATCTTGCAAAAATAACATAGGAGACAGAACATACAACTGATAACACGTCTTATGCTACAAAAAATTGCAACTTTCTATCGGCGATGTGTAGTACACTGTCAACTAAAGATTATACATACCAGGAAAATTATATACTGTATTCGTAGCGCCATTTACAATTACTTGTACGCAAGAGTACGAAACGAGATGTATATAATAAATCTGAATTTTACCTGTAGCGACGCCGCTCATGTTTGAATGACTCATACACCAACTCCTTGTATCACAGTCTACACTACCGTCTAAGAATTGACGTGTCTGAAGGAACACAACAACGCCAAAGATATCATCACTCGCAGTTTATTTATTACCACGAAGATTTTGCAAACAAACTCAGAGATAGTGAAAATGTAATTGTTACTGACTGAAATTTACATTTTCTAACTTTAAACGGCATAATACTTTCCAGCTGAATAAGTATCAAAAGCTGTTCTCTTATAAATCTAATACAACGCAGTGCAGAGGAAAAAAAAAAATTACAAAATGAATACTGAAACAACTGTCGACGCGAGATTTGAAATTTTTTCAATAACTCTACTGGCTAAAGTACACGAGCTAACGGTTATTGTTAGTAATCTAGGCTGGAATACACAGCTACATCTATTTCAGTAAATGCCTTCGTTTAGGCTCGTTTCTCGACTTGCGTTCACACATACAGAACTAGGTTTAACGAAAACCTGGAGCTAAACATGCAATCTGGCTTTATGACGCTGTACAAAAATTAGTTCATTCAAAAATTGAAACAAAGACACTGAATAAGACAGACCCCCTGAGTCAAATTTCGTTGAGACACATTTTGAAGTAGGTAATACGCTATTTGATGCAATGCGATGTATTTTTGACAATGCAAATGTGTATACATGTGGAAAATTGTTCAATAAATATGAAGATCTAAATAAATTGCTTCAGAAAAAGCCTTCAGAACTATAAAAACTCATTAATCTTGATGAGATGGATTCGTTTATGTTACGTGGTAAGTGAGTCATTGAGAGCAGTGAGACATTAGATTTAATTCTAAATCTTTGGTTTCGACTGATGACACCTATTGTGACTGACGTAACCACTATCATTTACTCTCTGGATTTCTGTGTTTCAGTTGGTTTCAACCTAAGTATTGTTTTTGTTATTCCATTGTAAGTATATTAGTGCTGAGGGATAAGAAAAGTAAATTTTTGGTGTGTATATTTAAGGTATTTTTGCTGTCTAAACCATCAAATATTTTCAGAAATTTTGAGCGATCACTTGAAAGGACTGTCTTCCCAAAAGACAGAAACTGCCTTTGCTAACGTAATCAGCAATCAGCTGTCCCCTTCTTCGTTTTTTCTCTGGGGCACTCACTGTTTTTGTAGCTCAGTCCCAATTTTTTTCAACAGCAGTTCCAGACGGCTATTTGTCGTGGATTTAACAATTATGAACCGATTTTCCCCAAATTACACATTTATTTCACCTGTATTAGTACATTTTATCATTGTTTTTACTTATTTGAAACTGTTTGACAAAAGAGATTCAACTTTACCATGGAGTACCCATAATACACAAAACTGGTTTCTACCACCTTGTGTCATGTGCTCCAGAGAAATTATTTCAGACTGCATTGTGTGGTACCAGTACTTAGTCTTATGCTATTTGCATCTCTGAACTCGCATTCGGGAGGACGACGGTTCAATCCCGCGTCCGGCCATCCTGATTTAGGTTTTCCGTGATTTCCCTAAATCACTCCAGGCAAATGCCGTGATGGTTCCTCTGAAAGGGCACGGCCGACTTCCTTTCCCATCCTTCCCTAATCCGATGAGACCGATGACCACGCTGTCTAGTCTCCTTCCCCAAAACCAACCAACCAACCATCTCTGAAGTTTGGTTTTATTTTTCTTCGCCGGTAACCATATCTCCCAGAAAAAATCAGTTCAAAGAAATGCAAGTGCATTATCAGTGACTTGGTCCCATAGGAACCACTTACCACCATTATTAGTGACACTGGTGATCATGTCAGGTTTAGCTTAATCTTGGCTGGCCAACTTTTGCCTTTATGTGTTCTATTACCAAAACAGTAATATTTCGGAGGAAACAATTAATTGGATGCAGAAACAGTCCATTGTCTTGAAACTCACAATACAACAGATTCGCAATACAACCGATTCAATTACCATGGCAATTCTGAACAAAGTACTTGAAAAATATTTGGTAGACAAATAAGTAAGTGGGCAAGTGCGATGATCTAATAAGGAAGCAATAGATGGAGTGTCTATAATATAACAAAACAAAAACTAAAGACTATCACAGCTGCATCAAGGCAGAATACAGCAGTCCTAATGGCTGTACACCACACGAAATAACTTCTGCGTTGCACTTGCTATGCACAAGATAAAGAACATGACATTGCCCTTGTGTGCCACAAAGCCCCAGGCTGTGGTCAAAGCAGACATCACTAAATCAGCTCCCTCCGCGAAAGTGGAGCATCAATGTCAAAGAATGATGTAGGAAAGTGTGCTCTGCATCAAGAGCAATTTGTCTGTGCTGGTGGCTAAGGTTGTGCTTGCAGGCGATGAACAGGTTGTAGGTACTGAAGGTAATGGCTCTCCCTGATTGGCTGTGGAACGTGGTACCTTGTGGAGCATGTATGCTCGCTTCACCTAATTCCTGGGATCATAAGCCCTTTGCCATTCCATAAAATATCCAAGATGTATGGACCTCACATGCAATGTAGAGGTGGCTGTAACAATGACTTACTCTTTCCACTCACAGCATGAAGTACATATGCTTTTCCAACTCATGGGGTATGTAACAACAAGGCATGCCATGTTGAGAAGCTTGCAACAGACGAACGTTTGTGATTAGTTTGTGAAGCTGATGCAAGAATTCCAGTTGCTCCTGACTGATACTGAGCATATTTCTATCAACTAATTTGATGGGGAGGGGAAATGTTTCTCCAAGTACCATCTCAGTAACCAAGAAAACAATGTCTAATTTGTACATTGTACTAAGAACCAACAGAACTAATGGCAAGGCAGTTGTCCAAGATATGTCATTACACATTATATCTGCTTTCAATAAATGGTGCCAGAACTTCAGCATCTCATTCCTCGACAGGTGGTAGCTCATGGTATTGTGATGCTTATAGCCACAGAACTTACAAATAGATTGAACAGTTCAGCCTTGAATTGTCATTTCTGATCAGTGGTGATACGTGACGTCAACTGAACTTTGCTAGCCACGTAGAGGCGAGTGTGGAGGCAAAGTCTAGATCATAATATCATCTAGTGGAGTTGCATCTGGCCAGCTTGCATATCGATCGATCATCGTGAACAGATACCCGTTGCCGTTCGAGTGCATCAATGATCCTACAGTGTCCAAATATACACGGATGAAACGTGCTATCGTGTCTGGGAAGCTACAGAAGGGACATGGTATTCCTTCTCTGACACTGAAGAAAAGCTTGTGTCCATTGCCGACAGTCTTTCTCAAATCCTAGCCGCATATACCATTTAGATGAGAGATGGAAAGTAGGCCATACTCCTGGGTGACATAAATTGTGAGTATTATCAAACGTTTGCCTGCAGAATGTCATAGAAGGAATGGATGCGGTATTCCCTTGGAGATGTCACGGAATGTCAACCATCTGTGTGTGGAGTGATGAATACGAATTTTCTATGAAAACAGGAGGGTCATCATCAGTTTGTTGCATCTGCGTCAATGCTGTAAAATCTATATGGCTTGTCACGCTGCTGACTCAGAAGGCACTCTGCTGTGATGTTGCCCATGCCAGATATGTGTTGGTATCTGTTCAGAACTGTACCACGGCCACGAGCTTGTTGAATTACCATGGGGGGGCAATTTGTGCTGTTGCGTCTGATTGCGTAATAAACTGACACTTCCATGATGATCGGCTGCCAGCTACTTCTAGGAGTGCCTGTTGTGGGCATTTAGCATAGCTCCATGGTGAGGTACATTTCCTTGCTTGCTCTCACGACGAGATGACTTGATACTGCTGGCAGACCGACTCCTAGAACGTCTGTGATAGTGTCTGCAGTCGTCCTCTGGACTGTTCTGTGACAACAACCTGCTGAGCAACGTGCGTAGTAGCTCGACCTTGATCGCGAGGGCATCGTAATCAGCTCGCACTACAGACGTTTCCGGTGCCGTTGCACTGTTGCACTGCGCTGTGGTTACAGTAACCTGTGCTGGAATGGTGGCTTCTTCTATGCTTTCAGTCAGTTCTGCTACTGTGTCCAACGGCATGTACATCTTTCTGGGTTGCTATAATCGCATTAACTTTGAGTGGTAACCCACTGCGCAACAGCGTGTGCACTAGATTGTCTACAACCGTGTTGGTATTCACTTTACTGCAGATATGCCGCAAATATTGTGAGGGTTTCCGATCTCCTGTGTCCTCTTGTATGAGCACCTAGAGTATCCGGTCCTCTTGGGAGGCGGCAACTCGCCGTGTCAGCTTGCACTTCAGCTTAGCATAGGATTCTTACTTGTGGTGGCGCCTTGATAACGTTCTGCACTTCAGCTGCACACCGATGGTCTAATTGGCTCACCACGAGCGCAAATTTCGTCGTGTCTGCAGTAACATCTGGAACACCACTTGTCGGATTTAAGCTCAACTTAGCCTGCGGACTTTTGCCTTTATGTGTTCTATTAACATAACAGGTAATGCTCTGGAGGAAACAAATTATTGGATGCAGATATTATTTACTGCCTTGAAGCTCATGGTACAACCGATTCCATTACCACAGCAATTCTGAACAAAAAGATTGGAACCGAGCGAGGTGGCGCAGTGGTTAGCACACTGGACTCGCATTCGGGAGGACGACGGTTCAGTCCCGTCTCCAGCCATCCTGATTAGGTTTTCCGTGATTTCCCTAAGTCGTTTCAGGCAAATGCCGAGATGGTTCCTTTGAAAGGGCACGGCCGATTTCCTTCCCAATCCTTCGCTAATCCGAGCTTGCGCTCCGTCTCTAATGACCTCGTTGTCGACGGGACGTTAAACACAAACCACCACCACCAAAAAGCTTGAAATTCTTTGACAGAACAATAAGTATGTAAGTGTAAATGTTTCGTAAGTAATCTGTAAATGGAGTGTGTATAATATAACAAAAGGAAGCCAATGAACAGCACAGCTGAACCGAAACACAATAAAGTGCTCATACTGGATGAACACCACACTAATTAACTTCCACACTGCACTTGATATGCACAAGACACAAAACATAATATTGCCTTAGTGTACTACAAAACCACAGGCCGTAGTGATAGCAGACATCGCCGAAGTGGTCGTTAAAATCAACATTTTTAAATCACCAAAATTATTCTTTCAAACTGAAAATAAACCTCCATTGTTCTTCAAAACACCCTTCAGAATCCCTATTCTGAATTATGATTGTATGTTGTTCATAGCCAGACTTTATCATTTCATGAAGCAGTGAAAAATGTTGAAGGACAGTCACTCAATTTGACGTGACAGACTGAGTCAGTAATTTGGAAACTACCTAGGACTCCAAAATTAAACACCAGCTCTTTTCCTCAAATGTTAAAACAATTCTGGAAAGCTTGAAATAGAGAAAGATTTGTGTCCAGCCGAGGGAAAAGAGTTTCATACTGCTGTGCTATTTTTCTATGAAACTGCTCTATCCTGCTTAAAAAAGCAAACCAAACAAATTTTACAGAACTTGTGTTACCTAAAGTCAAATACTTTAGGGGATGACACTGAAGTAACTTCTAGTGTTATGCTATGTGTTCAGTTTGCAAAACGAAGTGTATGATGAGTATGTCTGTGTCAAACAGTTTGAAACCTCTGAGAAACTGGTTCTGCTAACAACATATTGCTAACTCAAAGGTGGGTTTAAAAGATTTCTCATTTCAGCCAGTATCATATGCCATTCTCTAATTTACTCATGATAGTGGAGTTTCTCTTTTGCCTTCCTGGCACTAATGCTGGTACTGAAAAGGTATTTTACCACATGAATAATATATGAACCAATGACAAAACACAACTTGCTATAGAAACTATGAAAGCAATGTTAATGAAAAGAGTGGGCTATAGTGAAGCTTACATCGAATTTTTTCATATACTGTTGAATAATTAAAAGATGCTGAAGAAAATCCACAACACTGATAAGAAAAGTTGGTCTGTTTGCACCCTTTCATCCTGGACGGTATTAATCAAGTATAAATTAATGCACTTTTTATAACAAATTTAAGTGCTATTTTACATTTATTACATTTAATTGCTATAACGGAATTTTTATTGTATCCTGAATTTGAGTCTAGAAAACATGATCACCTTAGCTTTGTTAAAATGCCGGTGTATCCTGTGGTTATTTTGAGTAATTTTCAAAAAGTGTCTGCAAATGTGAACAGAAAGACACTATTCCTAATGCTTGTTCTTAGTTTCTGGCGATGTTTGTTTGCTTTACAAAATAGTGAAATTTGTGTTTTTGATTATTCAGTGCAAAGGAGGAAAAAAACTAATAGGAAAATAGCAAGATTTTCGGAATCTTCAATGAAGGAAGCCGTCATGCTGGAGATCGAAAATAAAATGACCATCTACAATGCATGTAAACAGGTTGGCTTATCTTTTCAAACTGTCACCTGATATGTTAAGAAATATGATGAGGACAACGTTTCAAAAATGTGCCCTTAGTGTTCACAGAATAGCATTCTCCCAACAGAACTGGAACTTATCCTGGGTATATATTTAATTGTGTGCTATAAAATGTTTTAGGGATTTAATCTGGAAAACAGCTATCGATTAATCTATGAATTAGGTATTAAAAGTAACACTGTTGTGCCCAAAAGTTAGACTGAAAAAAAAAACATCCATTGACTCAATGAAAAGTTTTCGACAGAGATTTTCATAACTGTCACTTTGAACACTGGAAGAATGTAGCTTGTCTGGAGCTACAGGTTTTAATAAATTCAATGTGTCAGACATCTTAAAATAAAATAATGCTTTTAGAGATGAACAGAGCAAGTATGCAATTGATCACATCAACAAATACAAATACAAAAGTCATTACAGCCAGAAAGATATCCTAGACAGGGCTTACACTGGACAGAAACACTCAATTAGAAGTGTTTATGGTGACTATGACAATAATTTTTGCAAAGAAAATGCACTTAAGCCAGTTTCCTTCGGCAAGTATAGGAAAATCTTCAGAAAACTGAATATATATTTCAAGCATCCATTACTTGAAAATTAAAGACTGTAAATTAAAAAATGATACCAAGTAACTCTATGAGTTACAAGTTCAGCAAGAACTGCACCATACAAGAGCACAAGCTGGATTTACAAAAATAAAACTGTAGATTTAGCCAAAGCTAAAGAAGATACATGTTCACATTCAACCTTCAACAAGCGCTGCCTGTTCCTAAACTGAGTGCTGGCCCAGCATTTAAGTCCAGGAAATTGTGGTGCTAAAATTTTAGTGCACATGACTGCAAGTGTGAGTTAGGTTACTTCTACATGTGGCTGAACCAACTGCTGACTGTGGATCAGAGGAGATCGCAACTGAAGATGCAGAAATACAATAAATCGCTATGTGCTTCAGCAACAATGTCCATTATATTTTTCCTCCCTCTCAGTGTAAAAGGATGTGATAATAATTTCAGAATGTGTTCTGGAATGCAAATTTATGAAACATTAAATAGAGTAAATATGTTTATTATAATTAATTAAGGTTCATATCTGGTATCAGTAAGTTCTTGGAAGAGACAAATACATACATTCTTAAATATTCAGTATATGTTTTATACTGGTATTAAGATATTATCATAAGTATATTGTTATGTCATGGTATACTGTTTACAACTGACATTACTTAGTACTTATTCCTAAAGAGTTATGTGATGTTATACAAACAATCATCTGACTTTAATAATAATATTTTCACATGTGTCTCTCTTTGTGTGAGGTAAATTTGTATCCTGTTGATCTTTACTGAACAACGAAGAAATGGATCTATGTCACTAGAAATAACTTTTCGTGTTAAGAAGATTATTTCTGTAAGTCTATTTGAATAAGACTGTTTGTGTTATACAGTGCAATAGAGTACTGTTTTCCCAGGGATTACTTAAAAAATAGAAATGTACCTTTATATTGGAAAAACATACTTATTATGTGGGTGACCATGTTTTGCCCCCAGCTCTACAATTGTTAGGGTTATAATTCATCCTTTAGTGTAAGTGTAGAGTAAATTGCTTAGGTAAGCATATTTTCTTAATATAAAAAAATATGATACTTGGACTTTAATTTAAATTATAAGAATGAAATAAAATAATTTATTCATGTTATAATGATAAAATATGTACTTTCACTTATTCTAATATTTAAAGCATTCACTAGCTTATGTAAGTAAACTGATGTAATATTATATGCAACTAATATTGTTCTTCTTGTGCCTTCTGGTATTAAATCTTCCCATAAGTTTTCCAGTTGCACTGTGGTAGTTGCATCTCCTATTTACTAAGAATTGGTATTCCTTTGAGAGTTATGGCCATGTTACGAACATTCCCTGGTTGTAGGACATCTGATGGTATGTCGTTTTTACTGAGATAACAATTTGGGACAAATTTAAATGAGTGTGACTTACTGACAATATTAACTGGTGCTAGCTCTGATGTCAGGCAATGTCTGTAGCAGTTAGTGAGTATGGTCTCTTTTCTATTACACGCTTAGTTCTGTTGATGAGTAATGCCATGTATTTTGCATGCTAGTCCATTACTCCCAGTCCACCCTAATTTAAGCTGAGGGTGCAAATCTGTAGAGAAACATCAAAGATCTCACCCCTCCATATAAATCAATACAGCGCTTATGTGTAGCCCCCCCCCCCCCCCCCCGATTGTTTTGGGCATCAGGAGGACCTGAACTAAGTTCCATGCTTTTGTGATTATTTGTGTTACACAGCTTGACTTTTTCTGTCATAGCTAAGTTTCTATCTGCATAGATTTTTATTATCACTCTTATTTTATATACCATTTGCAAATTGAGAGCCTCCTCTCCTTGTGGGTTATTTGCCATAATGATGCCTAACACTTGGTGTTGATTTTTTGCAGTAAACCAATTTCTCTGTATACTAGACTTATTATTTGTCATTGGCAACATCAGTCTTTTTGCAGTTAACTATAGCACCTGTAGCTTTTTTGTACCATTGGAGGAGGTTACTTAAGATGTCAATGTCTTCTGAACTTTCCATGAAAACACCCAAGACATCAGTTTAATTCTGCATGTGAGCCTTACGTTTACATTTGAAATTCCTTGACACTCAAAACATATGGTAATGAGGATAGGATCTAAAGCTATAACATATAATGCCGAAGGTAACGGACAACCTTGTCTGATTGATCTTTCGGTAGGAGTTTTCTTACTTTATCTATCATTAACAATGACTTGTGGCATAGTGTTGCCCAAAATATTCTGAATTACATTCATTAAATTGGTGCCAGAGCCGATTTTAATCATCAGTTTTTCCAGATATTTATGACTAACCTCATGGAAAGCATTTTTAAAGTCTGTTAATAAAATCACTGCTTTCTTTGATATATCAGTTTTTGTGTACAAAATAAATCTCTATATGCTGCTAAGACATCATCATATATGTTTCTATCCAGAATGGCACAGATTTGATGTGGAATAATCACTTTTTCTACTGTTTGGTTTAATCTCACAGAAAAGCACCAAGTGGTTAGTTTAGAGTCAATATGAGTAATGTGATTGGATTTAGATTCTGTAGATTTGGTGTTTTTTAGTCTTTTATATCAATGTGATGCATGTTCTTATAAATTCTTACAGATTTCATTAGCACTCTCTAGCTATAGAAGCAGTATGGTTCAGTATTGCTGCGTTGGTCATCCAACGACTTGTTGAGTCCATACAACATCAAGTAGCTGCACTACACTGGGCAAAAGAAAGTCTGACACGATATTTGGCGCTATCCCATGAATTTTGTCACCTCAGTGCACTGTAAACGAAAACAAGGAATATTGAATTTGAATATTTTATTTGTAAAGAATAAAATAATTAAAAAATTATTCGTGGAAATTAACCTGGTAAGAATTATTTAGCAAGATGACAGATCCGGAACGAGATTTTCACTCTGCAGCGGAGTGTGCGCTGATATGAAACTTCCTGGCAGATTAAAACTGTGTGCCGGACCAAGACTCGAACTCGGGACCTTTGCCTTTTGTGGGCAAGTGCTCTACCAACTGAGCTACCCAGGTACGACTCACGCCCCGTCCTCACAGCTTTGCTTCTGCCAGTACCTCGTCTCCTACCTTCCAAACTTTACAGAAGCTCTCCTGCGAACCTTGCAGAACTAGCACTCCTGAAAGAAAGGATATTGCGGAGACATGGCTTAGCCACAGCCTGGGGGATGTTTCCAGAATGAGATTTTCACTCTGCAGCGGAGTGTGCGCTGATATGAAACTTTCTGGCAGATTAAAACTGTGTGCCAGACTGAGACTCGAACTCGGGACCTTTGCCTTTCCTGGGCAAGTGCTATACCATCTGAGCTACCCCAGCACGACTCACGCCCCATCCTCACAGCTTTACTTCTGTCAGTACCTCGTCTCCTACCTTCCAAACTTCTTTCAGGAGTGCTAGTTCTGCAAGGTTCGCAGGAGAGCTTCTGTAAAGTACTTTTTATTACAATTTACTTGACTTAAATTTCGATCTTAGGTGAGATGTGACAGTTATATCTTTTTCTTTCTTAGCTCACATAAGTTTTCTTGAATAGACAGTGATGCATTATTGAACAGGAAGCAATACTTCTAATGACAAGAAAAGAATTTACGCAGTGTTTAGACTGAATCATAATAATGTTAATTTAGTTTCTATATCCATGAGTAAAAGGGAGAATCTCTGTTGCAATCTGTTCAGCTGCCATTGTGGCCATCTCATTGAGATAATTACTATTTATGTTTATCATATAGAACTACTTATTTTATCTAGACAATGTCTGTTTTGTCAGTGTGAGCTCTCTTGTAGTCACACTATTTGCTCGAAGTCCAAGAATGGCTGACGGACTCTGGTTGGAGAAAATTATAAAACATATAAGAAAAGATGAAAATGTGCAAAGTATATTTTAAAAAGTTTATAAATTGTAGAAAAATCGCCAAAAATGTTAAAAAACTGTAAATAGAGAAAAATATAGTTTTACAGTACTTATCTCTTTTGTGACTGTGTGAGTGCATGTTTAAACAGAATAGTTTTATGTTTGACCTATCGCTAGGTGTTCAAGTCATATTAGTTTTAAGTGTGAGTTCCACCTTTTTCATTTTAGTGCAGCTCTTCGTGATGAACATTTTAGAACCACTCACTTCATAGCATTGTTAAATTATTTCAACTATATATATATATATATATATATATATATATATATATATATATATATATATATATATATATATTAGGTCTCCTGTTTGGATGGAATTTCGGTGGTAATGTTAATAGTAACACTGCAAGGGAAACTGCACTTCTGGAATAGCTGTAATCAGTACTGCAATGTAATATGGAGATTTTCACCTAGTATTGTTAGTGAAGTAGGAATATTCAGTCAGTCCTGTAATGTAAAGCAAATATTTTTTTTTCAAGCACTACTGTTATTTGTAAGACCAAGAGCTCTGAATGTGTGTAAAACAGTAACAAGAACTGCAAATTTAAAAGCAGTATTACTATGTGTATTGTAAAAACAAGATTTGTGAATGTAAAGCAGTATTACTACATTTACATCTGAGTAAAAAAAATATTGTTCGTTACCATACATCTTTTTTGTTATTTCACAAATCCATACCATCACAAATGCGTGTAAAGGCTGTACAAGACACACAAGGTATTGGTTTGAAGCATGGGGGAGATGCTGTTTAAGATGGAGGAAAAAAATATGTGCAATAATTGCATGGGATTTTTCCAATCATGCTGCATGTATAGGTTTTTGGGAACAAGCAGTGCGTGATCATGTCTGCTTCCAAAGACATACAGCAAACTTGTCTGTACTTGTATCACTTGTGTTTGAACAAACAGACATAGGATTGGGGCATAGTATCTAAGTGTAAGGTAGACAGAGAGAAATAAAATACAGAATGTGAGGTAAAAAATTCATTTACATTCATTAATCCAACTTAAAAGTAATTTTACTTTTTCATAACCAGACACAACATTACTTTCAAACATCTTCTTTTTCTTGAGCTGATGGATAGCAGGGCACCTGTAGAATTCCAGGTCTTGAATAGACGCAAACTTGAAGATACAATGCATCTATGTGATCGTCTTCTCTCCCTGACAAAAATGATAGTAGCAGGATGATCGAATATTCGAAGTGACTTCGTCATATCTTTATGAGGTATACCAGGATCGTTCCAGTGGAGTCCATGGAATAAATGTATTAGCCACTTTGCACTCTTCTGTGTTTTAGCATAATGCACATCCTTGAGAGGTGTTGGTGATGCAACCTTGCTGAGAATGTCTGTATTATACCACCATCTTCTGTGTGTGCTGTGAATGGAACATCTTTAAATGTGAATTGTCTGCACTTGTCATTGTAGAAACCTTGAACGTCAGCAACGATGTTCACATTCTAAGCTGCCATTATAAAATGCTCTGGGCATGGCACAGCAGTTGGTCATTTATACAGCACGCTGCACAACGCCAGGAAGTGGGCAGTAGTTACTCACACAGTCTTGTATAACTAGAGCACACGGCGCAGAGTGTTCTGGGAAATTTGATGATGATTCAAGATCGTTTCAAACATCCATTGGTCGTGATTTAATCATCTCATTCTGCTTAGAACAGTCTATTACGATGACTAGTGCCAGCTCCTTGAATTTCTGTCGACTGAATAGGCATCCTTCCTCTTTTACACCTTCATAGTAAGAAGTGTAGAATCTTGCATGTATATCAAATACTAGACTGGATTCATTCTGGTCACACTGTAGCAGAAAACTGTCCTGTGAACAGAATTCAGAATTCAAATACACTCTCGAATTAGTTAAATTACAGTTGTCAAACACGGTGGAATCATTTGCTAAATTCCCCCTTCTGTTCGTCTGAAATGCAAGTATAGTAAATCTCGGTATCTCCAGCTGCATGGAGTTTTTAATGTCCCATGGCTGTCTGCTTGCTGTTGGTACCAATCAGTACTCAAAAACCTCCCACAAGTGGAAAGTTAATGGCAGAATTGTACCAGTATTCCGAATTTTAAAAGTTTCAACTACTCCTCGTCTGGTACAGGGGTGTGTGGCATTTTCCATACAATTTTATTGATGATCTGAATCTCATCTTGAGCTTCTCTAATGTTCGAGTTGCTACTCATTGCTCTCCATACCACAGTAAGTTCCTGTTTAGCACTGTATTCATAAGAACTCGCTGCATGTCCTCAAAGTATCCCATAAGCATTTTTAGAGGTACTTATGCAGTAAATCGGCGGTGCTCTTCCTCAGCTTTGCCCATAGTCTCGTCTATGAACCATCCTGCATTTCCTAAATCATTCAGATCCGAGGGTGATGATGAGATACATGTTTTAAGTGTTAATGCTACATCTACATTAAGTGTATGATCAATCTCTGCCCCA
The DNA here is from genome assembly GCF_021461385.2 of Schistocerca piceifrons. NCBI lineage: Eukaryota > Metazoa > Arthropoda > Insecta > Orthoptera > Acrididae > Schistocerca > Schistocerca piceifrons. The sequence continues at coordinate 780,240,883 of NC_060139.1, forward strand.
TTCAGTTCATATTGTATTTCCTGGAACAGGAATGCTAAAGCATTATGTGTAAGCTTTGATCCCAACTGTATGACTACCATCATTTTTCTTAAATGATCCATCCAAATATATGAATCTCTTGCATGAAAGAGTTAAAGCGTCTTGGTGCTGGGTGACAATTCCAATTTCATCATTCCTGTTATTTGTCGCTGAAGTGTAAGATTTATGTGAAAAGTATTCCTGGAATATGACTTGCTCATCATATTCCACTGTGTGACATGTATTGAGCGACGACGTCATTGCGAGGTTTCAGGCCTACTGATTTAATAAATGCGTAGTTCACACATACTATCACCTTGCAGTTCTGTTGCAAAGTGTTGTGCTGTGCACTGTGTGAAATAGTTTTATACCTAATGCCCATCCTGTCTTAGACGTAATCGTAAAATGATTTCCTTACCACAAAAGCCAGCAAGCTGGTTATACTGGTCCACAATATGCAGTCCCAGGTAGTCCAGTGTCTGAACTGTCAGTGGAAGATATACGATTTAGTAGGAGTCTCATCAATTTCATACCCAGTTCCAACCGATGGGAAGAATCCATAAAGTGAATGAATAAATCTATCGTTGAGATATGAGATTGTTGTAATGTTGCACTCAACATGGATTGCACTGACAGGGAGAATATCCACTGTCCGATCAGATTTGTAAAATCTTCGAAACCTGTCCCTTTGTGGGTACCTTCTTGGAACTGACTCCAGACAGTGGAATAACTAGCATGGTAGATTTACGTGACATGTTTCACACTCCATCTGTCTGGAGCTCCATCAAGCATAAACCACATGTTTCCACTTAACCATCGGTTATATCACCACACAATCTCATGTCTGCTATACATCGATAAGGGGTGCTACCCTACTTGACATGCACGCATCTGGAGAGATCTTGTACACTTGGATTTGTGTCATAATATTGGTTCAGAACAGCCTCCACTGAGCAGTAGTTCTGGACACAGCTTGCTCTGTTCCTTCACAAGATGTGGAAAGTAGCAGGTACAGTTCCCTCCTTCTTCTGGTCAGTTGCAGATTAAATCAGCGACTGTGTTGCAGGGAGGGCTGGCCAAGGACAATGTGGGCAGATCTTTCAATCTCTGATGTGTCCTATGAATGCGAGAATGCTCTGTGAGTCCCATCCACATAGGGCATTATGGTTAGCTGTAATCGTAAATTCCGCACAATGATCGATGTGCCAGATAACCTAACTGCATCGCTATAGGACAATTTCTGGTATACTTTGGTGTTTATGACCAAATGGAGGTACTGCACAGTCATCTATCTGTATTTGCAGTCTAGTATAAGACATTCACAAAGTAATGGAACGGTGGGTTAATGATGATACAGAAACTGGGAAGCATTCTACTGGGTCATTGGATGGCATCGAAATTACGGAACAAGTTGTAAAATTGCAATAATTGATCGCAGTATCAACTGTGGTGTTTATTACTGTACATCATCCCATATCGACAGTGTATTTCCCATCCTATTCGTTCAGTGGTACACTGTTGATCACCACATAACAAAATGACTGACTGACACTACTTGTTTCAGATGGAGAGAGCCTTGGTGCTACAATGGACATACGTAACTTGTCACTGTGGAACATGAGATTAAACGTAGAGGCCGTCACCTTTGGACTGCTATTTGGAGACATTCCTCAGTGCTGCATACATGTCCTTTTTCCAAATGCTGCAATGCCCGCCCCATATTTTTTCACTAATAAGATAGCAGTACATCTTTTTATTTCTAATACCCCACACCATTGCGAACAGCACCTTCTGGGGATGATCAACCCTGAAACAGTGATTGTGAACATAGCTGTAATATAAGGAAACGATGCTCTTTGAAATGGAACATCGAGAGACCTGTTGTCTTGTCACTGTGGAAGATGAGATTAACAGTATAGCGCATCACCTTCGAACAGCTGTTTGGAAACACTCCACAACGTCGCAAACTCTTCCAGTTTCCATATCTTGCGATGTCTTCCACATTTTCTCAAATAAGAAACATAACCTCTGTGTTTAATTTCTAGCATCCTGTGTGTTGTAGGAGCAGCATAGTTTGCACCATCCGATGGTCAGCTTTCTGTAAGAGCCAATGGATCACAATCTGTAAATGTTGGATTGGCACCTGACATATACCATGAAGTCATGGTAGAAAAACAAAATGTATGGTGGTGTACAAAGCTGTAGTCATACACTTCTTGGATGTGTTACAGCAGAAAAACAATGTATCAAACTGCTTATGAAAGTACAACACAGGAACACTCTCTTGTTACTCATAGATTGTGTGATATGGTCTTCCTCCAGTAAAGGTGACAAAACTCTACACAGGCCTGTAGGCGACTTCGATCACTGGCTACCAGTAATGGACCAGTACATGTATGTGTAGATAGCTGATGTCAACATGCAGACTGTATTTATTTTTTTGATATATTAGAAGCGAAAGATACAGTAAAATGTCACAGGAGGTTTTGTTACAAGGAGTGGTATGACTGGTTAAAGTTTGGATCCAGATGTTTCATAGTTTCTTTTTACCCACTCTGAATGTTACAAAATAACGACGAGGAGTGCTCTCGGACGTAATAAATGATGGTACAGATGCTCATCTGTATCGGTATTTCATGCATATGAAATAAGTGCAATGCTACTCTGCATAACAATTTGTAATATGAACACATGGAACACTCTTAAACTACACCGATTTTGCTCATAAGACTAATAAAAATCGACTGTATCTATTCTCGTGCAATCATGACTGTTTTTATTATTGTCATCACAATTGTGTGTGTAAAAATGTGGATTACCACAAGTCCAGTGATATTTCATACTTCATAACCTCTAATTATAAAGTAACCACCACTTGAATTACAGCTCGTTGTGGAATCTGGAAATAATAGAGTTTTTCCCTACAGGTGATTAGATTGTATGAAACAGGCCGTTCTGCGACGACCAAATTCATTACGAAACAACAACACAGAATATGCTGCTAATGCGAATGATGGTCTGCTGTGTGACAGAAAGCTTACACACTGGTCAGTAGAGCCGAGTCGTGGAGCAGAAACGTCGTATGTCTGCACACAGACGGTATTTGTTTTCTATGTATGAGCAGAATCTTAAAGGGCTCTCTACTGGATAGCGTTAGGAGGTTCTGTTACAAGATATGCTCTCACGATTTGTTTTTTCGTTTCTTAAACATCAGAGAGATATACCACTGCACTGGTAACACAGGACCTGCCATAGTGTACAAAGCAACAACATCCTTTTGAATTATAGCTTCTTGTTGCCGAATGTAAAAAGATTGTGTTTTTTTCTGATATGTGAGCAGATAGCACGAAACGTTGTATTCTGTGATGTTATTCCAGTTGTCTGAAATTTTTGTAATACCCACATCCATTTATTTATAGACACTGACTTGATTGCAGGGGATACTCTCAAACGATGTAATTTTGGCCATCAAACTGAAAAAAATCGCTCAACATAGACGTTTCGTTAGACTGTACGGTTTTACGGTTTTTTTCCTTCGGAATTTACATTCTCGCTTTTTCTTCACACCAGTAAAAGTTTCGAAATAACGACGACATGCTGCAGTGATCGGTAGTTTTTGCAGCAAAATAGTGGAAGTTCTTTCGATTATATGGAGGGTAGACATGTATAGGAGACATGAGATAAGTTAATACAGCTGGCAGATGTATCACTATCGAACTTCGGCCTCTGCAGTTTGATCATCTGTTATCAGCTGCAGTGCTGTAGTTTTCTTTTTCACTTTATTGGATGTCACAAAGTAATGGGTGGCGGGAGGGTGGGGGAGAGTGAGATGTGAATTGTATCCTGCAGTCGAACGTAAAAGAATGACTGCACAGATGCCGTTCTATATTGATAATTCAAACAATGTAACGCCCTCTTGTATGATAATTTATAATTTGAATATGATGAATGCTCTCAAACTATACCGCTTTTGCTCATAAAATTAAAAGAAAACGGACTGCACCTATTTTCGTGGAAAAAGGATTGTTTTTTTATTGACGTCGCTATTATGTTTTTTTTAATAGATGCTCGCTTATGAGGGGCATGGTGACGTTAAATACACTTGTTACAGTGAAATTTCCTCCCTCTTATAACGGCGTGCGAGTGCGAGCGGTGCTACTTGATGTGTGGGGGCAGTTGCAGCAGCACTTTTAGACAAACAACAAGCAGTCAGGAAGCCATCATTTATCTCACTTTGTTCTGCGGCCTGCCAGCGTCGCAGCCTATTGTATATGTCTAGCTTTTGCACTGACTGCCTGGACTGCCTGCTCAGCTGTAGAGGTAAGGCCTCAGGCTATGACTGGCCGAAGCCTCTGCTCCCAGATATGACAGGGGTCGCAGGCAGCAGAAGCAGAGGCAACTGCCTTTTTCCCAAGCAGGGAACGTTAGAAATAGCGACCTGGAGAATTTTCTGGAATATCATTGTTGTTCTGGGGGGAGGGCGGGCGGGAGTAGTCTTTCTGAGAAATGCGTTCAACAGATAACAGGAAGTGTTCTGTCTCATACATCTTGCTCACCAGATGGTAGAGTTTTGTCAGGGCAGGCTCTCCCAAGGCTATCAGTAGTTCTAATGGAATGTTGTCTACTCCTGGGGCCTTGTTTCGACTTAGGTCTTTCAGTGCCCTGTCAAACTCTTCACGTAATCATATCTGCCATTTCATCTTCATCTACATCCTCTTCCATTTCCATAATATTGTCCTCCAGTGCATCGCCCATGTATAGACCCTCTATATATTCCTTCCACCTTTCTGCTTTCCCTTCTTTGCTGAGAACTGGGTTTCCATCTGAGCTCTTGACATTCATGCAAGTGGTTCTCTTTTCTCCAAAGGTCTCTTTAATTTTCCTGTAGGCGGTATCTATCTGACCCCTAGTGATATGCGAGTCTACATCCTGATATTTGTCCTCTAGCCACCCTTGCTTAGCCATTTTGCACTTCCTGTCGATCTCATTTTTCAGACGTTTGTATTCCTTTTTGCCTGCTTCATTTGCTGCATTTTTGTATTTTTTCCTTTCATCAATTTAATTCAGTATCTCTTCTGTTACCCAAGGATTTCTATTAGCCCTCGTCTTTTTACCTACTTGATCCTCTGCTGCCTTCACTATTTCATCTCTCAAAGCTACCAATTCTTCTTCTACTGTATTTCTTTCAATTCTTTCCCCCATTCTTGTCAATCGTTCCCTAATGCTCTCCCTGAAGCTCTCTACAACCTCTGGTTCTTTCAGTTTATCCATGTCCCATCTCCTTAAATTCTTACCTTTTTGCAATTTCTTCAGTTTTAATCTACTGTTCATAACCAATAGATTGTGGTCAGAGTCCACATCTGCCCCTGGAAATGTCTTACAATTTAAAACCTGGTTCCTAAATCTCTTTCTTACCATTATATAATGTATCTGAAACCTGTCAGTATCTCCAGGCTTCTTCCATGTATACAACCTTCTTTTATGATTCTTGAACCAAGTGTTAGCTATGATTAAGTTATGCTCTGTGCAAAATTCTACCAAGTGGCTTCCTCTATCGTTCCTTACCCCCAATCCATATTCACCTACTACGTTTCTTTCTCTTCCTTTTCCTACTATCGAATTCCAGTTACCCATCACTATTAAATTTTCGTCTCTCTTCAGTATCTGAATAATTTCTTTTATCTCATCATACATTTCATCAATTTCTTCATCATCTGTGGAGCTAGTCGGCATATAAACTTGTACTACTGTGGCAGGCATGGGCTTTGTATCTATCTTGGCCAAATAATGCGTTCACTATGCTGTTTGTAGTAGCTTACCCACATTCCTATTTTTTTATTCATTATTTAACCTACTCCTCCATTACCCCTATTTGATTTTATATTTATAGCCCTGTATTCACCTGACCAGAAGTCTTGTTCCTCCTGCCACCGAACTTTGCTAATTCCCACTATATCTGACTTTAACCTATCTACTTCCATTTTTAAATTTTCTAACCTACCTGCCCGATTAAGCGATCTGGCATTCCACGCTCCAACCCATAGAACGCCAGTTTTCTCTCTCCTGATAACAAGGTCCTCCTGAGTAGCCCACGCCCGGAGATCCGAGTGGGGGACTATTTTACCTCCAGAATATTTTACCCAATAGGACACCATCATCATTTAACCATACAATAAAGCTGCATGCCCTCGGGAAAAATTACGGCTGTAGTTTCCCCTTGCATTCAGCCATTTGCAGTACCAGCACAGCAAGGCCATTTAGGTTAGTGTTACAAGGCCAGATCAGTCAATCATCCAGACTGTTGTCCCTGCAACTACTGAAAACGCTGATGCCGCTCTTCAGGAATCACAAGTTTGTCTGGCCTCTCAACAGATACCCCTCCGTTGTGGTTGCACCAACGTTACGGCTATCTGTATCGCTGAGGCACACACAAGACTCCCCACCAAAGGCAAGGTCCATGGTTCATGGGGGAGGATATGTTGCATACACTGTTGAAATATACTTACCACTTTGCACCAAAGCAATCTACCTTAAAGTACAGCGTAGTTAACTGTCAATTTTCGAGAAACAACAAGTTTTATGTACTGAGTGCCAAAAATTTAATTCTTAGGGGAGCTCACATTGTCAAACAAACCCAGTCACTTACATCCAAACTGTCAAATTTTGAAATTATCCCCTCATGGAAAAATTTCTGTAGATGTCCATGTCTCTATTTACTTTGATCGTTCATAAAATCCTGATTCCTTAATCATTTGGATAATACTTTTTATGTATTTGCAAAATGAAAACTAAGGACTCATCTGCAGATCAACAGCTGCAATTTCTTTCAGAAATTGGTGTAACCATACTAAGCAATGTGTGTTGGCTCCATTGAAGAAAGAGCTATACATTGCTTTACTTTCCTACATTTGCTGCTTGTCCACAGCAATGTTTTGGTCTTCTTAAACATAATGCCTCTGTAAGTGTTGATTTAAGATTGCTAAACTATTTGTTTCAGCAATGCAAAATATGTCGTGTTAGTGAGCCTTCAACTCTCACTGTAACATTAACATCATACAATAAATCTGGTCTTGTACCTTGTGTTAAATTCAGCAAACTTACAACTATTACTCAGCATCTACATCTACACTTCGCAAACCACAGTGAAATACATGAGTGTAAGTAGTGGGGTTTGGTCAATTCACCACTCCTAAAGGCCACATCCTAATTATTCTGACATATTTTCAATCTGAAACAATTGTTCTCCACTGTCAAAACATGTGTTATACAATCTTATAGTGTAAGTGTCCAAAGGTATATAATATCACAAGCTACTTCACAACAACATCTCAGCTCTTTAGTCAAAAGCTTCTTGGTTCGACCTCCAATATGTGCAAATGTTTTAATTTTTAGCCGGCCGGAGTGGTCGAGCGGTTCTAGGCGCTACAGTCTGGAACCGCGCGACTGCGACGGTCGCAGGTTCGAATCCTGCTTCGGGCATGGATGTGTGTGATGTCCTTAGGTTAGTTAGGTTTAAGTAGTTCTAAGTTCTAGGGGACTGATGACCACAGCAGTTAAGTCCCATAGTGCTCAGAGCCATTTTTAATTTTTATCTAATTCAATCGAACTTTCACATCAACATTTAATGTTAGAAACTTTGCACAGCTTCGCAGCTGCCCAGGTTGCTACACCCCTAGCTCCCATCCGCTCTGCCCTCCAAACTCTAGGTTCAACTCTAAATATTGTAACAAAACAGCTTCATTGTCACAATTTACTCAGTGTAAGAAGTTTAAATTGCACATAATTCTAAAAATAGTGTAATTATGTCAATTTCATGCAACTGTGGTAAGCTTCAGTGCTTTGTTGAGGTCTCAGACGTGCGTGCACGCATGTGTGTGTGTGTGTGTGTGTGTGTGTGTGTGTGTGTGTGTGTGTGTGTGTGTGTGTGTGTGTTGCATTAAGCTCTAGGGCTTTCAGGTCATTGGGAAGGTATATAAATCCTACATTATGCCCATATTGCCAGTTCATTTCAATATGCTGCTGTTTAGCAGTACATGCCTGCTAACAGCATGTGGTTCTAAATGTGTAAATGTCAGTTTAGTGTCACATAATGACTGTGAGGTAACAAGGGAAATTGGCAATGTTCATCATAATAAGGATGTGCAACTTGTGCGATGTAAGGCAGCAAAGTATGCAAGAAAATGTTGTACATTTGATGACAACAGAGTACTATCCATCTCATCTTCCTCCAGACATCAACACTTATAGCAAGAAAGTCAGCGTAATCGACATATATGGAGCTCCTACACTGAAGTTATAATTGCCAGAAGATCCTTCAAAGTTTGTGTATTTTCGCCATTCAAATGTAGATAATCTGTATTGATTATATAGTGTATCATGCATTGCAGCAGACAGACTAACTAGGTGGGAACCATATGTAAAACACTATTCGATTATGTTGTGAACTATGTGCTTGAATACAACATTCAGAATGATTTAGAATGGTGTATAAATGTATGTATACAGCACCAACGTATGCTACAACAACTCCTATAAACATTAAATTAGTAGAACTTGGATTTACAGATGGAATACACAATATGTCGTTTCTCCTACTGGTTTGAATGCTATACAACCAGAGCTTATAGTGTACAAAAATCAGCTATTTAGAAAATATTCTGGGGAAGCTATGTTGAATGAATAATATGACAATGTGATAACACTGCATATTTTATTCCTGTATGAAAAAATGTTAATAAAACAAAGATTATTTACAATATGTCTTTTTATTGAGGCAGTGATAGCATTATAATAAAAAATGTAACCTGCAGCACCATAAAATTTGTAGCTATGATGAATAGTCATACTATTCCACACATGCATGCACACACACAAACACACAATAAATGCGTTCAGTCATTCAGTGAAAAGTCTGAGTATGGTGTGGTTTCAGTACCATTCTCAAAAATGACCAGGATTTCATCATAATAAAACAATCCGATCCTCAGTCGCGATAAAGTGTGCATCACATGTTTTTATGACTGAAATGCGCTTGGTGTTCTATATGCAGTGAAGTGTCATCATCAGCATTGTCATACAGAGATTTCAAGTAATCATCGACCATTAGATTTTTTGTGACTATGACTCACACCCTCAGCGTGTTTAAGGGTTGAGTCAGCTAGGCAGGCAGCAACAGCCGACTGAGACACGAGCAGCAACAGCGAAGTAACCGATGTTGTGACATTTTACGAGTCCCTAACCAGGAGCGAATTGTGTAGTTTCATATGTGTGTTACAGTAGTTTAGTTTCTTGAGTTTCTTCATATTACTTTAATATTTAATAGACCCACTTCTCGCGTCTTCGTTTGCGTCGGTAAATAAATCGATTTTGTGACACATCCCAAGTTCCTTATCAGGAGCAAATTATTTAGCCTCACCTGAGTATTTTGGTACAGTGGTGGAAATATTAAGTTCGTCACCATGAATTACTTCATCTTTTTGTCGTTTACAGCAGTCTGCTTCAGGTTATACCTGTCCCATAGTTGCTAAACTTTGTTGACATATTCTTGCCTTAATAATCTGACGTCACACATATTTTCCAACAATACACAACACTTTGTTGTTGTCGTTTGGTTTTACAATGAAACCAGTGTTGATACTGCCATTTTGAGTTGAGAGTTTGCAATGAGAAGATGGGCACGACATTTGAAGAAAAGAAAGCTGCTATACTTGCTTATTCGTCTGTTGGTCTCAGCACCAGAGAAATACCCTCTAAGACAAGAATTAATCAGTCTACGATTTCGAGGTTACTGTAAAAATACAGGGAAAAAGAGAATGTTGATCGTGAGAAAGGAAGAGGTCGGAAAAGGGCATCTGCTGCCAAACAAGACAGGGTATTGGAAAGGCTTTCGTTCGACGATCGTCGCCTGTCATCAACTGAACTAAAGCGAGACTGGGAAGAAATGTGCGACATCTCAGTAACCATTAGAAGTATAAGAAATAGACTACTGGATGTTGGACTCTCAGCCCGTCGGTCCTAGAAGGAAGCCTTTATTGACCAAGATAATGCGACAACAGCGACTACAATGAGCAAAGGCAAATGTGACATGGACAGCAGAGTGTGGAACAAAGTAATCTTTTCAGACGCATGCAAATTTAATCTCCATGACTCAGATGGAGAAGCGTTCGTGCATGGAAGAAAAGGTGAAGAATTTTTGCCATCATGCATAACACATACAGTCAAACACCCACAAGGACAGATTGTCTGGAGGTGCATTTCCAGTCACGGAGTAGATCGTCTGGACTTCGTCAATGGCACTATCAATGCAGATACTCACATAAGCATCCTTGAAAGGAAGCTTATGCCAACCATTAGAAATCAGTTTGGAGATGTTTCCAATTGCATTTTTCAGGATGACTCAGCTCCTTTCCATAGAGCTTTGAAGGTGAGTCCAATGACTAGTACAGGGTTATTACAAAAGATTGAAGCGATTTCACAGCTCTACAATAACTTTATTATTTGAGATATTTTCACAATGCTTTGCACACACATACAAAAACTCAAAAAGTTTTTTTAAGCATTCACAAATATTCGATATGTGCCCCTTTAGTGATTCGGCAGACATCAAGCCGATAATCAAGTTCCTCCCACACTCGGCGCAGCATGTCCCCATCAATGAGTTCGAAAGCATCGTTGATGCGAGCTCGCAGTTCTGGTACGTTTCTTGGTAGAGGAGGTTTAAACACTGAATCTTTCACATAACCCCACAGAAAGAAATCGCATGGGGTTAAGTCGGGAGAGCGTGGAGGCCGTGACATGAATTGCTGATCATGATCTCCACCACGACCGATCCATCGGTTTTCCAATCTCCTGTTGAAGAAATGCCGAACATCATGATGGAAGTGCGGTGGAGCACCATCCTGTTGAAAGATGAAGTCGGCGCTGTCGGTCTCCAGTTGTGGCATGAGCCAATTTTCCAGCATGTCCAGATACACGCGTCCTGTAACGTTTTTTTCGCAGAAGAAAAAGCGGCCGTAAACTTTAAACCGTGAGATTGCACAAAACACGTTAACTTTTGGTGGATTGCGAATTTGCTGCACGAATGCGTGGGGATTCTCTACCGCCCAGATTCGCACACTGTGTCTGTTCATTTCACCATGAAGAAAAAATGTTGCTTCATCACTGAAAACAAGTTTCGCACTGAACGCATCCTCTTCCATGAGCTGTTGCAACCGCGCCGAAAATTCAAAGCGATTGACTTTGTCATCGGGTGTCAGGGCTTGTAGCAGTTATAAACGGTAAGGCTTCTACTGTAGCCTTTTCCGTAAGATCTTCCAAACCGTCGGCTGTGGTACGTTTAGCTCCCTGCTTGCTTTATTCGTCGACTTCCGCGGGCTACGCGTGAAACTTGCCCGCACGCGTTCAACCGTTTCTTCGCTCACTGCAGGCCGACCCGTTGATTTCCCCTTACAGAAACATCCAGAAACTTTAAACTGCGCATACCATCGCCGAATGGAGTTATCAGTTGGTGGATCTTTGTTGAAATTCGTCCTGAAGTGTCGTTGCACTGTTATGACTGACTGATGTGAGTGCATTTCAAGCACGACATACGCTTTCTCGGCTCCTGTCGCCATTTTGTCTCACTGCGCTCTCGAGCGCTCTGGCGGCAGAAACCTGAAGTGCGGCTTCAGCTGAACAAAACTTTATGAGTTTTTCTACGTATCTGTAGTGTGTCGTGACCATATGTCAACGAATGGAGCTACAGTGAATTTATGAAATCGCTTCAATCATTTGTGATAGCCCTGTATTTGTACCAAACATGAAGCAGATTACTTTCTTGGTTACATATCACGTACTTCTACTTTTCAGATAAAATATTTCCTTCGAAAAAATGGGGTTCGAGTATTAGAGTGGCCTGGAAACAGCCCTGATATCAATCCTACTGAGAACTGTTGGAAGGTTATGGGAAATACTAACACCAAAAAGAAGCCATGGAATAAACGAGAGCTGTTTCAGAGCCTTGTGCATGTCTGGTTTCATGAACTGAGTGAGGAGTACATTAAAAAGTTAATTCTTTCAATGCCTTCACGATGCCAAGTGGTGATTAATGCATGTGGTGGAGTAACAAAGTATTAAATGCAACAGTGTGTTCATAAGAGACAATACAAACACTAAAATCCGTCAGTGTTATCTTACAACATTGATATGCAGTGTTTCTTTCAACATTAGTACTCATATTTCACAATAGCTGAAATATCCACTTACATTCATTTTTCAAGAAAGTGTTAAATTATAAAAAACAAACATTTTTATAGGAACAAAAATTAAGAATAAAACAAATTGACAAAAATTGTTGTGTATATTCATTTCTGATGGAAATCGAGAGAAATCACGCAAATTTAGCTCAGTTATTCAGTGATTGTAACAAAAATTGTTAATTGTAAGAGGTGATGCAATAAATATTTCCACCACTGTAGTTCAGTTTATGAATCTCTGAGTGTTAATGTAATTTATTAGACACAGTTCTTGCGTTTAATCCGTGTCTGCAGCAGAGTTTCATGGCGCATGTCGATAGTCGTTAGTCCGTTTGTTTTGAAAGGTAGTGATCACTTGTTGGTGTTAATCAGCAAGTCAAGCAGCAACAGCCGGGCGAAACACAAGCAGCAACAGGAAGTAACCGATTTTGTTATATTTTATCAGTTCCTAGCCAGGAGCGAATTGTATAGTTTCATGTATGTGCTTTGGTAGTTTAGTTTCTTGAATTCCTGCGTGTTAATTTAGTATTTAAAACACGCCATTAAAACAAAGGCATTTTTCGTTGTAGAGGAATCTTCTCAAGAAATTTCAATCACTAACTTTCTCCTCCGAATGCGAAAATACTTTGTTTTAGCATTGATAGGGACTGTGACTGCTGTGTTCGGATGCGGGCTGAGTTGGCATCCCTTCGCTCCCAGCTTCAGGCAGTGTTGGCCTCGGTCACACAGCCTGAGGCTGTTGCCAATGGGCATCACTGTGGGTGTCCGGATAGGGGTTTGTCGGGGACGGCCATCTCGTCCCATGCATCCCCCGATCGGACTACGGCTGTGGCTGCCCGGGATACTGCCCACATAGAGGCTGTCCCCTCACCTGTGGTAGAATGGGAGGTCGTCTTGAGGTGTGGCAGGGGGCGAAAGACGTTCCGCAGGGCTGAAAGGAAGGCCTCCCCAGTTTGTCTGACGAACCCGTTTTAGGGTCTGTCTCCGGCTGATACTGATCTTCAGCCGGACATGGCTGCTTGTCCTGTTCCTGAGATTGCCCCTCAGTCTGCAAGATCCGGGCGGTCGCAGAGGGTGGGCTTACTGGTAATTGGGAGCTCCAACGTCAGGCATGTAATGGGGCCCCTTAGGGATATGGCATCAAGAGAGGGGAAGAAAACCAATTTGCCCTCCATGTGCATACCAGGGGGAGTCATTCCAGATGTGGAAATGGTCCTTCCGGATGCCATGAAGGGTACAGGGTGCACCCATCTGCAGGTGGTCGCTCATGTTGGCACCAATGATGTGTGTCGCTATGGATCGGAGGAAATCCTCTCTGGCTTCCGGCGGCTATCTGATTTGGTGAAGACTGCTAGTCTCGCAAGCGGGATGAAAGCAGAGCTCACCATCTGCAGCATTGTCGACAGGACTGACTGTGGACCTTTGGTACAGAGCCGAGTGGAGGGTCTGAATCAGAGGCTGAGACGGTTCTGCGACTGTGTGGGCTGCAGTCCTGGACTTGCGCCATAGGGTGATGGGGTTTTGGGTTCCGCTGGATAGGCAGGAGTCCACTACACACAGCAGGCGGCTATACGGGTAGCAGGGGTTGTGTGGCGTGCTGAGAGCATTCGTGCAGAACGATTTGAAGTGGAATGATCATATAATTAATTGTTGGTAAGGCGGGTACAAGGTTGAGATTGATTGGGAGAGTCCTTAGAAAATGTAATCGATCAACAAAGGAGGTGGCTTACAAAACAGTCGTTCGACCTATACTTGAGTATTGCTCATGAGTGTGGGATCTGTACCAGGTCGGGTTGGCGGAGGAGATAGAGAAGATCCAAAGAAGAGCTGCGCGTTTTTTCACAGGGTTATTTGGTAAGCGTGACAGCGTTACGGAGATGTTTAGAAAACTCAAGTGGCAGACTCTGCAAGAGAGGCGCTCTGCATCGCGGTGTAGCTTGCTGTCCAGGTTTCGAGAGGGTGCGCTTCTGGATGAGGTATCGAATATATTGCTTCCCCCTACTTATACCTCCCGAGGAGATCACGAATGTAAAATTAGAGAGATTCGAGCGCGCACAGAGGCTTTCCGGCAGTCGTTCTTCCCGCGAACCATACGCGACTGGAATAGGAAAGGGAGGTAATGACAGCGGCACGTAAAGTGCCCTCCCCCACACAGTGTTGGCTGGCTTGCGGAGTATAAATGTAGATGTAGATGTAGACCTACATAGGGAGAAATGATCATCATAATAAATTAAGGGAAATAAGAGCTCGAAGGGAAAGGTATAGGTGCTCGTTTCTTCTTTGCGCTTTTCGAGACTGGAATAATAGGGAATTATTGTGAAGGTGGTTGGATGAGCTCTTTCCCTGTCAATTAAGTGTGATTTACAGAGCATTCTTGTAGATGTACATGTAGATCTTGTGTCTGTTTGGTATGTACACATTTTGGAACGAAGAACAGCAAACTCTTCAATCTGCATGCTGTTCATCTCGTCTCTCATAAAATCTTATTGTTTGCTGGTGTTATGCCATAAGGATTATCAGCCTCATATCCAGATGTGTCGAATTCGTTGGGATTGCACCTTATCACTTCATATGGACCACTTCCCATCCAATAAATGAAGCTGTCAGTATCCATATAAAGTAAATTAGGTTGTTTAAAATGAGGTTCGGCAAACATATAATGAAACCCTTACATGAAAGCTAACAGGTCTAATACACACATACTGACATAAACAGGTTTCTTGACCTGACAGAAATCAAAGTCTTTATTGAAAATAGTAGCCCATTTAAAATTTCATTTGTTAGTTAATTGTCTTCCCCATGACACCCATCCCATTTACTGAACAAATAAATATTGTGATTCTTCTAAGACTTCCCATCATATTCTCAAAAACAGAATTATTCATAAGTTTCTCTCCTTTTAGTATTTAAATCGATATATTTCTTCAGTCAAGCAGACTAACCAAATTTAATAGTACAATGGACTTTTTCTAGCTGCATCTCTATCTTTAAGCACTGCTGAAGGCTTCCATAATGTATGACTTTTCCATCCAACTTTGCCATCAACTTGGAGCGGGAACCTTTCCACATAACTCTATGCTCTGGACTGGTAGATCATTGTGTGCATTATGTAAGCTAGTAGGCTACGTCATGTCTCCCACCAGGACATATCCTACCTTACAATCATCACAGTTGAGATGTCTTTTTTTTAATTTGCAGATTTCTTTATCAGATACCCACTAAAACCCACCAATGGGTAGAAACCGTTGTATGCCATAGCCATATTAACAACTAGGTAAACATGTAATTTGGATCGACGGATGTGTTTTCACGACTAATTTATGCATTATTTGCCTTTGCATGACTATTCACACATTGAAATAGCCCACCGCAAATCCTGTGTCTGAAAAACAATAGCATATCCACGTTTGTTAGTAACTAACATGATAACAGTTTTTTTAACATCGCATCCCACGAAAGCCATGGTGCCGTTTAGTAGAATACTGAATCCAACTTGTATGTTTCCATGCACGCGTTTCAGAATTGTTCAAAGGTGTCTGCAAGTAAACATAAATTTGTATCCATGTAAAGAGTTGCATGCTCCTCTAAATTAGAAATATTAAACTCATTCCAAATATGGAGTGCAGTTCATATTCCTCATTCTTTATGCTGTTTCCAACAAGTTCACTGTAGAATGTGGTTTTGTCAGGCAACATGGTTTCACAGAGGCTTTCCTCTGAATCTAAATATTCATAGGGGAAAACGCCTTGCCTCGTTAGCAGCTGGAATTTAGCATAATTGGAGTGTGCTGCCTGAGTGAGATGAAAATCTTCGTTGCACATCGTTTCAGCAAGTTTCTGCATTTGTGCTTGCATTAACCTTAGTGAGTCGAGGAAATGCAACATAATATTCTTTGTCATTCTCTTTGAAAACCAGATATTCTTTTCAGTACTCTCATATAATACGCTAATCTTATAATGAGGTAAGCTAAATTCATTCAAAGGTTCAATGAACAAGTGGGCATCATACCCGCAAACAGTGGGAAACAACAATTAAGTGCCAGGGAAGCTTATAATACAAACAGTATGAATTATGTGCAGCATCACGAAATTTATTGGTGATATGACAACGATCCATGCAAGGTGTTTCAACTGCTCTGCCTAAAGGTTCACTGCAGATATAACATTTAATTGCATTCACGTGCAATGTTGTAATTTCAGACGTTTTAGTTACAGGACCAGTGCTATTATAGAGCCCATCAAATCTCTTTGCAAGATCTTCAAGCTCCGAGCGCAGCAGTCTCACTGGGTCTTCACCAGTATATGAACCAAAATTGTTAAGAGATGAATCGTATGAGCACACAACTTGATATACGACTGCAAACTGTACATGTTGCTCTATAATAGTAATATGAGATTTACCCTCACAATACGCAACAATTCTGAGTATATACTCAAAGCCAGCATAACTGACAAGTGGCACTATCTCATTGTCCAGGAAATTCTTGAATTTTATGAATTTACTACACTCTGTAGGCATTTCTCTATGTACAGGAGCTTTAGAAGAGCACTCACGTTGATGCTCTGTTAATTTTCCGCTTGTGTAAAATGAGTTCAGGTGTCTGCGACAAATATGTCGTGCACCGCGATGTTTACTTGATTGGGACGAAATAAGACGAGATATATTCTTTAATGAACAGTAAAGCTGTTTTTCGCCATCAGCTATCAGTAATAAATCTGGGTGTTCCTTTCTTAGACCAGAGCATTTGGAGAAGTGAACAGGAAATAGAATTTTATGTGCAGTCTTGTTATCACTATAGTGCGTTTAAAATTACTTGCGACTTTTGACATTTCGCTCTCCAGAGGAGACATGAAGCTGTTGCACAGGTAACACCAATGACGAGCCTGCTTTCCCTATCACGCCACCAGCAGTTGGGGTGGTAAAGTGCCTCTGTTGCCCCGCTGTGGATAAACAGTACAACGTGGTGTCGCGCATTGGAGGCACCTACGTTAATTAGCTCTAGTTGTAATTTGTTATTTTCTGGCGTTGAAGTGTTCTACAGTCGTCAGGTATTGTGAACGAGTGTTTCGTGTTGGTGCTGCATTAATAATAACAGTGCAGCACAGTACAGATCCGCAAAAAAAAAAGTGGTCGTCCTCAAAAGAGCACGTTCTCTGGCTGTGAAGATAACCAGGACGACGAACTGGCTAACGCTAAAGAGCATGATCAGGCTTCCTCCATACCATGCTCACTTAGATCCGACTGAGAATACATGGGCCTAGGTGAAAAGTAATGTTGAAAGAAACGACGAGAAATTTACGCCCATAGAGGTTGAAATACTGACAAAAGAAATCATTGCAAATGTTACATCACAGGACTGGTCTCAGGTAGTCAGTCATACCAAGAATGTAGATGAGGAGACATGGATTCATGAAGGACTGACTCGAATTTTGACTAATACACTACTGGCCATTAAAATTGCTACACCACGAAGATGACGTGCTGCAGACGTGAAATTTAACCGACAGGAAGAAGATGCTTTGATATGCAAATGATTAGCTTTTCAGAGTATTCACACAAGGTTGGCGCCGGTGGCGACACCTACAACGTGCTGACATGAGGAAAGTTTCCAACTCATTCCTCATACACAAATAACAGTTGACCAGCGTTGCCTGGTGAAACGTTGTTGTGATGCCTCGTGTAAGGAGCAGAAATGTGTACCATCACGTTTCCGACTTTGATAAAGGTCGGATTGTAGGTAATCGCGATTGCGGTTTACCGTATCGCGACATTGCTGCTCGCGTTGGTCGAGATCCAATGACTGTTAGCAGGATATGGAATCGGTGGGTTCAGGAGAGTAATACGGAACGCCGTGCTGGATCCCAACGGCCTCATATCACTAGCAGTCGAGATGACAGGCATCTTATCTGCATGGCTGTAACGGATTGTGCAGCCACATCTCGATCCCTGAGTCAACAGATGGGGACGTTTGTAAGACAACAACCATCTGTGCGAACAGTTCGACGACGTTTGCAGCAGCATGGACTATCAGCTCGGAGTCCATGGCTGCGGTTACCCTTGACGCTGCATCACAGACAGGAGCGCCTGCGATGATGTACTCGACGACGAACCTGGGTGCACGAATGGCTAAACGTCATTTTTTCGGATGAATCCGCGTTCTGTTTACAGCATCATAATGGTCGCATCGGTGTTTGGCGACATCGCGGTGAACGCACATTGGACGTGTGTATTCGTCATCGCCATACTGGCATATCACCCGGAGTGATGGTATGGGGTGCCACTGGTTACACGTCTCGGTCACCTCTTGTTCGCGTTGACGGCACTTTGAACAGTGGACGTTACATTTCAGATGTGTTACGACCCGTGGCTCTACCCTTCACTCGATCCCTGCGAAACCCTACACTTCAGCAGGATAATGCACGACCGCATGTTGCAGGTCCTGTACAGGCCTTTCTGGATACAGAAAATGTTCGACTGCTGCCCTGGCCAGCACATTCTCCATATCTCTCACCAATTGCAAACGTCTGGTCAATGGTGGCCGAGCAACTGGCTCGTCACCATACACCAGTCACTGCTCTGATGAACTGTGGTATAGTGTTGAAGCTGCATGGGCAGCTGTACCTGTACACGCCATCCAAGCACTATTTGACTCAATGCCGAATCGTATCAAGGCCGTTATTACGGCCAGAGGTGATTGTTCTGGGTACTGATTTCTCAGGATCTGTACACCCAAACTGCGTGGAAACGTAATCACGCGCCAGTTCTAGTATAATATATTTGACCAATGAATACCCGTTTATCATCTGCATTTCTTCTTGGTGTAGCAATTTTAATGGCCAGTAGTGTTCTTTCCTCCTCTTGTTGCTGTGCTCATCTGCTTCTTCTACATCTACATCTACATTTATACTCCGCAAGCCACCCAACGGTGTGTGGCGGAGGGCACTTTACGTGCCACTGTCATTACCTCCCTTTCCTGTTCCAGTCGCGTATGGTTCGCGGGAAGAACGACTGTCTGAAAGCCTCCGTGCGCGCTCTAATCTCTCTAATTTTACATTCGTGATCTCCTCGGGAGGTATAAGTAGGGGGAAGCAATATATTCGATACCTCATCCAGAAACGCACCCTCTCGAAACCTGGCGAGCAAGCTACACCGCGATGCAGAGCGCCTCTCTTGCAGAGTGTGCCACTTGAGTTTATTAAACATCTCCGTAACGCTGTCACGGTTACCAATTAACCCTGTGACGAAACGCGCCGCTCTTCTTTGGATCTTCTCTATCTCCTCCGTCAAACCGATCTGGTACGGATCCCACACTGATGAGCAATACTCAAGTATAGGTCGAACGAGTTTTTGTAAGCCACCTCCTTTGTTGATGGACTACATTTTCTAAGCACTCTCCCAATGAATCTCAACCTGGTACTCGCCTTACCAACAATTAATTTTATATGATCATTTCACTTCAAATCGTTCCGCACGCATACTCCCAGATATTTTACAGAAGTAACTGCTACCAGTGTTTGTTCCGCTATCATATAATCATACAATAAAGGATCCTTCTTTCTATGTATTCGCAATACATTACATTTGTCTATGTTAAGGGTCAGTTGCCACTCCCTGCACCAAGTGCCTATCCGCTGCAGATCTTCCTGCATTTCGCTACAATTTTCTAATGCTGCAACTTCTCTGTATACTACAGCATCATCCGCGAAAAGCCGCATGGAACTTCCGACACTATCTACTAGGTCATTTATATACATTGTGAAAAGCAATGGTCCCATAACACTCCCCTGTGGCACGCCAGAGGTTACTTTAACGTCTGTAGACGTCTCTCCATTGATAACAACATGCTGTGTTCTGTTTGCTAAAAACTCTTCAATCCAGCCACACAGCTGGTCTGATATTCCGTAGGCTCTTACTTTGTTTATCAGGCGACAGTGCGGAACTGTATCGAACGCCTTCCGGAAGTCAAGAAAAATAGCATCTACCTGGGAGCCTGTATCTAATATTTTCTGGGTCTCATGAACAAATAAAGCGAGTTGGGTCTCACACGATCGCTGTTTCCGGAATCCATGTTGATTCCTACATAGTAGATTCTGGGTTTCCAAAAACGACATGATACTCGAGCAAAAAACATGTTCTAAAATTCTACAACAGATCGACGTCAGAGATATAGGTCTATAGTTTTGCGCATCTGCTCGACGACCCTTCTTGAAGACTGGGACTATCTGTGCTCTTTTCCAATCATTTGGAAACCTCCGTTCCTCTAGAGACTTGCGGTACACGGCTGTTAGAAGGGGGGCAAGTTCTTTCGCGTACTCTGTGTAGAATCGAATTGGTATCCCGTCAGGTCCAGTGGACTTTCCTCTATTGAGTGATTCCAGTTGCTTTTCTATTCCTTGGACACTTATTTTGATGTCAGCCATTTTTTCGTTTGTGCGAGGATTTAGAGAAGGAACTGCAGTGCGGTCTTCCTCTGTGAAACAGCTTTGGAGAAAGGTGTTTAGTATTTCAGCTTTACGCGTGTCATCCTCTGTTTCAATGCCATCATCATCCCGGAGTGTCTGGATATGCTGTTTTGAGCCACTTACTGATTTAACATAAGACCAGAACTTCCTAGGATTTTCTGTCAAGTCGGTACATAGAATTTTACTTTCGAATTCACTGAACGCTTCACGCATAGCCCTCCTTACGCTAACTTTGACTCGTTTAGCTTCTGTTTGTCTGAGAGGTTTTGGCTGCGTTTAAACTTGGAGTGGAGCTCTCTTTGCTTTCGCAGTAGTTTCCTAACTTTGTTGTTGTACCACAATGGGTTTTTCCCGTCCCTCACAGTTTTACTCGGCACGTACCTGTCTAAAACGCATTTTACGATTGCCTTGAACTTTTTCCATAAACACTCAACATTGTCAGTGTCGGAACAGAAATTTTCGTTTTGGTCTGTTAGGTAGTCTGAAATCTGCCTTCTATTACTCTTGCTAAACAGATAAACCTTCCTCCCTTTTTTTATATTCCTATTAACTTCCATATTCAGGGATGCTGCAACGGCCTTATGATCACTGATTCCCTGTTCTGTACATACAGAGTCGAAAAGTTCGGGTCTGTTTGTTATCAGTAGGTCCAAGATGTTATCTCCACGAGTCGGTTCTCTGTTTAATTGCTCGAGGTAATTTTCGGATGTGCACTCAGTATAATGTCACTCGATGCTCTGTCCCTACCACCCGTCCTAAACATCTGAGTGTCCCAGTCTATATCTGGTAAATTGAAATCTCCACCTAAGACTATAACATGCTGAGAAAATTTATGTGAAATGTATTCCAAATTTTCTCTCAGTTGTTCTGCCACTGATGCTGCTGAGTCGGGAGGTCGGTAAAAGGAGCCAATTATTAACCTAGTTCGGTTGTTGAGTGTAACCTCCACCCATAATAATTCACAGGAACTATCCACTTCTACTTCACTACAGGATAAACTACTACTAACAGCGGCGAACACTCCACCACCAGTTGCATGCAATCTATCCTTTCTAAACACCGTCTGTACCTTTGTAAAAATTTCGGCAGAATTTATCTCTGGCTTAAGCCAGCTTTCTGTACCTATAACGATTTCAGCTTCGGTGCTTTCTATCAGCGCTTGAAGTTCTGGTACTTTACCAACCCAGCTTCGACAGTTGACAATTACAATACCGATTGCTGCTTGGTCCCCGCATGTCCTGACTTTGCCCCGCACCCGTTGAGGCTGTTGCCCTTTCTGTACTTTCCCAAGGCCATCTAACCTAAAAAACCGCCCAGCCCACGCCACACAACCCCTGCTGCCCGTGTAGCCGCTTGTTGCGTGTAGTGGACTCCTGACCTATCCAGCGGAACCCGAAACCCCACCACCCTATGGCGCAAGTCGAGGAATCTGCAGCCCACACGGTCGCAGAACCGTCTCAGCCTCTGATTCAGACCCTCCACTCGGCTCTGTACCAAAGGTCCGCAGTCAGTCCTGTCGACGATGCTGCAGATGGTGAGCTCTGCTTTCATCCCGCTAGCGAGACTGGCAGTCTCCACCAAATCAGATAGCCGCCGGAAGCCAGAGAGGATTTCCTCCGATCCATAGTGACACACATCATTGGTGCCGACATGAGCGACCACCTGCAGATGGGTGCACTCTGTACCCTTCATGGCATCCGGAAGGACCCTTTCCACATCTGGAATGACTCCCCCCGGTATGCACACGGAGTGCACATTGGTTTTCTTCCCCTCTCTTCCTGCCATTTCCCTAAGGGGCCCCATTACGCGCCTGACGTTGGAGCTCCCAACTACCAGTAAGCCCACCCTCTGCGACTGCCCGGATCTTGCAGACTGAGGGGCAACCTCTGGAACAGGACAAGCAGCCACGTCAGGCCGAAGATCAGTATCAGCCTGAGACAGAGCCTGAAACCGGTTCGTCAGACAAACTGGAGAGGCTTTCCATTCAGCCCTCCGGAATGTCTTTCGCCCCCTGCCACACCTTGAGACGACCTCCCACTCTACCACAGGTGAGGGATCAGCCTCAATGCGGGCAGTATCCCGGGCAACCACAGTCGTAGTCCGATCAGGGGATGCGTGCGACGAGCTGGCCATCCGGACCCCCACAGTGATGCCCATTGGCAACAGCCTCAAGCTGTGTGACCGAAGCCAACACTGCCTGAAGCTGGGAGCAAAGGGATGCCAACTCAGCCTGCATCCGAACACAGCAGTTGCAGTCCCTATCAATGCTAAAAACTGTTTTGCAAAGAACGTCTGAACTAATCTATAGAGAGCGCAAACAAATTGACAAAATTTAAACGGTTATTAAAATACAAGATTGCCTAGTAAATGCAGTAATGCTGCTACTTGCGCACTGCTGACACTGGTCGGTGGCGGAAGGAGACTACGCGAATTTACACTATTCAGGTACTAAAACGCGATGCTACACTCTCAAATACTATAATACGCCCGAAATTTATGAATTAAACAATGCAAGTACCAAAAACACGCAAAGAAATTAAGAATTAAACTATGTAACAAATGAATGAGCTAGAAGTATACGACTTGTTGCTGCAGCTGCTTATCCAACGGCGGCAGGGAGCACATTGACTGTGACCAACCGACACTGGCCGTTCAAAACAAAAACAGAAGACAAACGACTACGCGAATTTACACTATTCAGGTACTAAAATGCGATGCTACAACTCTCAAATACTATAACACGCCCGAAATTTATGAATTAAACAATGCAAGTACCAAAAACACGCAAAGAAATTAAGAATTAAACTATGTAACAAATGAGTGAGCTAGAAGTATACGACTTGCTGCTGCAGCTGCTTATCCAACGGCGGCCTAAACACAGCAGAATTTACAAATATACATCTCACTAACATTCTAACGCATTTGAAAAGGATGACGAAATCGTAAAATAGCATATTATTGAACTAGGAACTGAAGGCGAGACATATCATTAGTCATGAGGAAGCCCATCCTCGGTACAAAAATAAATGTGTAATTTCTTCACTTATATTGTTTCAAAACCCACAGCAATTCCCGTTTCACAGGCTATGTATGGTCCTTAAAAACTACATTATTTCATTTTAAAACGATCTGTAGTTGCTTGAATAATGCGGTAGATATTGAGGCTTTGCATATTAATCGTAAGGAAAAATACTCACCTCTTTGCGTGCTATCATTTGCCAAATCTTGTTTCTATATCTCAGACCGTTTATGAGACACGAGGGATTTATGAATATTTCATTCTGACTTTTTCACTGGCGTGTGTGTTCGTGTGCATACTTTCCAGTTTCTCGACATTGCAGATACACAGCAATATCCTTAGGCGTTTAATGAATAATTCAATATGTTATCTAAATATCATATGTAGCAACATATGACCTAACACACACCAAACGCAAATTCGTAGCGACCCCTGTTTTTCACTTCAAACTTTAAGAATTTCTTGAGTAATGTAGCTAATACCGGAACGCCAGGGTAGCTGAGAGTGCTAACGCGTTGCTTCCTGGACTCGGGTAGGCGCGCCGGCCCCGGATCGAATCCGCCGGGCGGACTAGCGGAGAGGGCCAGTGTGCCAGCCAGCCTGGATGTGGTTTTTAGGCAGTTTTCCACATCCTACTAGGTGAATATCGGGCTGGTTCCCACGTTCTGCCTCAGTTACACAACTCGTAGACATCTGAAACACACTCGACGACACAGACAGTTAGGATACACACATTCTGTCATGGAGGGGGGGGGGGGAGGGGGTGGCGGCAGGAAGGGCATCTGGCCACCCTTAAAATTAACATGCCACACCATCTGGTTAACCATATCAGCAGACCCCGCAGGTCTGCATTAATGCTTGGAAAGAGAGCATGTAGCTAATACCGAAATATCACAATAACTATGATTTTTAACGAAATGATACATAATTCATCATGAAGCTATAAGATGTATGAGACTCAGAGTTTATTACCGTATAGTTTCTTTAAAACTTTAAAATCGTCTGAGAAGTATTGCAGGTCGGCCAGCTTGTGTGGCTGACAGGATACGCACCGAGCAGGCCTGGCATTACCCTCACGCCGTACTGAACCGTCAAAAAGTCGCAGCTAATTTGAGACGCACTACAGTCTGTATGCAACCAGGCTGTATACATGAATAGATACATGCGGATTCTGTTTCCTGAACTTTTATGAGGTACTCTATTCCTTCACGTTTATAATGTGTCGAAACATCACACTACTATTAAGTACCAGGACGTTCTGGATTATACCTCAAATTATTCTCGCAGGTCAATGGACACCATGCAAAGCAAAACTGATCTTTATTTTGAATATCAATAACAGTGTTTTCTAACGCTATATGTTTCGGGAGTTTAATCTGTGAAGACCCTTCATTACATTCGTCGTAGGTGTACATGAGTACGTCTAAATACAACACTTTTCTTAGCGCCTTACCGGATTCCCTTTTTGTAAACGGTGAGAAATGTATATCTCGTACCAATCAGTGAGCAAAGTGCTTTAAATAACGGTTAGCTCTACACTCAAATTAGATTTTTTAAATCGTAAGTACCCGTACTCAGATAACTGTATACTTCATTTCTTTCACAGACCTGCTTTTCGAAAGCTTACCTCCTCCTCCTAGCACAGCTGAAGTTTTCTTTTTTTTTTTTTTTTTTTTTAACTTCAGTAGTAAGTATATTATAAAGGCCGTCAGAGGCAGTGAGTAACGGTGAGTAACGGTACCTTTTGCCGTCTTGAAGCGATACAGTGAAGATGAGTCCCAGGACTCTTAATAGCTCTAAGCGTCCTCATGCTGGTAAGTATTATTCATTTATTCACAATCTTGCTTCATAGACTCATCAAACTGTGAAGTGTAATCTACAGTAACGGAATATAAATCGCAACACCAAAAAATAATTAATATAGGGTAATGAACTTTCGGGAATAGATTTGTCTAGTTAACATTACGAGATAATAGTTTAATGTAAGTGTGAGATAAGCCATTGCAAATGTGAAATGCTGGTACGTTAATAACCGCTGTAGCCGCCAGAATGTTCATTACAAGCTTGCAAATGTGCATCCATTGTGTCGTGGAGGTGCTGGATGTCAGTTTGTGAGATGGAGTTCCATTCCTCTTGCACTTGGTCTGTCAATACAGGAATGGTTAATATAGTTTGCGGATGATGCTTGAGTGTTACCTGATGATGTCCCGTATGTGCTCGACTGGAGACGGATCTGGTGATCGATAGGCCAAGGGAACATTTCGACACCCTGTAGAACATGCTGGGTTACAGTAGCGGTATGTAAGTGTGCGTTATCTTGTTGGAAAACATCCCCCAGAATGCTGTTCACCAATAGCAGCACAACATCACGAATCACCGAACTATCAAATTTGCAGTCAGTGTGCGTATGGTAACTACAAGACCGCTCCTGCTGTCATACGAAATCGCACCGCACACCGTAACTCCAGGTGTAGGTCCAGTGTGTCCAGCACACAGACAGGTTCGTTGCAGGGCCTCAAGTTACCTCTTCTAATCAACACTCGGCCATCACTGGCACCGAGGCAGAACCAACTTTCATCAGAAAACACAACAGACCTCCATGTTGACCTCCACTGAGCTTTCGCTTGACTCCACTGAAGTTGCAAATGCTGGTGGTTTGAGGTGCAGTGGAATGCATATGGCTCGGAGCTATCCTTGAAGTAACAAATTTTTAACAGACCGTTGTGTCACTGTGGTGCCAACTGCTGCTGAAATTGCTGCTGTAGATGCATTACGATGCGCCATAATCGTGTGCCGAATGCGATGTTTTTCCCTCGTGTTGGTGCCATGTGGCCATTTGAAGCCTGGTCTTCTTCAAGTTGTAAATTCTCGTAACTTTCGCTGGCAGCAGTCACGTACAGTGGCAATATTCCTGCCAAATTTTTATGTAATATTACAGAAGGAACATCCAGCTTCTCGTTCCTATTAAACGATCTCATTTAAACTCAGTGAGGTGGTGATAATTGCGTATTTAGCGCTCAAAGTCATTCCTCATTTACATCAAATCACTATGTTCCCTCTCAAAGACAACTAAAGCTCAAGACCGTTACTGTGTATATTTAAAGCAAACCTGATTTGCATCCCCATAGTGGCGCTACTAGCGCCACTCTTGTGCGACTGGCGCGAAATTGATATAGATATCATCTTTCAGAAACACGCCTACCAACTTTCGTTTATTTTCGCAGCTCCTTCTTGGAGTTGCGATTTTTTTCCATCAGTGTATATTACAGGTGATGGCACATATAAAGTCGACTGGATATATTCCGTTCTCGATGAAGTACTTGAAATAACTAACAATGATCGTTTCTACATGTAAATTCACCAGCAGCAGCAACAGCGTATGTTAACGACCTGTTTCAGTCTTTATTCCGTAAGTAGTACATTTACTCTACATGTGTGTTAAAATAGTATTTAACTGCATATTCTGATACATACAGAGTCATGTGCATGCCTTCTATGGACCTGAGATAATTCTCAAAAGTCTTAGCTGTCAGGTGCTTCGTTTATGAGTAAGTGCTACTCTTGTACTGTCATATTGTTTTTGTATAATATATATATAACTTACATCTGTCCTCCTCCAACTGTTGGTAAGTACCACATTATTCTACAGGAGTAACTTTTTTCCCATTACTTACTTCATTAATCGTTTCCAGATTTGTAGTGTCGCGGAATAGTAAAGAGTTGAAAACGTGGAATATTGTCAAAGTTTCATTTCCTATGCCGAGAGCCAGAGGCAGTAGGTTAGCCAAGAGGTAAGAGGATTGCACATGTATCGGAATGTGTCATCACGCAGGGGCAGCGGCCGGGTTACACACAACAGGCGAGAGAGAATTGCTTAGCACGCAGGTTTGTGTTAGACGGAGACTTTCGTAGAGTGTAAGACAGAGGTATAGCGTCAGCTGTACTGCATTTCATAACTTTCCATAAGTCTGCCGTAACAACATGTAACTGTGTCACAAGAACACCTAAGGGGCGAGTACGACAGATAAATCAGCAGTATAAGTGGAACGAATGCGTTCATTACAAACGAGCATGACGTCAGGACGTCGCTCGTGCTTCCTTTAAATACGCCAGCTTTGATAGCAACAAGGCACTCACAGTCAGACTTGCAGTTACATGTGTACTGGGTCGCTGCGTAGCGTTCAGCTCGGTGATCGAGATGTTACGCCCTGTGCATCCGCCATCACAACCGGGTGAGCCGACGACGCTGGGGGACTGCAGCCCGTTCCGCCCGTCCACCGCGGACGGGCCACCAGGAGGAGCAGGGAAGAAGACGGGATAGGATAGAGTACACTCCGCACTAGGAGAACAGCTCTCGTGCCGACAGCGCCAGGACTCCAAACCGGAGCCTACTATGCAGCGGTCTGCTGTCCACCGCCGAGCCAGCTGGCCAGCCGGTCGCCGCCAGCCATGCGCGGCCGAAGTAATAAGGGCATTCCATCGCTACGTCACAGCACGCGGCTCTGCGCTAGCAAGACTGGTGCGGCCCGGAGCTGGTGTCATCGCTCCGAGTCAGCGAGGACTCGGGGAAGGTCGTTGATATCATCAAGCTCAGCCACCCTGTGTTACGCGGGCCACTTTGTACTCGGCAGGAATACAGGTGTCATGAATTAATAATGTTTCTTTGGCGTTTCTGACGCGTCCACAGTCATTTCTTAGCATTCTGACAACTGGAGAGGTCACCGCTCGGCTTCCAGTCCACCGTAGGCGACCGGGGCCACCGGGGCGCCCACAGATTCAACAAGACTGGAAAAATATATGCAATCACATCAAAGGGACGCTGATACTGATGTGTAATGGCTACATAGGCATAAATCTGATGAAGTTATTGGTTCACTGTTCAGTGCAAATCACGATTCAGAGGAGATGAATACACACGATGATTTCCTGCGTGTTTTGGAAAGAGAGATCCCAAACCTTCAGTGGGTACAAAAAATAGTTCAAATGGCTCTGAGCACTATGGGACTTAACATCTGAGGTCATCAGTCCCCTACAACTTAGAACTACTTAAACCTAACTAACCTAAGGACATCACACATATCCACACCCGAAGCAGGATTTGAACCTGCATTCGTAGCGGTCACGCGGTTCCAGACTGTAGCGCCTAGAACCGCTCGGCCACGCCGGCCGGCTCAGTGGGTACAGAGAGAGTACGAACACCCCACCTGTACAACCATTCTCCTGCTTCTTTGAGCCAGTTAATGCAATTCCAGGCCTCTCTAATGCAGCCGCAATTCCAAAGTAAGTAATCATTTATACGCTTTTAAATATAATACCTATGAATACAGTTTTGCTTTTGTTTGTTCTAGGGCTCGCACAGCCCTCACCTGTTCTGCAACAGACACAGTCTTACCAGAAGCACGTCTAACACACTCCCAGCAACACGATGTTTCAAGATGGATCACACTGCCTCCGCAACCCAGATGTTCGAACTGGTCTGCACCTCAACCGCCTTTAAGCAGTTCTATAGTTCCACTGACAGAACATACAACAAAAATATCCATTCTAATAAAGAATCATCTGCCACAGAATTACAACATTCAGCGACCAGATGTACACACAGACATAGACTGACGCAAGCCTGAGTTGAGAATACTGCTGGCTATCACCACCCTCCCCTGTTTTTAAATGGATGTAAACCTGTTTAGAAACAAACGGTTTCTAAGATTTTAATGAACCCTCAATCCCTCTCCATTAAATGTAAAGCTATATACCTCGTGGCACTAGTGAAATAGCTCCCATATTTTATGGAGTAGAATTAATTTGATATTTCAAAACATTTTGTTCACTGATTCGTATGAGAAATAGGAACTTCTTATACAGTATTTCATTATGAGGATATTTACTAATATTAACAATTTCTGTAGTATATGCTGAATTTACATATGCATACAGGACAGCATTTGTCAGAAAATATTTAGATTTTAAATGGTGATTTATTATAAGGATAAAATCAGTCTCCATGTAATCTTATTATTATTAATAATAATGCAAATATCATCCACACTGCACAGTAAAGACTTGGAGACTCATTGTTGCATGAATTTTCTTATCTTCACCAAACATTTATGCTTTTTTCCTGTCTGAGTGTGTTGAAAGTATTGAAAATTTACTTGTGTTTCTAATTCTATTGTTATTAATTTTTGTGTACATACACCTGTTATAGATAAAACATGTGAGCTGGAATGCTCAACTGACAAACACTGAGACTGACATTGTTTGCTAGATCCAACTGACTCCCTCTGCATACCACATCATGTAATGCAACACGTTACTACAAAAGAATATCTTCCATATCTCTATACCCTAATGATGATGTTATTGGTACCACTCCCACTGTCAATGTGAATTCATGTTTTTGGAGTGTATCATAAAATGTAGTCCTTTCCCCTCTCTGCAGATTGCTGTGTCACTCTCACTAACAGAATGGGAGACCTCTGAAGAAGCTGGCAACTGTGTCTGATGATTCATTTGAACTCTTAAATTCTACAACAGAGTGGAATTACAGACCTTGACTGTGGTTGGGCAATGGGGAAACTGAAAATTTCTGCCAGATTTGGATTCGATCTCGGGCCTCCTGCTTACTTGGCAACTGTGCTGACCACAGTCGTAATCGAAACTGCACAAACTACCTTAGCATGCTTCCCGTCAGACCCAAATTCTCAACTTACCCGCACACTACTGATGTAATGCCCCTTCCTTATTATCCTCTCATTACTCACGGTATTTTGCCAATTCCCATAAGACTTCGAGCCTGGTGTGCATCTGTACTGAAATCATTGGCTGCCTCGCCTTAATTTATATATGTATGTATATATTTCTGAGATCTATCAGTTTTATAAGTAAGTCGATGGACTACTTAGTATTTCTATTTTGTGATGACATAGATAATTCCTGTCAAATCTCTTTGACAGAACATCTGAACTTGTAGGCCCTTACAATCATGTCCCATTCAGACTTATTCAACTCTTTCCATTGAATCTGTGAGTCAAGAAACGTATCAATGAAGTTGACACAGTGTTGTAATACTTATATACACTCAGTTTGTCACACAAAGTATCCCAGTAATGGAGTATAGAGACTTAAAAAACACTGATTATTTAAGCATAAAACCTGATAGAATAATTATATGAGGATATATATAAGTATATTTATATAAATATATGAATATTTGAGCTTTGGTGCTGACAAAGGATACTGCACAAAAAATGGGCTGAATGAAGAACAAATTTGTCCATTATTGAGCAACTCAGTATCTCCATACGCCATTCTTCTTGCGTCAACCAAAAAATTCTACAGTTCTTTGACCATATTGTGAGAAGAGGCGGAGAAAACCTAGAGAAAACAGTCATGGAAGGGAAGATCAGGGCAAGAGAACAAGGGGAAGAGCAGAGTGCAGGTGGACTGATCAAATCAAGAAAGTCTCTGATTTTTCTCTTCAGCAGAAGCTTGTAACTGTCCAGGATGGAGACACTTGGTTCATGGGGTTATGATGCTCGGCAACGAGCACAAAGACTTATGATGGTGATAAAAATTACGCTTTAAAAGGCATGTAACGTGGGGATGACCTGTTTCAACTTTACCATGTCTTGCAAGAAGAGGACCTGGCAGTTCCAGTTCAACAGATAGTAAGGGAGATGGTTGTTCTGCCAATAATTTTATATCTTCCTCTTCTGCTTCTTCCATACAGGGCTGAATAAAAGAATCCTGTTTTGAAGCTAAAGCTATTTAATATGATCAGTAAATCCGGCATACTGATGTATATATTTAAGGAGAGTGCAAAAAAGTCATAACGGTGTCCTCCCTTAATCGTTAACATTTTTTTGCTTCTGCCCAATGCAAATAAACGTGAAGACTCAGATATTCTCCATAATATGTGTCATCAAAT
The DNA here is from genome assembly GCF_021461385.2 of Schistocerca piceifrons. Taxonomy (NCBI): domain Eukaryota; kingdom Metazoa; phylum Arthropoda; class Insecta; order Orthoptera; family Acrididae; genus Schistocerca; species Schistocerca piceifrons. Next base: position 780,272,542 of record NC_060139.1, read on the forward strand.
AAAAGAAACCTAATCCTTCCATGATAGAACTTTGCTTGAATGCCTCTCAGCTCAGAAAGAAGCAGTTTCTGAAATCAACAAATCGTTGAAATATTCATGACTTTCAACAAGGTGTCATAACTGTTCATACATGGTATAAATGACAGTTATTTGCAGTGCATTCAGTTTCAAATAAAATTTTGTATGCTGAGATCACCACAAATATTTTACCTGGATAACACATATTTGTTTCAACACACTGTATCTCAAGTCACTCAATGAAATAAAGAAAAGATCTCAAGAAAACTCACGTGGTGACGGAATTATATGAGATTTGTAAAACATATGAATTTCACTAATAGTCATTCATGTCAAATTACTCCCGCGCAGAATGCAAGATGAGACGAAAATGGTTGAAAATCAATAAAAAAGGATTGACAAGAAGAATAAAGGAGAAGAAGAAAAAGAAGGAAGATGGGATGTACACAAGAGAGGAGAAAAAACGTGATAAGACAGATGGAAGAGGTAAGATTGGAGTTCAATGTCGCATCAATGACGCGGTCCTTAGAGAACAGTTCACAAGCTCGGATTGTGGTAGCGTAGAGAAGCAAATCGACTGGTTTCTTTTCAAAGGAATCAATCCAGCGTTTTCCGTAAGTGGTTAGTGAAACAACGGAAAAACATAACACGGAATGGTCGAATGGGAATTTGAACAACCCCTGCCCTCCTGAATCTTGAGTCCAATGTCTTACCACTGTCTTCACAGTCAGTGACGAGGAGGAGGGAAGGAGAGGAAATAATATGTGTCACATGCTGGATCTTTATTTCCCTCAGTGACCGAACAGACACTGATAACTACCAGAGGTAACAGACACTGCTAACGACCAATGTGGAACTAGTACTGCCACTTACATGTGAGCATACTTACGCCACTGTGGAGTTCACCTAGTCAACAAATGGTATGGGCACTGCAGGAGGAGGGCACGTATCTGTCTGTGTGATGCACGAGTTGTCAGAAGATGAGCATTAGAATAGGCATCTGCAAGGCACTCGCCTCCTCCCGGAGTCTGGGATACAGACTTCTTGACGAGCACAGAGCTCTCAGCCATATCGGGAAATGATTGTCTAGGCTTCTAAGGCTTTTAGTAAACTTCAGATCTAGCGTTGAAGAGAATGAGAGACTGTGACTTCAGCAAGCGTGCTACCCAGTGTTCGTTTGGCTACGACTCTGTACACAGCATATTCATGATATTATACAGTGTCCATCGTGCAGCGGCGATTTGGTTGTCTGTTTTGCTGCCACAGCGGTTGTGAACCTTCAAGAAAATTGAGCTGATCTTTTGTCTGTTGCTGTTTAATACATACCTTATCTATTTGGGAAAAAGGACGACTCAACAACTTATTATGTGGAAGCTACTGCCAATTGCCCTAGACATTTTTCTCCACTCTTTCCAGTACAACATGAACGTGACTCTGTTGTACCTGACTGATATGTATCCCAGATCACATAAGGAGAAAACCTCTCCACTGCTGGATATCTTAATCGCAACTGTCAAAGTGTCCACATCAGATATGAATGAGTAATCTGGAAAAAAAAGGAATTGTGGGTACAGCACTGAATAAACACCAATAACACACGCCAGCAACTCACAGTCCAAAGCACGGTCGGTTTCCTAATACTAGCTCGGCGAGAATCCAAAGAACTCATATGGAATACTATATAATACTGGCCCACGGCTGCGCACTTAGATCTGAGCTGCTGTTGGCTTCACTCATGTCACCCTGTGATAGTACCTCTGGTGGCGCCTGAAAGACAACTGCAGTGGCTCTAATTCACTATCGACTGTGTCTGCTCATGGGTACTTTAAATTCCTGCCCCCTGAATTCGACACACAGGGCCGAAAATGTCATGGCTGATATTGCCACCAATGTTGGGCAGGTGGAGAGGCAGTATTCTCCATTAGAGGATCTAGGACGACAGGCTTGGGCCTGAATCTGTCATGGAGCCCAGTCACTGGTGGGGGAGGGAGGGGAGGTAGTAGAGGTGGCACACCACCCACACCACCCACACCACTTGGGTGACAGAAGTTTGGGATGGAGAGAGCTGTTCTGTCTTTGTAGGCTCTCAAACTGTGATCCCTCTACCCACCTGGTGACTAACAACGGTGTGGGGCTGCAGTTCATACTGAGGTGCAGGAGGCATTAGGAGAGGGCTAGAGACCACTATGACTGCTATCCTGGTGTCTGGTCTGTGGGTCAGAGGTACAGGAAACGGCGGGGGCAATGATTGTGAGTGTACTCCTGGCTGGAGCTCGTTGCAGTGAGACAACTTCAGCAGATGTGCCTAGCCTTGATGTCAAACAGCTGCACCCACTAAGGCCTATGACGATCCCCTCATTCCACCTCAAACACCAGCCAAACATGTATGCTCAGACACAGGCACCTCACCTGTAGGGAGACCTTTATGCAGGCTGATCATGAGACACTGGACACAGGAGGTCTGACGGGGTGTCATACTGGCCCCATGCAGGATTTCACCCACATTTACCCCACTGACACAGGTGGACCTACGTGGGCTATCCTCAAAGTACTTTACGTTTTAGAATTAAAAATAAATAAAGTATGGGAAATTTTTTAAATTATATTCAGATGAAAGCCACACTTAAATACTACTTTTCTACATAGTTGCCATTTAAATTAAGGCACTTATCGTAGCGATGGACGAGCTTGGAAATTTCTTTGTCGTAAAATTCGGCCGCCTGCGTCTTCAACCACGTGGTTACCTCTTTTGGGACAGAAAAGGTGTGATTTTTGTGGATTTCCTGGAAAGAGGCACTACAATAAACTCTCAAAGGTATTGCCAAACTCTGCACAACCTCAGAAGAGCAATACAAAACAAGCGCAGGGGAAAGTTGGGCTCAAAGATCTTGCTGATTCGCGACAACGCCCGGGCCCACACGGCAAATGCCACTCGTGAAGTTCTCGAATCTTTTAAGTGGGAGTTGTTTCCTCACCCGCCGTACAGTCCCGACCTGGCACGAGCGACTTCCACTTATTCCCAGCAATGATGGAGAGGTTGGCTATGCAGCGTTTTGATGACGGCGCACAGCTTCAAGAAGAGGTAACCACGTGGTTGAAGGCGCAGGCGACCAAATTTTACGACGAAGGAATTTCCAAGCTCGTCCATCGCTACGATAAGTGCCTTCATTTAAATGGCAACTGTGTAGAGAAGTAGTATTTAAGTGTGGCTTTCATCTGTATATAACTAAAAAAAAATTCCAATACTTTATTTATTTTTAATTCCAAAACGTAATGTACTTTGTGGATAGCCCTCGTATATATCGTAAACAAGCAGTGTAGGTAACATCTACAAGGTTTTCAATATCTAAGATTTGATGGTGTGGTCCACCGACCAGGCTCCTTGTTGGCGGTGGGGGAAAGTGGGTTGTGTTCAGATGGTCGGATCCGTTATGGCAACATAGGGTCTCGAACTGGGTCGACATAACTTGGGTCTCGTTTTTCAACACCAGGGTGCAGGGTGACTCCTCAATGGCGAAAGTCCTCTCAAGATCATGGATGATAGTAGGGATGGTGGTGGGCAGAATGCACACCACATACAGAGAAAATTGGTGAAGACATCCACCATGAGAAGTCACTCTGGCCCATGAAATGGCCCGACAAAATTGATGTGTCACCATTCACATGGATCATCTGGGTGGGGTCAAGCGGGATAAGCGTTGTGCCATGGACACCTGATTGAGAGAGTGCAGGTAAAGCAGGAGCAGTACGCGTATTCAGTGTAAACATCGATGTCGGGCCAGTAAATGTGCTGTTGGACTAACAACTTATTGTAGGTCGTCCCCAGTGCAATGCATGAAGTAGCTGGAGGATACGGGAACAAAGTGGGGGCAGGATGACGACCCAGCATTCAGAGCCCTTTTTGGCAAATGCCAAGACGCCTTTTGTGGCACTGAACCGATAGTTCAGTGCAGAATAATTTCGAAAAACCTGGTCGGCTTGTCTGGGAACATAGTTGGGCTACCCTTTTTGGACCGCCATCAGTGTACTGTACGAGGAAAGTCGTCCATGGTTTGTTGTAACTGCTGGTCCAGAGCAAAGCAAATTGTCTCCAGGTAATCAAATTCTGCATCAGGGCTGAGATGGAGGTGGGTAGGGCATTGGCATTATCGTGTTGGTTGATGGCTTGAAAACGGATTTTGTAATGGTACCCACTTAAAAACAATGGTATAAGGCAGGATGCGGCGCAGGGCCCATTGCAGCAGAGTTGGACCAAGCCAGTGATATTTGTCCTCGTTGATTGAAGACACTGCAGAACCAGTGTTTGACTAGTATTCCACGGGCAGGTCGCACAGCGTCAAGCCCAGAGTAAGCATTGGCGGCGGTAGGGAAACAGGTTTTTTGCTGATGCGACGAAAAGGACTGCCGTGTTATTTTCACGCTGAAAAGTCGTGGCAGAACCACAGTCTGGTTCTGGGAGACGTTTTGAAAACTTCAAAGAACACGGGGTAACCTTGAACATTGAGAAATCGTGTTTTGGGACCATCACTATGACATTCTTGGGACACGTAATTACAACGGGTGGAATTGCACCCCACCCAGGCAAGATTGAGGGCGTAGAGAAGCTTCCTCGGCCAACAACCAAGAGACATCTCCGTGGTTTTTTGGCATAATAATTTTTTGCAGAGGTTCAATGAGTAACCTACGTCTCATAGAACTCATCGAGAAAAAACCCAAAAGCTGCGAATACGGAGCAACGTTGGAAAGTGGTAATGAAATGCAGAAAGACTCGCAGTGGATCGGTGCTTGGTATAAAGACTGACAATTTGCGATAAACACAAATAAATGTTAACGTAAAATGCATAAATTGTTGAAAACGCCAAACATTGCTTGACTACACAAGTCGCAATCAGTCACAGCTGCGAAAAGGCTGCAAGTATCAATCAAGAGCAATTTAAGGTATAGGACAGTCACATGTCAGAAACGGTCCTAAGAGAAATCCAGTCCACCAAGGTAGGAAGTAGCTTACATAATTCACATTCAGGAACTCGCTCATGTTGACATGCATTTCCGTTATGAGTGCTGCAGACGAGATGTTCAGTTCGAAAGGCAGTTTTCGAAATTGATAGCACCTTCAAAACGCGAGAAATGCGGTATATATTCGAGAAGCGGGGTGGAGTTCGATTTGCCAAAAACTACTTAGGTCGTTAAGTCTTGGCCAGTGCCAAGCTGGGGCAATGCGGTAGCTACTTAAAAGGCGGACTGTGGTTATAACGCCCTTCGCTGCTTTCTCATACTGTCGCCGCTTCCTTTCAGGGAGGTTCCCAACTCGCCACATTCACGCGGCCGCTGGCCATCCTGCCCTGGTCGAGTGCAGCAGCCACTTACAGCGAGCGGAACGCAGCGCCGAGAAAGGAAATCCATCCCCTCACCGATGAAATTCCTCAGACATGCAGGTACTGTGAGCTCGATCACCGATTCGTGCCTCATATTTCATGACAGAAATAACACGACAACATGTGAATAATGACATATTGAACATTTTAATTACGAAAAGAAAAAAAATGAGTGGGAAAGGAACTGAAAGACCTTCCAACAAGAGTAGATGGCCTGCAAAGGCCCTTCACCTGTCACATAACAGGTACTGTCGCGAGAGGTTAAGCATAGTATCATCACTTTGAGCTGGGGAGCAAGCGTCAGAGCTAAGGATGGAAGTTCGTGGAGTCACTTTCACCGAAAAATTCCAAAGACTTGCACTCCAGCTCCAGGAAAGCGCTGCTCATTGACTTTCTGGAACACGGTGTCACAATTAACGCACTGCGGCACGTGGGCATTCTGCAATAACTGAAGCTTGCCATCAACTCCAAACGCCCAGGAATGCTGACCAACGGCATCGTTGTGTTACAGGATAATGCCCAAGCACACGTCACCAAGGTTCTTTCGACACCGCTACAGAATTTTCGCTGGGAAGCTCTTGAATATTCTTCATACAGTCCCGACATAACCCCATGCGATTTTCACATTTCTAGAACCGTGAAGAGAAAAGACGTGGCCGTCAATTTGCTTCGGAAGAAGAGGTGCATGTCTGGTGTATAGGTACACAAGGAAAAGCCCCCACAAGCTACGACAACAATTTAAAACCAATTATAATAATCACTAGCGCGAACCCTGTAAGTGTCGGAAAAGATGTATTTTGCTACGCCCGAAGGCGAATGACAAATGATGGAAACTCCAATTTTTTTTTTTTTTGTCAATTATTTAGAGCACTCTGTCTTTAGTTCTCGTGGGGAGAAGACATATTCTTGTGAGAAGTGTGTAGCAGACCTTGTGTTACGTGAAAAATAATTTTTATGAATGTATGAAGTGTGAGAGTTCTTTTTAGTGCAAGACCACGAAAGTTTTCTTTTCTTCCGCACACTATGCTAAAGTCATGTCACTGTAGCTGCCTGCATCTGAAGAGGAAGTCCGATAAAAATCGGTATTGTATTCACGGTCAAAAATGAGTAGTAGTCATGGCGGAAGAAGAAGCATACAACCAAATTCCGTAAATCTCAACGGCGTAAAGCAAGCAAAATCGACGTAAATTTACGCCACCCTGACTTACACTTTACAAGATCGGTAAATTAAAAGTGAAAGAGAATTCATTCGCTGCAAAATTCATGAAATTCAAACATGACAAAATTGTAATTAATTCGATTAACAATGTTTTTGTATATGTACATTTGCACACTGGGTAGAATCGCGAGTCTGTAAGGAACTGCAAACATTTTTCCATGAACGCATGGACCGTCATGTCTCGCAGTGGGATAAACCTATTAAATGATATAGCAATTACTTCTGAAATAATAAATGGTTTACTTACTTTTTCCATCTGGCTCGTGTTTATTTGACTGGCCCTTGTAAGTAGTTGAAACCGACTGGAGCAACATTTATGTGAGATGAAGCACGAAAACTTGATAAAATAATTTCGTTTACAAGATGATCCCTTTACTCCTCTTAGGCAACAAGGTCTACTACGTGTTAACTTTAAATAATATTTCATTAAAGTAGTTTGTTAAACTGGCACCTAGACATTGGAATCTTTCTGTACTGTACTTTGATGCCGCTTTCCTATTCTCACAGTTTCACTGCTACCCCACTTCCAAGCACGTGTTTACTATGCTAGATATTAGATTTGTTTTGGGAACGGAACTGTGTCTACTCGTGAGGGTTTGGTCACTGATAGAACCAGATGTTGCTCTACCCACGATCTCTATTAAAAGTCATATGAATCATTTTCATGCAATAGAAACTCAGGCCAAGTATCATAACCTAGGCCTATGTGCATTTGTCATGCTGAACACTATTCTGTGTCACTTCTCACAAATCGACCCACCCAACCACTCACCCACCTATCCAAGCAATTACCAACACACACACAGTCCTCTCTTTCTAGATCTTCTTAATGAAAGAACTACACACACTGATAGTTGAAATATGAGCGTCGTTTCCCATGTTTAATGTCTGCTTTCTGTCAAATATTGTCTAAATCTCCCAGTTGATGTGTAATTTGTAACTACTTATATTGTTCTTTAATACCATACTGTGAACGAATTTTGTGCTGAATCATTTATCTTGTATAGTCCACTATACTAATTTACAGCTCAATTAAGAGACAAACGTTTGAAACAACATATTTTGCGCTCACTCTTTGGTCACTGTATAGCACCACTGTAGGTATCAACATGGCTCCACATGTACTGATAGTGTGAAACCTCACATCGTTAGTTCACAAGATCCAGAGGGCTGTAGAGACTGGAGTTTAGATTGATGCCACGGTTCTTTATTTGTAGCAAGCCTTTGATACAGTTTTGCTTCACAAGTGAAATACGTACGTTTTTAAAGAATATCGGAAGTGGTATGTGGCTCGGAAAACGTCCGAGTAAACAAAACTAATTAGTTGTTATGTTGTTCATAATGGAGAGATTCTATTAGAAGAGAGATAGTTTTAGACGTAGCCTAACGTAGTGTGGAAGCACCACTGCTATTTTCCATCCATTTAAATAACCTAAAAATATTTTTTTATCTCGCTAAGGCTTATCACAACCCCACAGCTGTGAATCCTGAGCAACGTCATCGGAAAATGGTAATGAAATACAGAAAGACTCGCAGATGATCAGTGCTTGATGTAAAGACCGACAATTTTCGATGAACACAAATAAATGTAATGTAAAGCGTGAAAATTGTTGAAAACACGAGACATTGCTTGACTACATAAGCCGCAATCAGCCACAGCTGCCAATAGGCCACAAATATCAATCAAGAGCGTTTTGAGGTATAGGGCAGTCACATGTCAGACTTAGATTTTTCAGGGAGGATCCTAAGGGAAATACAATCTACCTAGGTATGAGGTAGCTTACGTAATTCTCGCTAGACCAAAACTAGAACACTGTTCGTGATTGAGAGACCCTTACCAAACTGCATTAACGGAATTTAGAGAACGTTCAGAAAAAGAACAGTGTAAGTCGTCACAAGCTTGTTTAGTCAAGATGAGAACATAAACTCCAGTAGGGACACTCTAAGAAAAGTGTCTTGTATCGCAAAGGGTTCCAAACAACTATTTGATATGATAACAACACCAAGATACCAACACCATCACCAAGCGGAAACTGGAAATAGGATGGCGGATTTCTGTTGAATTACCGCTGACGACGAAGCCGTCAGAGACAGAGAACAAGCTCGTATCGAGAAGGATGTGGAGGAATTTGACAGTATCCTTTCAAAGGAATCATCCCAGAATTTTCCTTAAGCCATTTAGGGAAGTCAAGCAAATCTAAATCGAGATGGTTCGACGAGGATTTGAATGAATGCCTCCCAAATATGAGACCGGTGTCTTATCGCTGCGCCATCTTGCTGGGTGCGGAGACTAGAGACACAACCGAAATTCTTACGCTTCACCAAAGCGCAGAAATAATTGGGAAGATCAAGGTCACTGGCTGAAAGCTTCATTCGCAATATTTCGAGAGCCCAAATTCCTACAAGAGTTGCAAATATATTACTTCCTACAGTTACCATGGCGTTTTATGGTGACGACGGAAAAATTAGAGAAATTCTGGCTTATTAGGAGAGTACTGAAAAGTGATCTCTGACTGAAATAATCATGAGACTGGATATCTTGGTATGGTACGTGTAACGTGCCAGGCTGAATCCTTGTATTAGTGCCACTTAAAGTTCACATTTCCTCACCCAGTAGATAAGTGCACCGTGTTCCTGACCTACCTTGCTTTGCTTATTCAATATTATCTTCTCGGTAGCTGTGTCCGTCTAATCTAAATAACACTGCAGCTAAGAAGCCAGGATCCCAGATTATGTTTTCCAAAATCAAAAGTCAAGACCGTATTCATTGTTGAACACTTTTGACAACCACAGTGCGATTTATTTGTTATCACTCACACACACAATATTCATGCGACCAGGCCTCTTACACTTAATAACCGTCACATTAGGTAGGTCAAAAACTTCCAGTCTTTAACAATGTTCACAATACGCGTTAAATGCTCAAAGCCGATTACAATTACACTTTTTTGGTACCGACCGGAAAAGTTAGGCTTCTGTTTCAAGTATTATCACATCACATTCCGGCACCGACTTGCCGCACTTTTGCTCCATGAGAATCTGACCGAGAACTAACTGAGAACTGCACCAGCTCGGATCTTATATAGACGAGTGCCTGAATATTTGACTATTTCTGTTATTACATTATAGTTTATAATCTCCCAGGGTTAAAATGATCCTTTCTAATTGGTTTTGAAGTTAACTATTGGGTTTTATTACTTAAATAACATGAGTGAGCTGTATCAATTTAAATACGCAGAACTAACTGCATCCGCAGTGGGTATTCCCGACTTATAAGCCCTCTTGAACAATCATTTTTACTTATTCAAATTTACTTAATTCTTAATTAATGCACTTACAAAGTTGAGACTGGAGTCATTTTACGTAGAAAAATATGTGTAGCGAAAGTATCAAAACAGTTCTCGGAATTATTCAGTAGTTTGGTCACAATTGGCACTGAAAGTCATACAGGCTACAGATTTCAAGTCGTAATATCTATTTAACTAATAGACTTTAGGTTAATTTAAACACTTTGCTGGAATCAGTAAAATTTAGGCTTTCTTTTGGATGCAGTCTTATAGTTGAATGCGTTCTATTAGCTCACTCGAATTTTACTTAATATGTATTGCGCAATGTACGTCATTGTTCATAACTTTTAATAGGATGCATTTCCAATAAAACTAATTAGCTCATTACTTTCAGAATAGACATTATAATGTACTGAAATAATAGATTTTACTAGGGGAATTTTATTTAAACTATTTCTGAATTCTGTTCTGTGAGGCTGAAGGCCACAGAATCTGTAGTCGGAATCTGAGTAGTGAAAATGAAAAAAAATAAAAGTTAATTGCTTAATTAAGTTACTGAAGAAGTGTAAAACCAAAACAGGATAGCAGTGGGAAACCCTGCTTCGTTACATACGTGCCTACTGTGCCACATTGAGTGAGGTGCAAGCATAGTTGAGATGTAAGAAATGTGAACCAGTAGACGCTTTTGTTGCAAGTGCATCATTTATATTTTATTAAGTATTAATTGACTCGGGGAAAGAACTTGTAATCTTTAGGCAGCTCATCATTTGCATAGAGCCTATCGGAAAAGTAGATTCTCCGAAGTCGGCAGTTGGCGTGCACTTGGACGCGCACTGTCTCGACGTAGGCGGTGCCGTAGGCCCGCCTCGTGATGTCGGCCAGATTGAAGCGGACCTCGTTCCAGTTGGGGTTGAGGCTCATGGGCATTGTGGCCGAAAATGGCTGCACACGGGTTGCCGACTGGTAGTTGCTCACACGGAATCGCCGCCGCATATTACTGTCATCAAGCACCTGCCAACAAATCGTCAGTGACCATCTGGATGCAATGACTGTCAGTCGAAATAAGTGTTTTATAAACACAGAGAGAGTTACTGTAACGTGGATACAAGAAGGTAAGTGAGCAATGTACTTCCTGAAAATGAAGTCACAGAATAAATGGAGACGTCATCAGTTTGTTCTCTGCCAGTCTTGCCCTCTTTGTTCCACACCATATGCTTTGGAAGCTCTCTTCTCGTATCTGGCAACGTAAGAGGACGATGTACATGGGGGCCCACATTTGCTCCTGATGCTCTCGCAATAATAATAACAATAACAAAGCAATCACTCATATAAATACATCGGCTACACCATTGCAATTTCATAACCACTTCTACAACCCTTTAGATCACATAACATCAAAAGATACAAAGAAAGTACATTGGAAAAAGAAAACACTACATGGCAAGTACCCGTATCATCTAACACAGCCACACATCGATCAAGACACATGCAACACATGGCTAAGAAAAGGCAATATATACAGTGAGACGGAAGTATTCATGATTGCAATACAGGATCAAACAATAAACACCAGATATTACAGCAAGCATATTATTAAAGATCCCAATGCCACAACAGATAAATGCAGACTTTGCAAACAACAAATAGAAAAAGTAGATCACATCACAAGCGGATGTACAATACTAGCAAATACAGAATACACCAGAAGACATGACAATGTAGCAAAAATAACACATCAACAACTTGCCATACAACATAAACTAATAAAACAACACGTTCTCACATACAAGTATGCACCAAAAATGTACTGGAGAACGATGAATACAAATTATAATGGAACAGAACCATTATAACAGATAAAACAACACCACATAAGAAACCTGACATCATACTCACCAATAAAAAGAAGAAATTAACACAACTAATCGAAATATCCATACCCAATACAACAAATGTGTTGTTGTTGTGGTCTTCAGTCCTGAGACTGGTTTGATGCAGCTCTCCATGCTACTCTATCCTGTGCAAGCTTCTTCATCTCCCAGTACCTACTGCAACCGACATCCTTCTGAATCTGCTTAGTGTATTCATCTCTTGGTCTCCCTCTACGATTTTTACCCTCCACACTGCCCTCCAATACTAAATTGGTGATCCCTTGATGCCTCAGAACATGTCCTACCAACCGATCCCTTCTTCCAGTCAAGTTATGCCACAAACTTCTCTGCTCCCCAATCCTATTCAATACTTCCTCATTAGTTATGTGATCTGCCCATCTAATCTTCAGCATTCTTCTGTAGCATCACATTTCGAAAGCTTCTATTCTCTTCTTGACCAAACTATTTATCGTCCATGTTTCACTTCCATACATGGCTACACTCCATACAAATACTTTCAGAAAGGACTTCCTGACACTTAAATCTATACTCGATGTTAACAAATTTCTCTTCTTCAGAAACGCTTTCCTTGCCATTGCCAGTCTACATTTTATATCCTCTCTACTTCGACCATCATCAGTTATTTTGCTCCCCAAATAACAAAACTTCTTTACTAATTTAAGTGTCTCATTTCCCAATCTAATTCTCTCAGCATCACCCGACTTAATCCGACTACATTCCATTATCCTCGTTTTGCTTTTGATACAACAAATATACAGAAGAAAACAAAAGAAAAAATTGAAAAATACATCCAACTGACTGAGGCAGTCAAGGACATGTGACATCAGGATAAAGTTGACATTATACCAATTGTACTGTCAACTACAGGATTCATAGCACACAATATCCACCAGTACATCAACGCAATACAGCTACATCAAAACGTATATATACAACTACAGATATCTGTAATTATTGATACGTGTTCAATTACCCGAAAGTTCCTAAATGCAATGTAACATATACTGTACAGTTAAAAGGAAGTCACGCTTAATCAACGTCTGCGTCACTTTCCATTTTTAACCAGACATAACGTCTGAGAAAGGAAAGAAATAACAATAATGATTAGCAATCGACGGTGACGTTTCTTTTTGTATAACAGCACATCTATCTCTTTCCGTGAATATCATGAATCCGATAAAACATCAAATCCCCGACATCGCTGCGGCCGGAAAAGAGCCTGCAAGAACGGGACCAACTACGACTGAAGACAATCGTTCAATGTGAGAGAAGTGCAACCCTTTCGCAAATTGGTGCAGATTTCAATTTTGTGTCGTGTCAGTGAGCAAACCATTCAACGAAACATCATCAATAAGGGCTTTTGGAGCTGAAGGCCCACTCCTGTACCCTTGATGACTGCACGACACAAAGCTTTACGCCTCGCCTGGGCCCGTCAATACCAACTTTGGACTGTTGTTGACTAGAAACATGTAGCCTAGTCGGACGAGTCTCGTTTCAAATTGTATCGAGCAGATGGACGTGTACGTGAATGGAGACAATCTCATGAATACATGGACCTAGCGTGTCAGCAGGGGACTGATCAAGCCGGTGGAGGCTCTGTAATGCTGTGAGGTGTGTACAGTTGGAGTGATATGAAACCCGTGATACATCTAGATACGACTCTGACAGATGACACGTACATAAGCATCCTGCCTGATCACCTGCACCCATTCATGTCCATTGTGCATTCAGACGGACTTGGACAATTCCAGCAGGACAATGCGAGACCACACAAGTCCAGAATTGCTACAGAGTGGCTCCATGGAACACTCTTCTAAATTTAAACACTTCCGCAGGCCATCAAACTCTCCAGACATGATCATTATTGAGCGTATTTGGGATGCCTTGCAACGTGCTGTTCAGAAGAGATTCCTATCTCCTCGTACTCTTACGGATTTATGGACAGCCGTGCAGGATTCATGGCATCAATTTCCTCTAGCACTACTTCAGACATTGGTCGAATCTATGCCACGTCGTGTTGCGGCACTTCTGCGTGCTCACGGGGGCTCTGCACAATATTAGGCAGGTGTACCAGTTTCTTTGGCTCTTCGGTGTAAAACTAAACGCGAAAAAATCCCAAGTAATTTTAGTGTCTCATTATTGGTTAATTAGTCCTGAAATTCTCAAACTTTATCAGCTGTTTTTCTCAACGACGCCGCTACAAAATATCAGAGATCGTTGAAGAATCTGTATTATCTTTGCATGAGCATTTCAACTGTGCAGAATAACTGTTGCCATATGCAGGAAACCCTTCGTTTCTCTCTGTTCACTTGAAAGATACTCGAAACATATTCCTACTTGATGTGAAATGGAAACTGTATCGTAAGTTCCCTCTCCACTACAATAATGTAATACAACACGGTGCAGTATAGTACTGAAAACTGGAGACCAGTGGTTTCAAAATTTTATTCGTTCTCGTCTCTCTTAAAGTATCAAATGCTTCTGGGGCGCCGTATGTCAGAATATCTTAACTGGACACTAGCTTTGTAGGTGTACGTTTCAAGTACAGTACATACATTAATATGTCGAACATAACAACATCGCATGTACTTCTACAACAGATCGCGTGCATAAGCCCACGAATTTTTACGAGGGTGAGTCAAATGAAAACCTTAAATTTGTAATAACAAACCGAAAATTAGCGCCGTTATCCTGTAAGTTGGTAAGCGTGGTGTATAGGTGGCAGCATAGTGCAGATGCACACACACCGTCGCAGTTTCAGTATAAAGATGGCCGCCAACTTCGGGCTTGCACCATGGAAGAACAGCGTTCTGTTTTTCGGTTTTTGCATAGTGAAGGTGTGAAACCTATTGAAATTCATCGACGAATGAAGGTTCAGTACGGCGATACATGTTTGTCACAACAGCAAGTCTACGAATGGAGTAGGAAGTTCGCAAAGGTGTGACTTCAGTGGAAGATGCTCCTCATCCAGGTCAGGCACAACGACTTGTGACTCCACAGAACATTGCAGCAGTTGAAGCCATAGTGAAGGAAAACCGCTGAGTGACACTGAATGACGTTGCAGCATGTTTACAGATTACTCATGGATCAGCACACCACATAGTGCATGATGTGCTGCAGTTTCACAAAGTGTCTACAAGATGGGTGCCACGGTAACTGACTCCTGAAATGAGAGAACGACGTGTTGATGCTTGCGAAGAACTTCTTCGGCGCTTTGAACGAGAAGGTGATTGCTTCTTTGCAAGAATCGTTACTGGGGACGAAACCTGGGTTCACTTCCACCAACCGGAAACGAAGAGAGCGAACGAGGAATGGCGCCATTCCTCATCACAAAAGCCAAAGAAGTTTTGAACAGAACCATCAGCAGGGAAGGTTATGCTGACTCTCTTTTGGGACGAAAAAGGCGTCATTTTGGAGCATTACACGCCTAGAGCGACCACTGTGACCAGTGCATCACACACAGATCTCCTAAAAAATCATTTGCGGCCTGCAATCAAATCAAAGCGACGTGGATTGCCATCAGCAGGTGTCCTTTTGTAACATGACAATGCAAGGTCCCACACTGCCCGTACAACAGTTGCAACAATCACAGACCTGCATTTTGAGTGTCTTCCTCATCCACCATACTCACCAGACCTTGCCCCAAGTGATGTCCATATGATTGGACCACTCAAAGACGCAGTGGGAGGAAAGAAGTTCCGTTCTGATGAAGAGGTTCACCATGCGGTGCATGAGTGGTGGTGCAGACTACCAAAAGAATTTTTTTCTAAAGGAATTTATGCACTTTGTAAGCGCTGGAGGACTTGCATTGAGCGTGGGGGAGATTATGTTGAAAAGTGATACAGCTTAGTACCGCTTCTGCACAATAAACAATATTTAAAAAATATTTAAGACTTTCATTTGACTCACCCTCATATTCATTGTGCCTGTATAGATTACTGTTGCAGAACATGCCTAATAGTGGTATCCTTTACAGGATCGCTTTTGTGCACTGGGGCACTGTGGAGGCCTGAGTGGGGACCACTGCTGCTGATTGTTAGAACTACAGCAGAAAACTCAGTAAAGTGCTTGCCAGGGGTGTGCCGGATTAGGGAGAAATATACCTTTCTCTCTGTTCCTTCTTCCCCATTGCTGCCAAAGGTAAATGGTATTGGCCATCTGAAATAAATATTGGACAGCTGTAAGAAGATAACATGTGGTGTTATACACAAAGCAACATTGTGTCGATTGCAGTTTTATCTATTTTTAACAAGAGCATCAGGAACAAAAGTGAGTCCCCGTGAGCAGCATTCTCCTGCCGTGCCAGAAGCGACAGACTTTTCTAACGAGGAAAGACAAATACTAAAGAATACAATCTGTGGTGGTGAAATGTCTTTTTATACTCCTAGTAAAAACATAAAGAATTAAAAAAGTATATGATAACAGAGACTATAAGATATTTCTACTAAGTGGAGAAGAAAATCTCTTGTGCCAAAGCTCCTCACAGCAAGCAGGAGAGGAATCTAATTTTCTTAATCTGTTGTCACATTAAGGAGATTACTGCATATAATGGGAATCGGATGGAAGAGGTGTTCTTGCAATTTTGATAGGGCCGCAGAATATAGTCGCCTGACGACTGAAATACTTGAGCAGCATCAGAATTTTTGTTTCTCTGAACTAACATATTGTTCATTTAGATAAATCTTGCCAGGGAAATAATATTACATTTAGTATACACTGGCAGAACAAAAGTATTGTGGATGTCACTACAAGTAGCAGTTCATACAACAGACACAATTGTTCATGCAAGTCCCAGCTACAGAGAACACAGAGACAAAGAATTTGACGGTTGTCACTGAAGTATCACTACACTGAAGAGGTGTAATGGTTTAATGTACACAGCCTGATAAAAAAAAATGAAGCACCAAGTAGACAAGGAGAAAACGAAATGAAACTTCACTGATTCACAGGGTATGTGATGTTATTTCATTGATTACAAATTAGAGTCAAATTCATAATGAACTTGGCATTAAGAGCGCACTTATCAGTAAGACGTTACCTCCCCTTCTGGCCTGGACGCATGCACTCTTTCCGTTGGGAAGGGTGTCATAACATTATGCAGACAGTTCATAGAGACACAAGCCACGTGTGGACAATGATTATCCTGTTGAAAACTGGCACCACGGTATTGTCACACGAGAGGTAACAAATGAGAATGCAAGATCTATGTGGCATACCGTTGTGTTGTCAGAATTCCCTCAATCACTAACAGTTATGTTCTTCTCCATGATGGCAGGAGAAATACCGTCGTGCTTCTCGAAACCAGTGTAAGAATGTGACCTCTCCCTTGGTCACTGCCATGGTCGCCAAAGATGGTCACCTGGAGTGGTGCAGAACTGTGATTAATTGCTGAGCACAATGCAAGGCCATTCATCAGCAGCCCATGCTTCCCACTCACAACGCACCTCAACAGTTTTTGTGTTGTCAGTCTACTCATGGGATGGTAATTCCCTATTCTGGCTGCTACTATTAGTCTCCAAACAGTGGTGTGGCATGACACAAAATGTTTTAGGTAATCTGTTACCTGTTCTACAATAGAAGGCACTCTTATGGGAATCGTCACCTTAGTGTGCACGAGTAATGAGTGAATGAGCAAATATCTGTCACGTACATTATGTATGTAGATTATGGACAGTTGGGAATGTAGGTCTCACGTGAACAGTGCAAGGGATAAGTCCCTGCAGTCGCACTATTCATGTGTGTCCTCTGTGGCTCAGATGGATAGAGCGTCTGTCATGTAAGCAGGAGATCCCAGGTTCGAGTCCCAGTCAGGGCACACATTTTCAGCTGTCCCCATCGAGGTATATCAACAACACTTGTCGGCAGCTGAGGGTTTCAATTAATTATCATTTATTCTAGAGAAGCTGCACAGTCATCAATGGTATCTGTTCTTTCGAGAGCAGTTACTATCTTCATATATAGTTAAAGGCTACCCAGCCATTAACCTTCGTCTGTGCGAATGCACACAGGTTGCTCGAACTCTTACGTGAATTGTCAACTTAGTGTGCGCAAGTAATGAGTGGATGGGCAAATATCTAATAGGTACATTATGTATGTAGATTGTGGGCAGTTGGGAATGCCTGTCTAATGGGAAGCGTGCAAGGGATAAGTCCCTGCAGTCGCACTATTTTTCTGTGTCCTCAGTGGCTCAAATAGACAGAGCGTCTTCCATGTAAGCAGGAGATCCTGGGTTCGAGTCCCAGTTGGGGCACACATTTTCAGCTGTCCCTATCGAGGTATATCAACAACACCTGTCAGCAGCTGAGGGTTTCAGTTAATTATCATTCATTTTTGTTTGTTTTCCTTACAATTTCTATGTCAAAAATCAGTACCTATGACAATTTCTCTCTGTGAAACACATCTTCTCCTCTTGTTACGATTCTGTCTTTCTCTATTTGTCAGTCGCCAAACTCTTTTCCTCATCATTTCTGGTATTATACTACATCCATAAACTCCTGTTTATCTTTTACCACTCTGTTCTCTCATGTCTATCTCTGCTTAGGCCCAATGTGTCTATCTACCTGCTTGTAAATTATCTGTGTTATTTTACTCTTCATGCACAAATACATACAGTGTTGCTTTTTTCTGGTGTAGTTATATGACCAACATTACAACCTATGGAAATATTTCGCTCGATATGAAATTACAGCATTGGTTGCTCAAAACAATAATTTGAAGGTCACGACACTGATTAATTGAGGCTATGGATCAGTCCATCAAGAGTGTTCACACACAGCATATAGATGTCTGTTGACGGAAATGGGGCAGTGTGACCTACTGATTAAATGCAGCAGTGTGACCTACACTAAGTAACACCATACTTAGTGCCATTATTATAACTATTCTCATATTACTATTATTATTATTGTTATTATTATCTGTTCATTAAGGTGTATACAGTTTTCACTATTTAGAGCAATCATTAATATTTTTAGTGGTTGTTTATGTATGAAAAAAATGTTGGTCTTATTGCTGATTCATGCATTGGAATCGATATGGGGAAATGTATTTTTAAGGAAGGAAAGGCTGGAGCGAAATCCCTTTGTATGTAGGAGGTTAGTGAGCGCATAAAAATAAAGGACGTAGCAGTGTGTACTGAGCTTTCCAAGACAGAAAAGACCAATCTGTCAGTTACTATACTTTAGACTACCAGCACCTTGAGTGGAAACGAGCCTAATTATCTTCAGTTTTACTGTCACTATACCTCAGATTGACGCAAAAGCAGAATACTGCTCTCTGAAATATTTGTTCAGTGCTTTATCGTGTTCGCATATAGAAAGAAGAATTATATTAGAGCAATCTATATGCTGGACTATTTGTGAAATACTAGTCAACGTTATCATCACCATAGTTCAAGGCATCGTTGCCTCCAGGGAATGGACAGTTTCATTAGATTTGTCAAAGTGCATGACTCAATATCTTCTTTGCTGTGATATAATACTTATTGTCAATTAGTTCTCTGTGTTTTAAGACAGTTACAACCTTAGCACATAACTTGTGGTAGTATTCATTTTGTAATCCCAACTGGTGCTTGAGTGTGAATAATGTTGAAACTAACTGTAAAAGCACTGTTTGATTTTCTTAATTATAGTAAGGCCTAAAAATATGAGTAAAGTTACTAGTTTAAGAAAGATTGAATGTATCTTATTCCATTCTGTTTTGAAGCCACTCTTCAATAAGTAATTGATACAGAGGTTGAATATGGTGTAATGCATTTCTGCCTCAAGAGTGTTCCAAACAAGTGTTGCCAGGTATCATTACATTGAAAGGACCTCCAACTTACAGAAGTAGGTTTGCTCATTGCTTGAATAGATAACACAAGAGACATATTCCTTCAAAGCTAGATAGTTTAGTTAGCATACGTTATTGTGAGGGATTGGTTTGATAGTCTATTAATATGCCATTTTAGAGACTACATAGATGCTGTTAATGCTGATAAATTTATCGAAGTTGTCCACCACCGAGATAAATGCTAGAAGGTTCCATTTTATCTAATGAATTCCTGTAGTTTAAAATTGTTAACACTTATTTCAAAATTATACATCCTATGTGGACTGGAGACCATAATTTAGCCTGCTTATAGATAACTACAAATGCTAAACAAATCCTTGCTCAAACGATGCCATGGAATATACATTCTCCTGTGTAAAATAATGTTGTGTTTTGGAGATGAAACCAATGGTCCAAGTGCTTAAAATCCTTTAGTTACACAATCACTGTAATAAAGCCCATAAAATAGTCTCACTAACTTCTTGTTATAGTAATACAGTAAAGGGATGATATACATTGTGACTCTATTTACACAGTACACAACGTTATTTTCACAACCACATACAAACTCTAGGGACTGATACATTTGAGGATTCTTGGTGAGAGTATCCTTAAAAAAATTTTTTAACCTTTCAGTTTATTAATTGTGTTAGGTTGTTGCTGTGCAAGAAAGACCTCTCTTTTTATTTTCCTTCCATCTTAATTGCAGATGTCTGATGATAGCAGTAGCCAAAAAGTTGTAATAAATAAAGAATTTTTAATAAGCGATCTCTGTGGTTTTATTCAGAAAATATTCACAATGATCATGAACTCATAGAGGAAATTCATTTTGTATATGAATAAGTCAATATTTGCTTATAAGTGACAAAATCAAGGCCCAGAGTAGTAAAATTGATGAACAGAGCATTGAAACTGGATATCAAACTAGCAAAATAGTAAAACTGATGCCCAGTGCAATAAGACAGACATTAATTTCAGAAAAGTGGACTCATAGCCAAAAATATATGAGTGCTGAATAAAGAAATTGAAAGTATTAAAGTAGAAATGGAGAATCTGAACTCAAATGTTGCAAATACGTAGGTTCAGATAAATGACACCAACTGGAGAAAATCCAGAAAAGTGTTGAGCTTGTGATTCAAATAAAGATAAAAGGTGCTTGCCTTAAAGCAGAAATATTAGGGGAAAAAGGAACTGAAGTTTCAAATTTGAGGAAGATTGTTTCAAGTAATGAAGGCATACTGCATAAACATGTAGATGTTTGTGAAGAAAGGTGGCCCATGTAGACTTTATAAAGAACAGCAAAAGAATACTACCTGGCAATCTGACTGATGAAGAAATGATTAACACTGTAATAACAGCACTTGCAGGAGATTTGAAACATTGGTGTCTGATTTTACGTACAGACCAGACGACTTTCAATAATTTTTTAAAGAGTAGTGGTCTGAACAAACACAGGATTGTTTGCTGCCGGAGTTTATTATGACCAGGATGCATAATAACTGGGGAAGAAACACTATGAGAGAGTTTTGTTAAAACAGGGGCCGAAAATTGTTGCACCTTAGAAATAGGCTTCAGAGTCCGTAACTGTCTGGAATCTTCGGTAAAAACTCCCAAAAGATACAAGAGCTACATAAGTAGTAACCACAAAAGGTTTTCTGCATTTCCTGAACGTGGGAAGGACAAAGATAATTGGTGTGAAAATCGTAATTTTCGTCAGAATAATAATGTGGAGATGTTAGAGACAATTTTGAGAGACATAGGAGAAGATTTGGGCCATTTCATGACAATAAGCGTTACATGGAAAGCAATTTCGCATGTAGAGTGGGCTGAACAAATACAGAAAGACTTTCCTGGCTCAGCAATAAGAAACAAGGATATTACAGAAGCAGAAGTTAGTGTAGCAAAAATCAGAAAAAAGCGAAATGAGAGGCTTTGTGTTGGATATGCATAATAATAAGCTGGTACTGGCAAGTGACCATGAGTATGCTACCGCAATGGATGCATATGTATGAGTGGAGCAGACCAGTCAGCTGTGTCTGAGAAAAAAGTAGCTATGATACCTTGGCAGAGGGTTGACGTCATTGGAGTAAGCAATGAACTAGATTCACAGAAACCAGATGTAATGTCAGTCATGAATGAACATATGCAAGTAGTCAAAGAAATGACATGCTGTAACAGCAGTTCATCTGATGTCAGAATAAATGATACCAGTAAAAATGAATAACTGTGAGGAATGCATAATCGATTAGAAGCAATCTAGAGAGATTTCAAGCTCTGCTAATAAAAGGGCATGCAGAGGGAAGTGATGAAGGGATTAAAGAGATTTGAAAAGAAAAGGAAGGTTGTTCATAACATAATGATACACAATATGAAGGAAGATGGGGGAAGAGCAAAAGAGAGCATTGTACAAAGAACTCAAGCTGTTAATGATGGAAATGTTGAGCTTATTGAGACAGAGGGTGCTGAGAAAAGTATGTGGACAGCTAATGAAAATCAATTGTTGTTAAGGAATATCGCAAAAAATATGTGAATTCATGGTGTTGTTGTCAGCTTTCCTTGTTAATGAAGTAAATTTAAAAGAACAAGGGTGGGAGGAAAGACATCATACAAAGTAAAAAATCGTCATCATCAGACCCAACTATGACAAAAATGGTCGTGAAGGGGTCGATATTATAAGAAGTAATAGTATAAAGCCAGCTGTGTTGTTGTCAGTTCAAAAACCTGCAGTAATAACTGATCCAGAGAGTACAAAGCCACTGGATAAGGTCTTATATACGTCACTAAATAAATGCAGCAGAAGATATTGTGAAATAAAACCAAAAAAGTCTTCAGAGAAAACATATTGATGATGAATAATTCCTGGAATGACTTAAAGATCAAACAAGATTTATGGTGGATGGCTCTAGAAAATATCAAAACATATGTACTATAAAAGATGCTCACACAACAGAAATGTGGAATTGTAAAAGTCATGTGTAATGGGATACAAGTTCGTGGTTTTCTCAGTCTTTTTTTTAATATATAAAAAGTAAACCAAAACTCGTTACAATGTCAGCATTCGCTGAGTTGCTACTCATCATAGCGTAGAGATACTTAGTCGAAAACAGGCACAACGAAAAGAGTGCCAAATAAAGCTTTTGGCCAAACAGACCTTCATCAGAACAGACAAGAAGCACACCCCCCCACCCCACCCCCCACACACACGACTACACGGTTTGCACACACCTGATCAGAGTATCTAGCTGCCAAAGCCAGATAGTCTGCAGCTGTGTGTGTCTGATTACATTTGTGTGAGTGTGTATATGTGTGTCTATCGTCTATTCTGATGATGGCTTTGTTTGACAGTCTTTTTTTTGTTCCTATCTGCGACTCAGGATCTCTGCTTTATGATGAGTAGCAATGATGAGTATCTTTTTCTTAATATTGACATCAGTTTTTAGTGATTCTGAAATTTAGAGCTGAATTTGTTACAAGTTTTAATTGGCTCGTTAAACAGAAAGTAGCCATTGATTGTAAAGCAGAACTATTAATACTGTCACGGTACCAAGAGGTTTAAAATTAGCATTTGAAGAACTAGAGTGTGACAATTAACCACACTACAAATATTTAAAAATTGAAATTAATTTTAGCAGTGCTGGCATGGATAGCACTTCTGAAAGTTATCATCTGCAAAATCTGATTACTTTTAATCAAGAGGATGACTAATTAAAGGCAATAATAAACGAACACATGATCTTATAGAAGTACAAAAATCTAAATTGTGTGACATATTGAGTAAGAACAGGGAAGAGGTCGAAAAGAACTTCATATACGCTATGGAAGTAATACTGTATGAAGCTTTTTTTGACAACCATATCCAGTTCCATCAACTAAGAAAGAAGCAGTTCAACAAGATATCAATAAAATGTCAGAATGAGGTGTGATTGAAAGGGTGATAGTCCGTACAAATACCTATTTATCATTGAAAATGAATAAAAAAAGGTATGCAAGAGGGTGGTGACATACACAAACCTATGTGCTTCCAGAGAGTGGCATGCAACTACAATATGAAGTATCTGGGAATGGGATGTGTGCATCATAAATTACAATGAAACATTAAGTTATAATGTATGACATGACAGATGCCATGTCATATAACATGATGCTATGTGTCATTATGCAACATGACATCACATATCATGTTACTTTACCTGACAAAATACATTATATAACGTGATGTGTACTAATACTAACAAGTTAACAAGCGGGAATATGTCAAGATATTTTGATTTAAATGTCTTTGAAGCTGCAAGATAAGCCGAAAATCTAGTTCCCTTCTTTTACATCCTCAACTCTGCCCAGAACATATTCGCCTTTTTTGTATTATAGGTGCATTTTTCATCCTGGTAATAATACTGTTGATGCTACTGCTTGGACAAAACTCAATTTAATTAATTATTCACTTATTTTCATGTTTTTTATTTGTTAAAAGAGGCATTAATGAGAGTTAGCTGATCTCCAGTCCTGCTGAAACTGCATATCAGGAATCTGATGAAACTGACATGTTCATTCCTAACTTTAGTGTTCATAGAGGGGGGTTTTGTAGAGTTGTTGGTCATTAAAAATATGAGAATTATTACCTATATAAATGGGGTATGAGCCTAATAGCTTAGGTCCCTTGCCATTT
This sequence comes from Schistocerca piceifrons, assembly GCF_021461385.2. NCBI lineage: Eukaryota > Metazoa > Arthropoda > Insecta > Orthoptera > Acrididae > Schistocerca > Schistocerca piceifrons. The sequence goes on from NC_060139.1 coordinate 780,296,808, forward strand.
TATGATATTACATTAAGGTATGTGATACACATTAGTTTTTGATACTAAAGGAGGTAAGTTAATCTTATCTTTTGTAATATTTAATGATGGTAATATTATTAATATCTTTATCTTATCAACATAAATCTTCATATAAACATGCCATTATTTTTGGTTATTCAATTAATAAATTAAAAATTTTGTTGCTTACTTGTATTTTTCTTTTAAGGTAGTTAATATTTTTATTTGAAAAGTAAAATTTTTCCATTTTTATATTTTTAATAAAAATAAATCAATTAAATGTCTCATTAAAAGTTTTAGTTAATTAATTAATAGTTATAATTGATAACAATCAATTAATTAATAGATGGTTTCCAATTATAAACATATCAAAAACTGCATACATATTTTTTAGAGAAATGAAACAATTATATAATAAAATACCTTTAGTAATGTAATTAAATATTTTATATAACATATGAGTTGTAATAAATATAATTATTTTATTTACCTGAATAACAATTAAAATAATTAATTATATTAATTATAATACTATAATTATAAATTATTTAAGTACATATATTAACATATGTATTACTTAATATGATATATGTAGTTGCACGTAAGTATATGCAACTAAATATTTTTCTTTCTTTATTAATAACCGTAAATAACAATTAAATAATGCAACCATAATATAATATATTTATTGAGACACTAGCTCCATATATCCTTTTATACACAATATAGAATTTGTTGTGCTTATATAGATGCTGTATTCTGTTTCTTCTTTTTTATTTTTCTTTAATAATTTTGTTATTTTGTTAACTAATTAATTTAGGTTAGTTTTTAAAAGTTTATCTATGTTTCAAAATGTTTTATTGTTGCTTCTTTATTCAAGTCTTCATAAAGTAAATATTTTTTGCTTTAGTTATTTGTCTCAGTTACCAACTTGAAGTGCTAAACATGAATTGAACTAACTTAGAGATCTTTTCTTCACATCAAATTAATTTATTTTAACTGATGAACTAGAGGAAGAGTACTTGTAATGTTAGACCATGCATCCTCTAAATCATTGCCAACCTGAAATTACACTCAAGACCACAGACTGTCATGTTGCTTACCGTTATTTCAATAGAAAAATACTTCTTAAGGTTTTTAAGAACAAGTACAAGGAAAGGTAAACCAATAGCCAAGGACTCTGATTTATCTTCAGGGCATGTTATGTATGTTGTCGCCACATTCCTCCCTTCAATGTGTAACACCAAAGATTTTGTGTCTTCATCTAACACTCTCCGTATGTGTCCATTCCTAACCTGAAACACAAAACGTCATCATTAAGATAAGAGTCGTTAGTAGAAGACATTTACACTTCCTTTAGTGGGTCAATCCATGCGAGATAATATTAACAGAACAACAGAAATACACACATTACCATCACACTCATATAACAAAACAGAAATATTCATTTCTTTTGTCAGTATTCCTTTTCAGTAGTGATGAAGTGTTGTGTTAAAACTGGCAAAGCACTGGTGAGGGGAAGATGAGCAGGTTGCTGAATGCATATATAATTAATTAAATACATGTGCTCAGGTGATAAAGTGGCAGTGTATGATTTAAAATGCATAATGACCTTGTAAAACCTTGAAAGGCACATTTTGTAATATGACATGTACTCTAGTTGTTGTATTCCAAAATGTTCCTTTCAATTAATGTTTTTGAATGATGACACTGGCATATTTTTGCCTCTTTGTCACTTGAGGAGTTTCATATAGAATGTGGCTTAATAAATGAACCTAAAATAAATATCGAGGTGGTTTTCTCAATGTTCATATTAATCAGTTGTTGATATATAATGAGATCAAATATTAACTTTTAACTTCCTTCCAGTTGTTTGAGTAAGGTAATGCATATATGCCCTCAGACACGTTTTCTGTGTGACAAATGATGAGCATTCAGCATAAAAAGGAACTCGGGAAAAAATTTTATAAAGCCACAGCATTTACAAGAATGTGGAAGTATCATATTTTTATTCCTATGAGTATAGCCATAGGTAAGGCAAAAGATTTTCTGGTGTTAGACCTTTTGATGTTCATACAATTCAAGTGAACCCAGATATAGATGACATTCTTTGAAATAGATTACGGGACCTGTTACTTGTCATTATGACAACACATGATAAATGGCTTCTGTGTTATCAAAAGATTGGAAAGGAGAAATAACCTCTTATTTATGCATCCTCATGGACCAGGTCTTTCTTTTTCATGCCACAGAAGACCAGTGAGACTGACTCTTTATATTTTATAAATTAAATCCCACAACAGCCACTGGAAGGACATGTACACCATCAAAATGAAGATATGCAAGCTTCACAGTTTACATTTGAAAAGAGTATGTTGATACATCAATATTCTGTCATTATTGCTCAGCAAAATTAGGTTATGTCATTTAAAAGAGAACTGAAATATATGATCTTAGACTCTAATAAGATTGTTATTGAATCACCATAACGTTTCACTTGTTGAAGCATAGTAAAAAGTTTGTCATTGTAAGGCAATCAATTAACACATATCAGCATCCTCACTGTTCATAATACTGATAATATTTATCTATTTTTAATATAGGAGTATAATAAGTAGATTACTCAAGAGTCTTTTTTGACCAGGCGTTCTTATGATCAGTGTTAAAAGATTTTCATTATTAACATGAAAAAGCCAAATCTAAATTTAAATTTGCAATTCTAATAAAGTACTAAACTGATTGCCATTAAATAAAAACAATAATGATTTCACAGTGTTACTTTGTATTTGACATTTCAGGTTTGAATTACAACTTAGCAGTAAGTCTATGCACTAACAATGTAATATATTCCCATTGGAAGAAAATCTTGAAATTTGGCAAACAAATTAACACACAGAATACAACTAACAAATGTTTTTTACTCAAACAAAAAATTCAGTTTAGGAGTAGCCAAAACTCAAAAAACCGATTTAGAAAAATTCATCATTGTTATGAATATTGTGATAGAGCACATACCTTAATGCTTAAAAAAACAGAATACAATTTTACAAATTTTAGGTCTGTAAGTCAAATAGTTTTTGAGATATGGTGATTTTTAAGGTTTCAAAATGTAATGAAATAAACTTAATTTTGGAAGTTTTAGAAATTAGTAATTCGTAAGTAAAGATTCAAAATAATTTTAACTTAGGATTTTACATGCCAACAAGTACTGCTACAAATGTACAAAAAAATCATCAAAATCTGAGATCTCAAGGAGTTGATTATACATTAATTTTGCATTGTCAATGGTAGCCTTAGATTTATCCTTGTTCACTGCCTGTTAACGATCTACAATGTATAATGGCCAAAAATTTAAATAACAAAACGTTATGTAACTAAATACACAAACCTCTGCTCATACCTTTTGGATGTAGTAAGATCATTTGTAATCATTCACTCATATGAAATTAAAGCAGTATTTTAATTTTCACTGGCAGTTTACATTACTTTATCTTATCTTAAAATGAATCTTATTTATTGAAGGTTTTGTATGAGAACTCATTTTTAGTGAAGATGATATACATTAATCTCATATAGACTGACCAATGCATCTTCTGTGCAAAGCTAAATACAAGATAATATATTGTGAAATAGCAAAATTTTCCAAAACAGAGTTAAATGTACTAAAATCTGTCTAATTTTCTGGTAACATTTACGAGACATTTGCTTGATTTCTAACAGGAGCACCTTCCTAACACTAGAATGTGACCTCTGATGTACAAACACAGAGCAGTACCTGAAACTCATGCACTGTGCAGGACTGTTACTCTTGCTATGTGGTGACACATTTTATCATTCCATCTGAAAACAAGATGTTTATGCTGATATCTCTGCAATTATAATAGCTATGGAAAGAGAGTATACATCATTTAGTGAGGACTTTCTCATAGTTTATCTGGGCGAAATGAGATATTTGGGATGAACAGCCTATCTAAAGACACGCTCTCTCTCTCTCTCTCTCTCTCTCTCTCTCTCTCTCTCTATTGGTCTCTCTCTCTCCCTCTCTCTCTATTCATTCTTGACAGAGCTAGCCAACGTCAGAGCTTCGTGACTTGGGAACTTAAGAAGTTTTCTCAGTTATAAACCAGAAATCATATGTGTTACAGCAATGTAAATTGCCTTACAGGAAAGTAAGGGCACAGGGCGTGTTGCCAGACTGCATAGTCTAATGAAGACTAAACGCCATTATGTATCGGAATTGACATTCTGAAATTCCTTAAAACTTTTTAATCCTAAAATACAAGCAATTTCATATGATGTACATTGCAGTGATATGAAAAAGTATTAAAAACGTAATTATCTTTGCAGTGTACACAAATCCCTACCATTAAAGCAGTGAACAAGAATTTAGGTAAAAAGTAGGTAGGTCATTAACTGGGATTTAGTTAGGTAACTCCTCCAGTAGATTTAAGTATCATTTTCCAGTATTTGGTAGTAGTAGTAGAAATAGTAGTAGCGAGTTGGCTGTTCTTCGGACACCCTCCATTTCACTTCTCAGAACTTATTTGTGCTATTTTGTATTAATTAATCAATATGTCCTCATGGAAGAATAATAACAATGCATTTTAATAAGAGGCACTGTGGTTAGTGTGTCGACCCCCCAGTAGCTGAGTGGTCACCGAGACAGAATGTCAATCCTAAGGGCCCGGGTTCGATTGCCGGCAGGGTCAGAGATTTTTTTCACTCAGGGACTGGGTGTTGTGCTGTCCTAATTATCATCATAACATCCCCATTGACGCGCAAGTCACCTAAGTGGATTCAAATCGAAAGACTTGCAACCGGCGAACGGTCTATGTGACGGGAGACCCTGGTCACACGACATTTTCATTTACATTTGTGGTTAGTGTACATAAAGCAACAAATTGTATGTGAGTTTTCTAGCTGCTAAGCATTTCTGTCTGCTCTTGGTCAAGGCTGGCCGAAAGTTCGTTAACAGATTGTGGCCCACCACAAAGACAGTGGCAACAGATGACTTTTCAGAGAATTGGCAATGCAGGAGGAAAATTTGTACAATAGCCTCGCCTCACACCTGCCAGACTGGCACTGCAACCTCAGGATGACAGAGTGGTACCAGATTTTTTTTCCTTACTACGTCACTCACACCAGAAAGGTTCGTTTTCCCCTGAAAACGGTGGGTGAAAATCATTTGGATTAGCTCGCAGGATGAAGACATCAGAAGCAATTATTGAGATGCCTCGTTTCGTGGGCCAAGCTCTCATTGGCTGACTTTCTGTTGCGTAGACAATGGAGGGAGTGTATGTACTGGTGTAAGATGATTCAACTGGTGCTGAAAAGGCACAAGGTCACTCTGATTTGCTGAAAGCCTTTTTTGTGTGTTCCTGCTAGAGCTTCAAGACCGAACAGGACCCTGACACAGTAGAAAGTAAGACAGGTGCAGTATGCAGACTAGGAAAATTCTGAAGTCAGATGTTAGAAGAAGGGAGCAAGACGCCAATTGAGAGAGTTTGATTCAGACAGGGACAAGACCCGTGCTGATAGTTTACACATGGGTGCAGATAGTGAGTGTAGCGACCATCACTAACAAGACAGATAAATAGTAGGTGTTTGCTGCAGCACCATTTCTTGAAGACGGCTATGCCTTTTGGTAAGAATTTTTGCAGCTTTGCAGTTAGGGAAAGCTGAGTGTCAGTTCATTTTCTGTGGAGAGCTTATTTCTACCAGTTTTGCGTTGAGCAGATAATTATAGCTTATGAATTTCGTTGCTTCACTATCATTGTCAACTTCTGAAATCTATTTAATGTCAGATAACGTTAGCCAAAATTTCTGTCAATGAGAAATAAGGGGATTCATTTCCATACCTATCATACCTTAGCCAATGATAATTTGTGGTGTTTGTTATGTGCAGAATTTATTCTCACTCATGGTATTTTCTGATTTTGGGGTAATGAAGACTTTTGTTACCTGGTAGCTATTGTTTGATTTCAGTTGTGTAAAACTTTTGATCCATTATTTTGACTGGGCATAATATTTTGCTCATTGATTAGTGCATTAGCGCTATTGGTGTGAGTGCACAGTTACTTACTGAGAGGAGCCATCTTTAGTGTCATTCTTGTGATAGGTATCAGTACGTTTCAGAAGGGTATTTTTATGTTCTAAAGGTAAATTTGGGGGCAGGAAGTTGTAACAGTTATGCATGGGCTACCAGTACAACAATGCACTCTGCACAACAAAGAGCCATTGATAAGATTGTGCCTTGTATTTATATAAAAGAAAAGGTATAGATCTTGAGCTGCTAGTTCACTTATATTTTCTCTGTGTGCTAAGGGTTTGAGTAGCTAGGAGTGGTCACCTCTTTCATTTTGGAGACGTTTATTTTGAATTCGGTACTTTGAATATTCTGATCCGAATTCAGAACGCTATTTTGTCGTCTCTTGGCTAGGATTCGGTACTTTGGATAGTCCAATCCGCTGTCATAACCAAGTTTTATATTGAGCTAATTAATTTTGGCAGGTCAATAAATGAATACTCTGGCTTACTATAGCCTAGTTATTGTCGAGTACAATTATTGCCTTTTTAAAATTGTATTGGTACAGGTAAGTATCAAAATGAATACGATTATGAACCGCAAGATTCAAGTTACATCTAAGGCTTGTATGAACATACAAATTTTTGTAAATTTGGTCTGTGGTTTCTGCACTTTCTGTGGAGACATTCTGCACTGTATACGATGTTGACAATATTTTGGAGGGGTATTTTATTGATGATTTATATTTGTTAGTTTTGTTTTAAAAGTTTAGTGCTGTGAGTGATTTATGAGAGGCTCATGTACGAATATGAAGTAATATATGTTTACTAGGAGTCAGGCATAATTAAAGGGCGAAAGGCATAAGAAAATTGTTGTTTTCAGTATGGAGCAGAATAGCGAGAATAACATGGATGTAACCAATGCAGAAACAAAATTTTGTCCTTACAAAATAAGCAGTCGTGGAAGTAATTCGAGTAGGTTAGTGTCACAAAGAATGGAGCAGGATGATGTACTTCCATTAGACAGGAGTGTAGATGACGATACTTTAGCTTATAGGCACATAGACACAGTAGCTGATGTACAGAATTTTCCTAGAGAAGTTAGAGAGTCACCAGAATGGGATAGTGATACTAGGTCTAAACTGGACACAGTTTTGAAATTATTAATTTTAGTGGAAGAGACACAAGAGAAAGATGAGGCATATAATAAGAGAGACAAAGTAGAGGCGAAAGGAAAAAGTGAAGATGAGAAATGAGAGGCAGAAGGAGGAAGCGAGGAAGTAAAAGCAGAGGAAGGGGTTCAAAAGACCAATATATGAAACTATGAACAAAATTACAGATGAATTAGCAAATGACATAATGTAGCTTCGGTATCGATACAGTTATCTATCGAAGCAAAGAAAGATGCCAGGGTAGCGAGAATGGACGCCACAGGCGCACGAAAAGAGGCTTTAGCAGCCGAGGAACATATAAAGATCGTGAGAAGTACCATAGCTCAAACCAAGGAAGTGGTCGCGACTCTTCAAGAGCAAAGGAAGAAATCTGTCAAGGAGATAGAGGGCAAAGTATCGAAAATTCTAGAAAATCAGATGTGAATGAGCGCGCAGAGCTAAGAGGTTATAAAAGATGCTATATCGATCAGGAACATGTAAAAGATAGTGAAAAGCAGTATGAGAGAATCTCGCAGTCGGAAAATGTTCGATCGTCAAGTTCAGGTCAAGATACTGGTCAAGAAGCATTAGATTTCGTGAGATCAGATACACTATCAGTAACTGAAGCTCTTGGTCATTGACCAGCTTAAGCATTTCCAATCAGGCAGATTGCACTGCCAGTGCAGAGCGGTTATGTAGAGTCCACACTAGAACACAATTGCATACCTTTACACAGATGGGCGACTCATATTCAAGAAGAAGTATGTAGTGAGAGAAGCACCTGTCTGAGGTTACGACAGTTGAAAAACGATGGGAAGATAGACGAAATTTGAAATACCAAGAAGAGAATAGATGATTAACGTGAATGGGTTCAATAACAAGCACTTTTTGTCCATTCCAAAATCAGAATTATAGAGACTCTGGGAGTACATTACACCCCAATCATTTATTGCACAATTTGACTGGACGCTATCACCGGATTGGCTACTACAGTATAAATTAGAATTTATCTGTGGGGACATGCATGGGTTAGTTGCGCAAAAGATGCTTGGAACAGCTTGCACACGCAGATCATACAAAAAATTTCGGGAAGTGTTCCATGCGAGCTACTGGTCGCAGGAAACTCAAGATCACATAAAACAGGAGTTAATTATGTGCTGGGATCAACAAACGTCTGGTTTTAGAAGCCCCGCGAATTTGTTCAAGTCCCTCATGAGGAAGAATCAGTTCTTAGACGAGCTACGAAGAGCAACCGAGATCATTCGATTTCAGTATATGAAATTGCCATTCCATTACTATCAAATTTTAGCATGCTGTTGCAGAGACAACACAGAGGCATTTAAGAGCTCGCTTTGTGAACCTGACAATGCAAATGAGGGGTATAACACATGTATAATGTGTATGTGAGACAGTCTGTTTTGCACACTGTACGAGTTGTATTATTCATACTCCATATGTGTGAGTGCGTATTGTTTATGCTGGTAAGAGTGCACATTATGCATGCAAATTAGATTGTATATTTATTGTCTGAAAACTAGGTTAAGTTCCATTGTTGCTGGCCAAACCAAAAAAGATCGAATTTAGTTCAATGTTATGTGCCACAGGTCAACTGTAGTAAATGTGCATCAATTGTAAACTGCATTCTAAAAAAAAACATATAAATTCCACTTGTAAACTGTGCTGCGATTATTCAAAGCTGTTGGAAGAGGTGTAGTCTGAAAATATCTGTAAGTGTGTCCACCTGTGAGACATATTTTGTACATATTCCTTTCTTTCTGTACACTGTTAAACAATTTTGTAAATATTGTACTACAGTTTTATTGTGGCTTCTTTCTATGTACACGAACTAGTCCAACTCGTGGGACATATCTGAAATGTAAAATGTATGAAATGGACCAAAATGTGGGACATATATTTTTGTAAAACATACCACATCATTGTTGTAACTATGTTAAAGAAAAAACAGAGGCATCAGAATGCACTCATCGAAGAGATGCACTTACAATTGATTAACAGTGTCCAGTTTATTACTGAATAAAGTAGGCAGACACATCCATGCTGCATGCACTTTTCCAGTAAGAAAATATATATTTGCACAGTTCTCAGTGCAGCCAAGTCCGGAGGCAGCCGGAAACGGTCCAATCTGGGCTGGGATGGCACACCACAAAACAGCAGAGGAAGCTCTGCCTGGTCGGCAGCTGGAGACTTTGCGATGGCTGGCTGCACTGACACGGGGCATTCACATTTAAGAATATGTCACTGTAGAGGACTTGGCACGTGGGTGATCATGACAGTGAAAGGTAACACTCCCTGGTGCAGTATTTGTTTAAATAAATATGCAAGTGTTTTTATCCATTCCTACCATAATCTTAGGCCATGTTAGCTCCACACTTAGGTGTCACAAATGAACTAGGGGAAATTGTTTACACTGTGACGTTAGAGCAGTGGGGAAAATTATTTAGAAGATGCATTTGTTCACATTCTGTCCTAAACAAAGGCTGATTGGAATGGAGTAAAATTTTGTATACATACTTACGAAATCTGGCAACCATGCAGGCTGGGACAGTGTCCATCAAGTCTGCCGCCTTGGACCTGACATGAAAGGGCTGCCAATGAGACCTGACAATTGTGCAGGCAGGGTCAGTACCCTCCAAGTTGGCCACAGAGCTGTCATGTTGGGTTTTGAACTATAGGGTAACTCTCCATCTTGAACTCCTTCAATTTTCCAACTTTCACTTTGGACAACTCTTCTACTGCCAATGAGTGGAGGAAAATCCTGGCTATCTTGAATTCCCTCCTTTTTTTTAGTTTCACACTATTTCATAATAGGGCAACTGGCATATATCAGGGGGGAGGATGAGGAAGAGGGAGAAAATCTGAAAACAACAAATGATGTCAAAGGGGAGGAGAATTCTGGCATAATTTTTAACATTTTTTAAAATAATATACAGCCTACAGTTGCAGGTTAACTTTATCGTTTACCTAGGTTTCAACGTTAGTAATAATGTCTTCTTCAGAACCTGCAAAAAGTTAATACTATATTGTGCTAGTAAATTATATTAGATATGGTCATCCTACAGGATGCAACGTGTAGTAATTACATAAAATATTATTTAAATGTTTGCCTAAAACAAGCCATGTCCTAAGTCAACTTTATCAAACTTGATGCATAACCATAAGGTTTTGTCACTTCTATTAAACAAGCTGTAGCAAATTCATTTTAAGCCTGTTGTATGGGCCTCGTCATGTGACTAGAGACTGTGGACAATGAGGGCTTCACGGTCTGCCTCACAGAGGGCGGCGCGCATGCGCGACACGTATGGACTCAGACTCTTATTACGCATGTGTCAGATAACATTTTTGCTATGAATTAATTTTATACTTTACTATTGTAAGTTAACTACAGTATCCAGCATGACTACGTTTTACATTCTACTACATAGACTTATAAACTGACAACAAATCTCGTATGAACTTCTGTAGGAAAGGTTCTATTATTACAGAATTTGTAATGGTCACATCCATTATGAACTATTGTAGACCTAATATAGGCTGGAAGCCTTCGAAGTATGCCCTATTTTTAGATACAGTTGATCGTTCAGTAAATTGCCTCTCTCTGTAATTAGGTGTGCATACATTTGTAGTTTCTCAAGCGTGTCGATACATTTGTAGTTTCTCAAGCGTGTCGAGTCTATAGCCCTTAACTTCATGATGTAGTAGCTATATGTCACGTAAATGTTTAGGTGTATGAGCCATTTGCACCAGATGTTCCGCAAAGGCTGACCCCTGTTTTCCTATGCCCTTTATTGGAAGATGTTCTTTAAACCTTGCTGCTATAGCTCTGCCTGTTTGACCTGTGTAATAACATGGGCAACTATCACACATAATCTTATATATGCCTGATTTCGCTGACTCTTTACAGTCTTTCTCAAGGGTATGAACCAAATTTAGCTTTAAATTATTACTCTTCGAGAAGGAAGTTTTAAAACCTGAATTTTTCAACAGGCGCCCTATCTTGTAGGAGACATTATCTATATAAGGAACTGATAACCATTTCTTGGGCTGATCTTGGGTTTGAGTATTTGTGTTTACTAAAGTCGTTGTCCTTTTTCGCTTTTTCTTATGATATAATTGCGTCACTATCTTTGGATCATAGCCATTATTCTGTGCAATACTCTCGAGAATTGGTAATTCTTTTCCGAGGTTGACATCTGACAACGGGATAGAAATCGCCTGATGGATACTAGAATAGAAAAACGCCATTTTAAGCACTTGGGGGTGTGTTGAATCGGCTGGGATGCTGTTGTCTTAGTAAGTTCACGAAAGATATGTGCAATGTTAAAAAAAGTAACGAAAAACTAAGAAATAATGAAGCCCTAATAACTAAGGACGATAAGGGGAACACGATTATCGTTTCTACAAAAAAAGAATATGTTCAGAAAATGGAAATGTTCTTCTAAGAGAATGGCATCGTACCACTAGAGGTAGACCCAACGCCCGCCGTACAGAGGGATATTAGAGCGAGTCTTAGCAATACTAAGAAGTTGATCAGAGAATTTAGAAAAAAAAGGTATTGATAAAAATGAACCCCAAGCCCCCGACGTTAAGGAGTCAATTTAAGCAACACAAAATTTCCCATCCGATCCGCCCTATTGTGGATAGCACCAATAGTGCTTATCATAAATTAGCGAGACACTTACATTATAAAATTAAAGAATATTTCGTGTTTCAAAATAATTTTTCGATTAAAAATTCAGTGGACCCAGCCAACAGACTTAAAACTATAACATGCTACGAAAACACCAAATTGGTGTCATTTGACATCATTAGCTTGTACACAAACGTACCAGTGGATCAGATCTTGAACATTATACAACAAAACTTAAGGTACAACAAAAAATTATCCACCATAGAAATTGATGAGCTAATGTTACTTCTTAGAACGACTCTTAAATACAATTATTTTTCATTAAATAAAAAATTATATTCACACCCATGTGGCCTAGCTATGGGGAGTCCACTTGCATGTCTCATGTCTGAAATTTTTATAAATTCTCTGGAATTGGTTTTTTTCCGAAATTACCCAGAATTAGTGAACATCGTCTTTTATGTGAGATACGTGGATGACATTCTTCTACTGGTTAATAACTCTCCAGAAGGAATAAAGCAAATTTTCGCAACGTTTAACAGTCTACATGAAAAAATAAAATTCACACAAGAATGGGAATCGGTTGATAGATCACTAAATTATCTTGATTTAACGTTGACTATAAAAGATGCTAAACATCTTCTGGAAGGCAACTTATTCAGACATCAGCATCCCGGCCGATTCAACACACCCCCAAGTGCATAAAATGGCGTTTTCTATTCTAGTATCCATCGGGCAATTTCTATCCTGTTGTCAGATGTCAACCTCGAAAAAGAATTACAAATTCTCGAGAGTATTGCACAGAATGGCTATGATCCAAAGATAGTGAGGCAATTATATCATAAGTAAATGCGAAAAAGGACAACGAATTTAGTAAATGCAAATATTCAAAACCAAGATCAGACCAAGAAATGGTTATCGGTTCCTTATATAGGTAATGTCTCCTACAAGATAAGGCGCCTGTTGAAAAATTCAGGTTTTAAAACTTCCTTCTTGGAGACTAATAGCTTAAAGCGAAATTTGGTTCATACCCTTGAGAAAGACAGTAATAAGGAACTACAAATTTATACATACCTAATTACAGATAGAGGCAATTTACTGAACGATCAACTGTATCTAAAAAATAGGGCATATCTCGAAGGCTTCCAGCCTATATTAGGTCTACAATAGTTCATAATGGATGTGACCATTACAAATTCTGTAATAATAGAACCTTTCCTACAGACATTCATACGAGATTTGTTGTCAGTTTATAAGTCTATGTCGTAGAATGTAAAACGTAGTCATGCTGGATACTGTAGTTAACTTACAATAGTAAAGTATAAAATTAATTCATAGCAAAAATGTTATCTGACGCATGCGTAATAAGAGTCTGAGTCCATACATCTCGCGCATGCACGCTGCCCTCTGTGAGGCAGACCGTGAAGCCCTCACGGTCCACAGTCTCTAGTCACACGCCGAGGCCTATACAACTGGCTTAAAGTGAATTTGCTACAGCTTGTTTAATAGAAGTGACAAAACCTTATGGTTATGCATCAAGTTTGATAAAATTGACTTAGGACATGGCTTGTTTTAGGCAAACATTTAAATAGTATTTTATGTAAGTACTACACGTTGTATCCTGTAGGATGACCATATCTAATATAATTTACTAGCACATTATAATATTAACTTTTTGCAGGTTCTGAAGAAGATGTTATTTCTAAAGTTGAAACCTAGGTAAACGATAAAGTTAACTTGCAACTGTAGGCTGTATATTCTTATATAGAATTCTGGCAACAACGTATTCTGGGCCAAAAATGACACATCACTTCTGCTAACCTTCACAGATATTAGACACAAAAAAGCAGCTAGATACACAAAGTGGAATAGTTGTACAACTGCAAATTGTAAGTCAAGAACAAATTTCACTAATGCTGTCACTTGTATTTCACTAACTTAATATTTTAATGCATCAGCCTGTTTGATTGAAAACTCAGCTGCAGTCGTCATTAACTGCTTAAAATGTTGGCATAGAGGGATCGAGGGTGCGTATGATACTGAAGTTCTATTTGTCATGATGAGTACCCCTTTTTTCCATTCTGTGACGAGTTTTACCAATATCGGTCAGCTAAAAGATTGTGGACAAGAAGTTTGCTACAAACCTGTTTTTGTGCTCCAACAGAAGGCATGGTTCCTTTGCAGCCACACAGGAAACGACATGCAGGAATGTTTCCAGCAGTGCCAGGAGGGAATCCAACTATGAATCAAAACGTGTGCTACTTTAAAGGCGACTATCAGCAATTAGATACAATTGGTAAATACATGGACATCAGTATCATTTTTTTTTTTTAGACCTCGAAGTTGACTTTTTAGGAGCAGTACAAGAACCGATCTGTAGTAAACTGCTTGTCTTCTGCTACTGAATTCATTGATTTTGACGAAACTTCTCAAGTGTAATAGTTAAGTTCAAGGTCAAAAAACCATTGACTAAAAACACCACATAACAAATAGTTCTTATCAATGTGAGAGCTTTCGCCCCTTTCGAATCGTGGTAGAACATAGGTCTAACCTTTTGGTCCAAGTGTTGGCAATGTCCCCACTGTATCATGAAGTAGACATTAAATAGTGACTCATACCTTTAGTGTATTTTGGTGTAGTAGTGTTGCTTAATTAAGATAGTTAATTTATCAAATACATTAAAGGAAAGGAAAATGGTAGGGTAACTCTTTTCTTTAGCTCATTTTCAGTAATATTTTAGGCTGTTTTCCATTTCGATAGAACTACAAACAAATAAGGTTTCAGATTCTCCTACTATGTAAGTGCATAAAAATTATTCCAGAGGTTTATGTGTGTCAAGGTTGCTTCATTAACTGATCGAATCCTTTCACACTCATTCGTTACTTGTGGTACATTATTTGTTGAGGTCAACAAAAAATACAAATGCAGTTGTTCAGTTTTAGTTCAGTGCTGTTTTGTTGATGCTGTTTGTCAAGACACTCAACATTGTGTTTATCAGTGCCCTACAATTGCCACATGCGATGAATAGGGTTAAAATATGTAAATTACAGACATGTTAAAAAGTTACATAATATCACATTCACCCTGTCACACTTTTCTCACAGTCGATGTGGCAAATGCTCAGTTCCTTTAAAATAGTGAGCACTGGAAGAGCAAATTTTTCGCGAAGTTCCATTGAAAAAAAAACATTAACTTGCAAAATTTATTGGCTACAGTTGTCTGTACTTAATGAAAGCATCTTACAAGCAGTAGTTGGAGAGCCTGGCTTAAAGGGTTGTAAATGTAGAGACAGCATGTTTTAGCCACCACCACTCTCTGACATGTCTAGTTCTTACTAAGTAACGCATCATGGGATTGTAATCATTATGATGTGATAGCTTACACTAAATTGTTGGTCTCAAACTAGAGTGGTCCTTGTGAACAAAAGTAACATGCTCTTACGTATTATCTAATAATCAAAATAAGTATTATTTTAACATCTGTTTTAAAATTCGAGGCATGTACTTGCCGAGGAAATACCCCATTGACTACTTAATCCAGAATATTGTAGTAATTGTTAGGCTCCATAGTGCAATATCTGAAATTCATCACAAATGCTGCATAGAAGAATGTAGCTGAATGATTATCTATGGTTTTACTTTCTAACTGTAGGTGACAGTTTCGCTTAGGTTATAACAAGGCATAATGTTATGATTGCCCTTAAAACGAACTAATATTACTGTTAGACCTTTTTTGCTTCATATAATCAAGTAGGCTACCCAGTCATGCTTGTATTACACACATACTGTCCTGTGGCTGACACTTGTTTCAGTTTTCTTTATTTATTAATTTCCTCCTAGAGCATTTCCAACAACTATCATATATTTGGCTTGTTCTTCGCAATCAGTTACTGAAACTGAAATGCAAGATAAAAAACGAGTTTCTGAGTATCAGATGTAGCTAATTCATAGAAATATTTATCACCATGATTCGTTTTTATGTAATGCACTCGAATACATTTGGATTCAAGTTTGGACTTTTACCCCCATGTTCATCAAAGTTAGGATGGAGACTTCAGTTTGGAAACACATTTGTTAAGAAAAAGTTGTCTTATTTTCTTCAGCTATTATTCTACTGACAACTCTGCCCCTAACTTAATGTTTGTTCCATATCTGTCATTGTTACCATGTTTTACACTAACTGATGGCGCACATTTCTCAATTTTATGTTTGGAATTTCTATTTCTGTGGCGAATTAATAAATTAAGTAATGAAGCTCTCGACTTATGCTGCTAAATTGGAGAGACGAGCTGGATCCAGGCGGAACCTGCCCATTGTATTGTTCATTGTTCTGTGATTTCGTTTCTTAATGGTTTAAGCTGGAATTTCCACAACGAAAATGAATCAGGCATTTGCCTGAACACTTTGTCAAAACTGCCTAAAAACTGCAGCAAGGCGGTCAATGTGTCAGACCATCAGTCACTAACCCTCAATGTTACAAGGTGACTTTTCAGCAACACATACCGTGAGGTGTGGTCTCTGGGACCCCTATGTTTAAGCTGAGGTTTAATTCGTAAATAATTAGGAAATTTTAATGTTAAGTTGCATAAATTTGTTTTTGCAATGATTGTTTAAATACGCTATGCTGATTTAATTGCACTAAATAGAGCCTACATTATTTATCATACAAAATGACATATTTTCTGCAGTTTTTCAATAGCAACACAAACGAACTGCTAGAGAACTGAATTTTACATTCTGAAAAATTATAGTACCTCTTTAACAACCAAAATTTTCGCATAAACCTAAATTCCAGGGTTTAAACTCTCACATAAAAATTGCTGTTGAGAAGTGCAAAAAGAATGTCTACAAAATTGGCATTCAGTATTGGGATGTACGTTATTTTTCACCACCAGTCAAAGAACATTTCATTTTAACTAACTTGTTTAAAATTACACTGGAGACACAGAATGGTTCCCACCACCACTGTCCTGAAGTTCTTCCTCTGAATGATCCTCTCTTTCATTAGCAGAATTGCTGGCTATTGTAAAATCGTCGTCTTTTTCGTCTATTTTTCAATCCATGTCCCTGACATCTTCCTCCATGCACCGACTAAACGTTTTATAAAATTTAGGATCGTTAAAACTGACACATTCCTGTGAACACATTTTTCACTATACTGAAGAAAACAGATATGTGTTATAGTTGATGAGGCTACGTCTAGCAGACCCCCAACACGTCAGCAACACGTGTCAACAACAAGCAAAGAAGGCGATAATGCAACCGACAATAAAACATTCTAGGGTTGGCGATTTAAGGAGGGTAGGAGGGGTACAGAAGCATTTCACCAGAATTAACATTGGAGAGAAAGACTGAAAATTCTCGTCCGATGTAAGAAACCCCACATCGTGAGGCAAGGGTTAATAAGATGGGCATGTTCCGCCTGGATGCAGCTCCTCTCCCCATTTGGCAGCGTAAGCCGAGAACTTCCTCGCTTAATTTATTCATTTAATTTTTCACTAATGAAGATAAAAACGGAATCTGGTTTTGCCGATAATAGTAACGCTAAATAAACTACTGAAATTTGCAAGAGATTGCCATGAAGCAGTACCTGGGTGCCCCATATGAGTAGAGGCTTCGCGCCCACGCAGCAGAATATACTCAGGAGTTTACTCTTTGAATTTCTGAACATTACCGGTACTGCAGACAACACAACGAAAGCAAAAACATACAACACCGCGAAGAAAAACCGAGTCACTACGACTGAAAACAAATCTGAGAAAATAATAACAGCATAACGAAGCCCGATAGAAAAGAGTCACAGAATACCTATAAAAACGGCCGAATATCACAGATTAACACATATAGTCGCGACACTCCTGTGTACTTTTTTAAACAGCGCAACGGTAGGATGCCAGGTATTCTGTAACCTAAAGTCTTGAATAGGACATCCGAGGAAAGCGAATAGTATCGTTTCTATTGATTTGAACCACAGTTTGTATGCAGCTCAATAAATTGTAGCAATAACAGAAAGAAGACACCAAATTTGTCGTTCTATAAGGACCATAAGGGGTATCAAACAGCATATTACAGGACTATTTAGTTGCGATTTTCTTTTAACTTACAAACATTTACTGAAGAATATCGTTTCTTTTTAAGAACAAGAAATAGATACTAAACAGCAGAAGACATGCTGAACTGCAAAAAAAAAAAAAAAAAAAAAAAAAAAATAACTGGTTATGAATGAGTCAAATACGAACCTGGTGTGGATTCCTGTGTCCACATTACTGTGTCAACTGAAGGATGGGATACAACCCGTTGGTTTTGACCAATGACGTCATAGTTTACTCACAGATATCAATGTCTTTATTTTCGAGTCGTAGATAATCATAGACCGCATATAACATAGACCGTGTATGTCCCAGGCGTGTTAAAGCTTGAAACCAACATCGAAGTCACGTGACTTGGGGCAGACAGACGAGCTCCTGTCTTCACGCACTGTGTGAAGCGAAGCTGACAGTTACAGTTTTTTCCGGTTGATAGCTGAAATCAAACATTGATTTTGACGATTTAACTAACTGTAGTACTACTGTTACGCATGTAGTATTGTGGTTAACGTAGTTTCTCCGAAATTCCTAATAATGAAACAATGGTTATCGTTTTTACATGTGATTGAGTTGAAACGTATTGACAATTCTTTTTAACAATCGACAGAAATATTGTTGTTCAGTAAATACGCTTCTTTGGCACTGCGAATAAAATTCTTGCAGTTCACCACTTCTACAGGAGTGGAAGGCAATATAATAATTCCGCACGCAGCATTAGTTTTCTAACGATTCCACAAAAATATATGTGAAATGTTATATGCTTTTGTAAAAAAGGAAATTCGTTTATGTGCATAATGTCAGGTATTTACACAAAATAAGCGCTTATAATTTCTGACATTTTCTGAATCCAGTACAGATACCATACTGAAACGATATCAAGATAGGAAGCGTAATAAACACATCAAAAGAAGTTTTGCATCACCTCTGTTCCGAGAGTTCCGGAACCTGTACAGAAAATTGGAATAGAGATAATCATTTCTGCACTTTTTATTGGTCATGAAAACCACACATTGCATGTTGTACCACCATACAGTGAGACCTTCAGAGATAGTGGACCAGATTGCTGTACACACCGGAACCTCTAATACCCAGTAACACGTCCTCTTGCATTGATACATACCTGCATTCGTGGCTATTGTCCCACTCCTCAACGGCGATTCGACGTAGATCCCCCAGAGTGGTTGGTAGGTCACTTTATCCATGATCAGCCCTTTTCAATATATCCCAGGCATGTTCGATAGGGTCCATATCTGGACATCACTTTGGCCACTCTACTCGAGCGATGTCGTTATCCTGGAGGAAGTTATTCACAAGATGTGCACGATGGGGGCGCGATTTGTCTTCCATGAAGACGAATGCCTCCCCAATATGCTGCCAATATGGTTGCACTGTCGGTCAGAGGATGGCATTTATGTATCTTACAGTCGTTACAGAGCCTGCTATGAGCACCAGTGGCGTAAGTGGGCCCCACATAATGCCACCCCAAAACAGTGGGGAAACTACACCTTGCTGCACTCGCTGGACACTGTGTCTAAGGCGTTCAGCCACATCGGATTGCCTCCAAATACGTCTCCGACGTGCTGCACGAAAAGCATTATTCAACCTGGTGGCATTGCTGTCAGGATTCCTCCGAGCCATAATCGGTAGGTAGCAGTCATCCACTGCAGTAGTTGTCCTTGGGCGGCCTGAGCGAGGCATGTCATCGATAGTTCCTGTCTCTCTGTATCTCCTCCATGTCCGAACAACATTGCTTTGGTTCACTCCGAGACGCCTGGATACTTCCCTTGTTGAGAGCCCTTCGTGGCACAAAGTAATAATGCAGACGCCATCGAACAGCGGCATTCACCGTCGAGTCATGGTTGAACTACAGACAACACGAACCGTGTAACTCCTTCCTGGTGGAATGACTGGAACTGATCGTCTGTCGGCCCCCTCCGTCTAAAAGGCGCTGCATGGTTGTTTACATCTTTTTGTGGGTTTTGTGACATCTCTGAACAGTCAAATGGACTATGTCTCTGACACAGGATCCACAGTCAACGTCTTTCTTCAGGAGTTCTGGGAACCGGGGTGATGTAAAACCTTTTTTTGATGTGTGTACATACGTTTATATGTGCCGGCGTCTATAATTTTGACACTCTGTAACATCGTTGGATGACGTTCCTGGACATGGTTTCCTATGTAAAACTTGATTTACTAAGTCTCCTCTACATCCCCTAGGAGTGTGTAACATGAATCGTGAAACACCCTGTATATCCTTCACTGGTAGTGCTCCCACCTCATGTCTGTAAATGATAATTGTATGCTGGCGTCGAACTAGTCGCGTGTCACATTAATGCGACTGGACTATGTAGCAATAGCATTCTACATATGACACTCATCAATAATTTCTCAACAGGCGACGCTAATAGCCTGATCCCAAAAAGCACGAAATTCTTCAAAAATGTATAAGCAATATGAAACGTGATAGACGTCAATATGGTGTTAAGAACGTAATGTTCGCTAGCAAACGGCTGCTCTTCTAACTCATAGAATATTCACACACTCTGACCGATAGACCTGTAGTCGTAACCCTCACTTCTGTGAAAGTTGTTACTGTGTGACAATAGAAGAAACAGTAGATCCTGAAGTTAATGATGTGTGCCACGGTAGCTCCGCTCTCAGCGTGGCGGAATGGTAACTAGAGGTCCCAGGTTTAATTCGCAGTTGGATCTGAGATATTTCTTCGCTGGGAATTAGGTATTATATTGTCCTCACGTTCTGCTCTTTTTGTACTCAATTTACGAAGTAGTTATTGTAGTTTTGTGTCCAAAGCATCGGTAAAGTGTCAAGAGACACGAATGATCGTAAAATAAATGTAAACAGAGCACAAAATTCATGAATGAAGTGGCATGCTTATGCCTTAATGAAGAAATACTGCAACGCACCCCTTTCAGAGGAAGAGAATGTGAGCAGAGTATTTCATCCACGATAAGCATATATTTCTGCTGCTGATTTTTGAAATGATGGGCACTTTCTTCGACACACAACCATTTTGCACGAAGTCAGAAGTTTTTCTCATTCTTGCACTTCATTCGACTTCCTATTCACGACTGTTCGTTTAATATAAATAATTACTTTTTCTTCAAAAGACGACTGTGTTGAAAAATTCTGTCGCTTGTAGCTCTGATGCAGCACCAATTGCGGAATTAGCTTCTTCTAAGTCGGGAAACAGTTCTGTTGTTTTTGTCGTTTAATTATGAGATCTCTGTGGTAGTTTTGTCTCCATTTACAGTTACGGTACTTTAAATAATTTGGGTATTACTGATGAATGGGAAACAACCCGTCGCCTTTGACCAATGACGTCAGAAGTTACCACAGATTATGTATCGCACAACTTTAAAAGCACAGACGAATGTTGAGAAAGAAAAAAATGCAGGACAGAGCAGACAGATGGTAGGCATACATCATGTACATTCATATTTCGAACATTATGTTAAGTATATCGCCGCTTTGAGTCCTAGTATAGTATTCTTCAGTTGACCTACATAGCTCAACTGAAAAATGGGATACTTGTGCAAAAAAGAAAGGGAAAAAAGGGACAGAAGTGGATTACTGAAGAACGGGATACAACTTGTCATCCAGAATGAGATTTTCACTCTGCAGCGGAGTGTGCGCTGATATGAAACTTCCTGGCAGATTAAAACTGTGTACCCGACCGAGACTCGAACTCGGGACCCTTGGCTTTCGCGGGCAAGTGCTCCACCAGCTGAGCTACCGAAGCACGACTCACGCCCGGTACTCACAGCTTTACTTCTGCCAGTACCTCGTCTCCTACCTTCCAAACTTTACAGAAGCTCTCCCGCGAAAGGCAAGGGTCCCGAGTTCGAGTCTCGGTCGGGCACACAGTTTTAATCTGCCAGGAAGTTTCATATCAGCGCACACTCCGCTGCAGAGTGAAAATCTCATTCTGGAAACATCCCCCAGGCTGTGGCTAAGCTATGTCTCCGCAATATCCTTTCTTTCAGGAGTGCTAGTTCTGCAAGGTTCGCAGGAGAGCCTCCAGTGGTGTCGCGACAGGCGTGAATGAAGGGACGAATGGAGACGTGTCGTCTTCAGCGATGAGAGTCGCTTCTGCCTTGGTGCCAATGATGGTCGTATGCGTGTTTGACGCCGTGCAGGTGAGTGCCACAATCAGGACTGCATACGACCGAGGCACACAGGGCCAACACCCGGCATCATGGTGTGGGGAGCGATCTCCTACACTGGCCGTACACCACTGGTGATCGTCGAGGGGACACTGAATAGTGCACGGTACATCCAAACCGTCATCGAACCCATCGTTCTACCATTCCTAGACCGGCAAGGGAACTTGCTGTTCCAACAGGACAATGCACGTCCGCATGTATCCCGTGCCACCCAACGTGCTCTAGAAGGTCAACTACCCTGGCCAGCAAGATCTCCGGATCTGTCCCCCATTGAGCATGTTTGGGACTGGATGAAGCGTCGTCTCACGCGGTCTGCACGTCCAGCACCAACGCTGGTCCAACTGAGGCGCCAGGTGGAAATGGCATGGCAAGCCGTTCCACAGGACTACATCCAGCATCTCTACGATCGTCTCCATGGGAGAATAGCAGCCTGCATTGCTGCGAAAGGTGGATATACACTGTACTAGTGCCGACATTGTGCATGCTCTGTTGCCTGTGTCTATGTGCCTGTGGTTCTGTCAGTGTGATCATGTGATGTATCTGACCCCAGGAATGTATCAATAAAGTTTCTCCTTCCTGGGACAATGAATTCACGGTGTTCTTATTTCAATTTCCAGGAGTGTAATATCGCATACCAGGGGTGACGTTGCCCTGTGGGAGAAAGAAATTATCGATAACTGTCAGAGCATTGCACAATTTGAAAAGGCATTCTTAGACCGATATTGGTCAAAGGCAATACAGGAACGCCTTAGGACGGAAATCTATAGCCCACAGGTGTATAATTCAAAGCAAGGTACCCCGTGGAAATATTTTGAAAAGTACATTAATGAAACGAGGTATTGGGATGAGGCCATATCTGCGCGGGGTATGATTCGTATTTTAAAACTTCGCTTACCAAGTCACATTCGTGATAAATTAATCAATGTCGCAGAAGACAATCTGGAAAGACATTTATCGGCGTTAGATGAGATAGATCTATCACAAGAGGAATGCCAGACAAATCGCGACCGAGAAAACGGGAACTTTTTGGCGAGAAAACATGAAAACTGGAATTCTAAGCCCAACTTCGGGAAAAACAACAGTAAAGGAGAACAGCATAACGAACATAACAGGAGGAATGGAAGTGGTCAGATGCCGTATAGCAAAAAACGTCGCTATGAAGAACGATACCACCCAGGATATAACAACAACATTAACAGGAATCAGAATCAAGGACGTAGGACGAATGAAAGGCAATGGCCTAATCAAAATAACAGTCCGAATAATCATAACTATCTGGTGCAGTGGACGCACAGTTCAATGCAGCCACCAGCTACAGCAAACAGTAATTATTACCACAGTGACAACCGGAATCCGATGCCAAACACAAATTTGATACCACAGCCTT
Organism: Schistocerca piceifrons; assembly: GCF_021461385.2. NCBI lineage: Eukaryota > Metazoa > Arthropoda > Insecta > Orthoptera > Acrididae > Schistocerca > Schistocerca piceifrons. Next base: position 780,320,287 of record NC_060139.1, read on the forward strand.
GGCCGGACAGTAATAGCGGTATGAGGATAGTTGAAATGACGGGCGAAGGAAGCAATAATATTTCGCGAAAGTCAAACGAGACCCGACCGCAATAAGCTCCCCATTGTTGGTCGACGGACGGAGCGGGGGTACATCTCAGGACAGTTTCCAAAACAATATCAGCATGCTGATATACCAAGAAGGCAACACCAGGCAACAGGACTTATTAACGGAAACAATTAAATGCGATAAGGAGATCGAGATAGTGCAAACCATATTAAAAGCACGAATAAATAACATCCTGATAGAAGTATACACAGGATAGAAGTACACTGATGCTAAGAGCAAATTTGAGCATCTACATCCTGTGGCTATGACCTCCTCTTACACCACCGGTATGAGAACAGTTGTCGCCTCATCAGTTCCTCGCATTCCTGTCGCCTCTCAGAACCAGAAGACTACACCTTGACAGTAGGGGGTACTTCCCTCCCTGTTGCTCCCGCACCACCTACTTAGGGAGAAACCCCCCCCCCCCCCCCCGTCCCCAACCATGCGGGATATCAGTCCCCACTTCTGAGGCAGAGAAGCGTAAGTTTTCTTCAGCTCCTCTCACTAAGAAGAGGTCCCTTGGATCAGTCCCTTCCCAGGTTTCTGCTAGTAAGGAAGATGCTGAGATACCAAGAAGGCAACACCATGCAACAGGACTTATTAACGGAAACGAATAAATGCGATACAACTACAACTAACGTGCTGGGCAGTGATCGCACAGCATCTTAAATAATCCAGTGGAAGGATTCCTGTGAAGTATCATGTGATGTGTTGGCGCCTGGAGTCTGGCAGCCCACCAGCTGTGGCTGCAGGTGAAGGTGGTGGTAGTGGCCAGGTGACCTGCACGGCTACTGTACCTCTCCCCATTAAAAGAAAAAGCGATAGTGAAGCCATTGTGGCACAGATGGGCCAGATGGATGTCGGAAGGCATTGGTGGCCGATGGGAGATCATGGTGCTAGCCAATGGTGCTATTGACACGGAAAGTGGCCAACTGGCTTGGCTGGAGGGAAGGAGGAGGTGTGCAGGAGTACAGACACATGAGCCCTGGACAAGTGGCATGCGCAACATGTTGAAAACGTTAAAATGGGTATCAGCTTCCAAGGAGTCCAAAGAATGGAGAAGAGATTCACTGCACCGATGGACTGGAGGGAATAAATCATTGGAAGTGGCAGTGGCAATGACTCATAAGAAAGAACTGGATTGTAACATGTGAAGAAAATGCACCAAAGGAAGAGAAAAACTTGTGCATGCATAAGCCACAGAAGGAAACACATGCATCGATTAGGCACAAAAAGGAGAATGGAAAGCAGATGACCTGCTTGAAAGATGACCTCGGATTGACTAGAAGGCAGAGCTGTTCCAAACGCATAGATCTTTGTGTAGAGGTATCAACCAGAATGTGTGGAAGGCTAGGGCATGGGTATGGCGAGTGCCTGCTTAGATGCAGCGCCAGACACCCAGTTGCCCGGCACGCTGGAGTGGAGAGTGCAGTGGGGAGGCTGACAAACGCCTCATTGCCAGTGTGTGGTGCAGTCCTTGGCATTGAGCCACCCTTGAGAGGAAGGCCAGCAATGGCTGCAGGCTTCCTGCAAACAGCATTATACACAGCTGGCGGAGGGCAACCACTGGGCAGAATAGCATGGCAGATGAGGTGAGGATTCGACCTGGAAAAGAAGAGACATGAAGGGACGTCATCAGGAAAAGGCAAGCAGGCTGTCGAGCTGGTGAGACCAGACATTGCGGCCTTCCAACCCTGGAGGACAGGAAGGCAAGGGAAATCAAACTGATTTCCCATGGACTGCAGGAAAATGAGTAAGGCAGGTCAGCTGCAGAGGGGCTGGCTTTGGAGTGTCTGGCTGTGGAGGGGCTGTTGGTGCCAGAACTGGCGGTGCTGGAGTTGGTGCTGCTGGAGTTAGTGGTTGTGGAGCTGGTGGAGGTGGAGCCGGTGCTGCTGGAAGGGTTTTGGAGGAGACATCCAAGCTCGGGGAATTGGCAGAGCTTGAGGAGGCAGGAGGGTTAGTGAGGTCAGTGGAGCGGACGGACACATCAGAAGTGCAGAAGGCATCAGAGCTTGAAGATGCGTTGGAGCAGGAGAGCTTGTTGGAGACCAAGGAAGTAGTGTTGTAAGATGTAGTGCCAAAGGTAGAGGAGCCAGAGGCAGCCAGGAGAGAAACATCAGGAAGTGCAGAAATGTACTGGAAGGGGTCCAGCCCTGCAAGGAAGGCGGGCCATGAATCCAAAACATTGTTGGACAATGGAGGGAATGGAGGCAGTGTTATCAAGTACTGGGTAGAAGCAGATCAGCATGGGCAAGTCGCCATCAAATAAGCTCAAAAGTGCATAAGAAGTGCCTTGCATCAGCAGAAGCTATGTCTCCTGACTATTGCACATGGAGGTGTCATCACCAAACATTTCAACTGAATCAAGTGAGCAATGTCCTGGTGCCAACGACACAACAGGTGTCCCTGTAACTGGAAAAACTGCAGGAATGATAGTTCCGGTAGCGGGATGCGATTAGCGTGTGGCCAAAGAATCCTTACTGCCATCTTTTATGTCTTGGTCCTTACGTGCACTACAATACATAATACAATCATTCTGCTGGTTACAATGAAAGAAACGCTTTTATTGGTGAACACATAAATGAACAGTCACAATTCTGATGTGAAATAGAAAATAATAGCCACTTCTGAGGGAATGATCAAGCTGTGGGGCTGCGGCGCTGTCTTTTTACAAGAGCCTAAAAACTATTTTTGTGGTTAGCCAGAAAGCGATGGAGAACTTGCTGACCACAATTTCCAGTCTGCAAGTCCACATTCTTCTTGTACTCCAGAAAGAAATATTTCTACTCTCTATGTATGCAACAGAATCAGGAACTAAGATTATAAATGAAACTGACTGATATATTTGATAAGCTTTCACATGCACAACATAGTAATATTCCTGATAATAATAATAATAATAATAATAATAATAATAATAATAATAATCCTATCATAAACAGCATGAGCAGCAGTTCACAGGCGACTCTATGGTAAGTTCCCATTAAGTGGTCTTTCGCTATGACTTTTGATAATCCAAGTTAATTGCTCGCCACAAAAGTGGAAAATAATCTCACGACTTGCCACGCAGTTCTCTTAATATTATGGGTGGCACACAAACATTTACTTCAGCGAAATCTAAGCGGTCCAGAACAGTGCACAGTCCTCGCGAGTGCATTTCCTGTTTGTGCCGAAAACATTTGTTTAGCAGTAGCATAGTTGTGACGTCATCCAAGGCAGCGAATAAGTAGGTGTTTGAGTGACACGGACAGAGTGATAGCTCGATGCGAAGTGAAGCGTCACTGCCTCTCAGGCAGTATTTATACAGAGTAGTACACATAAAACCGACCCCTGCACTCAAAGGAATATGAATGAAGAAAATCAACGTACATCATCGCATTCTTAGATTTTATTGTACAATTTAATTATTAACTATGTAAGTAACACTTTAAGTAACAGATTTCCTTTGTTAATTTAATAAGTATACAGGGTGATTCAAAAAGAATACAACAACTTTAGGAAATTAAAACTCTGCAACGACAAAAGGCAGAATTAAGGGAGCTATAAAGTTTCATTTAGTTGTACATTTGTTCGCTTGAGGCGCTGTTGACTAGGCGTCAGCATCAGTTGATGCTAAGATGGCGACCGCTCAACAGAAAGCTTTTTGTGTTATTGAGTACGGCAGAAGTGAATCGACGACAGTTGTTTAGCGTGCATTTCGAATGAAGTATGGTGTTAAACCTCCTGATAGGTGGTGTATTAAACGTTGGTGTAAACAGTTTACAGAGAATGGGTGTTTGTGCAAAGGGAAAAGTTCTGGACGGCCGAGAACGAGTGATGAAAATGTAGCACGCATCCAGCAAGCATTTGTTCACAGCCCAGGAAAATCGACTCGCAGAGCTAGCAGAGAGCTGCAAATTCCACAATCAACTGTATGGAGAGTCCTACGAAAAAGGTTAGTACCTGAACGTCAACTACCCGAGGCGATGGATCGGCCGCCAGGCAGCCCGTGACAGAGCACTTCATCACTGGCCTCCAAGAAGCCCTGATCTTACCCCCTGCGATTTTTTCTTATGGGGGTATGTTAAGGATATGGTGTTTCGGCCACCTCTCCCAGCCACCATTGATGATTTGAAACGAGAAATAACAGCAGCTATCCAAACTGTTATGCCTGATATGCTACAGAGAGTGTGGAACGAGTTGGAGTATCGGGTTGATATTGCTCGTGTGTCTGGAGGGGGCCATATTGAACATCTCTGAACTTGTTTTTGAGTGAAAAAAAACCTTTTTAAATACTCTTTGTAATGATGTATAACAGAAGGTTATATTATGTTTCTTTCATTAAATACACATTTTTAAAGTTGTGGTATTCTTTTTGAATCACCCTGTATTTTAGAAATGAATTTAAAGTCTATGTTCAAAACGTTCTCCGCCAACATCCAAGCAAAGTTGTGCTGGTCGAAGCATGTTAAGAAAAACACTTTTCAGTAATCTTTGAGGAATGTTTGAAATTTTTTTCACATATGTTGTTTTTTAATGTGTCAAGTGTTCTTGGATTGTTGTGGTAGACTCTAGCCTGCTAAGGACAAAGCTGACATATGAGAAGTTGCTCCATCTTCCTGGAAATATGCACAACATTTTTCGTTTGGAGTTAAAAGAGCCAAAACTTCATTGTAGAGTTGCAAGTAAACATGTGTATTGACTGTTGCGTTGAAGAACAATGGCCTGATAATTCTGTTACCAGATACAGTACACCATACACCAATTTTTAAATCGTATAACTGCTTTTGCAGTATGCCATGGGGATTTTCTGTAGCCCAGTGTCTTGTGTTTAATGAATTAACGCAACCCCACACATGAAACCAAGGTTCGTCCTTAGAAAAAAGGAGGAATGGATCAAGATGTCCCCAAGCGACATTTTTCAGCAACCAATTACAGTAATGTGTACACTTACCCTTCTCCACTTCTTTCATTTGCTGATCAACACTCACAAGGTAAGGTTGCATTTTTAAGCCATGAAGGATGCGTTGACATGACCTGCAAATATTCCACATTGTTGTGATAATCGTCATGTTGACTTGTAGCGACTTCTTTCAATGTGTGCTGTCACGTTTGCCACAACTTCTGGTGTACGTACAGTTGGTCCCTCATTTCGCTTTGAATTAACAACATTGCCTGTTGAACGCCACTTCCTCACTAGATCCTTAATTCTTGATTTTGCAGGAATATTACATTCAGAAAACTTTTAATGAAAAGTGTCACGAACAACTTTAATGGATTCAGACTGCACATATTCTTCAACAATGAACACACGTTCTTCAAAGGAGTAAGGCATGACAATGAAGTATACGCTTTATAATGACTACTTTCCATATGAACTACTCACACGCTACTGCTGCTGGAAGGTGGCAAAGAAACTGACAAGCTAGTAATGCTACTCACACGTATTCGCATTTCAGTTCGGGCCGTTTTATGTGCGCCACTCTGCACATGGGCGCAGCGGACGGCCGAATGGAACATCTGCCTTCATCTGCTATATGGTCAGGTAGTAGCCTCTAAATAGCTGCTTTCTTGGAGATGTATTGTTTAATACCTCAGTCATGAGTCAATTTACAATCTTCGTAATTTTTGTGTGAACAGAGTTAAGTTAGCGTCAATTACGGAAAAAGTTTTCGTCGACTGCATTCAAACTTTGCCGTCTACAATTTTTAGAATGGAAGTGACAGTAGAACATAACCTCTGAACTACAGCACTAAGAGACCTTGTATTGATTGTTACTTACATCAAAGTCTTGAAACTTGTTGTGGCTTTATTATTTAATGGGTTTCCTCAGGTGCTGTAATCAAAACTTCCTATCATTATCATAAATGATACTTAATCTGTTACAAATAAGACATTATTGTTCCAAATTTAGTTTTCAGTAAAGACTTAAAAACTATTAGAGGTAGCTTAATGGGGTCACATAGTTCAGGTTTTCGTATCCAACTGACACTTCATAACAAATTTCATCTTTCTAAGTCTGTTATTTAGCTCCTTTAATTTTTCATAAAAACTTGGATTTCGACCAAAATGTTGTTCTGATCATGTTGAAACGTGTAACACTTGATTTTGACGTATATTTGTACATTCTGACCAATTTTTGGCTTTCTAGCTTTATTATTTAGCGCCGTTTGTTTTTTATTTAAAATTATGTATTTAGGAAAACATATTTATCTGATCACTCTGAGATTTAACAATTTAAACGTTAGTGTACGGAATCATATGCTGATAAAGTTTGGAGAAGCAACTTTAATTTATAATTTCATCCTTAGATTTTAATTAATAGAGGTGGAGCCCCTCCACGCCCACACCGGCATGATGGCCAACACAAAAGGTCTACTGCCATCTCTGCATAAGGGTTAGTATTCACTAAAGTGAGGTGTCGCAGGATGTGGGTACTGCGATGTTTGCGTACGTCTGGTTAGGATTAACCATTAATACGCGCTCATCTGGAGATAGATTGGTCGAAATCTGACGAAGGGTGGCGGTTTGAAGGGCAGAGGAAAAAAAGTGCCAAAGCAAGAGCCAAGGGAAAAAAAACCTATGCGAAAGTTAGGTCGGGCGGCAAGAGCAGTAGCGGTTGTCTTGCTGCCTGCGATAGGTTGTGCAAGGATAGGCTTTGTTAGTAGTGGGTATCATGCATGTCGATACCCTGACGTTGTGCGTTTGTGCTGCTCGGCGGCTGGCGCTGGGTGCTGGTACAGAGTCCTCGTTCAGCGTCCTGCAATCTGCAACAGTTAGGTTTGTTATCGGTCTTGTGTCCGATAGGTCATATACCGGAGGCACAGTGTGAGGGAGTGTTGGCAGATTGTTCGTGCGTCTGTGGGCGAGCTCGTCAGTGTCCCTGCTGTGGCCTGTTGGTCGGCTCTAATAGCAGCTGGTAGTTGCCAGTCAGTGTTGCTGATATGCAGGGGCTTACCGGCGTTTGTCGCTGTTTGCATATGTTAGTTTACCATAGGTGGTTATGCCCTAGCTAGCAGTGTCTTTGGCCGCTTTTGTTTCCACCTGTGGTTGTGATCGTAGTTTCCCAGAGTGAGGATGAAAGGATTGTTCGAGTGTCTCGAGTTCCTGTATAGTCGTGTGGCGTGTTTCTTGAATACTTCCTTGAGGGTATCAAGGCGGTATTCATGGTGAAGATCCACGGTGCGTTTGTAGCATGGAGCATTGCTGATGATTCGTAGCACCTTGTTCTGTATGATCTGCAGGCGGCGCAGTCGTGTGGGAGCTGCATATCCCCAGACGGGAACTGCGTACGTCATCAGAGGCCTAATCAGTGTCATGTATAAGGACCTCGACACCCTCCTATTCAGTGTGCTTTCCCTGTTGAGCATTGGGTAGAGCTGTTTGAGCCTCGCGTGCGCTCGGTTGGCAACGTATTCGATGTGGTCCCCCCATGTAAGTTTCCGGTCCAGCCAGACACCAAGGTATCTGACTTTCTCTCGGAAACGTATTGGGCGTGTATGTTGTGTTATCGGTCTACAGTGTTGGTGTTTGCCCAGTAGTTTCGGTCTGCGTGTGAACAGAACTGCTTCGCACTTGTCGACGTTTACTTTAATACGCCATCGCTCCAGCCAAGGCTCAGCTGTTCTGAGTGCTGTCTGTATTCGTGAGTTGATGTTCGACGGTTTCCAGTCTTGCGCGAGGATGGCTGTGTCATCCGCGTAGACAGCTAACGTCGTGTTTCGTGTCGCTGGGAAGTCATTAAGGTACAGGTTAAATAAGATGGGCCCTAGGATGCTTCCTTGGGGTACTCCAGCTTGGATACCGTGTTGTGTTGATTGTTTATCCTGCACGTTAGTGTTGAAACGTCTGTTCGTGAGATATGAGTGTATGAGACGTACGAGTCCATCCGGGAAACCAGCTTCGCTTAGTTTGCGTATGAGTCCGTTGTGCCAGAGACGATCGAAAGCCTTTTCGATGTCTAGGAACACGGCCCCTGTGGCTTTGTTTATGTTGTAGCCGGGTGTTATATGTTCGACTACGTGGAGGAGTTGTTGTGTTGTCGAGTGGTGATTCCTAAAGCCGAATTGCTCCGGTCTTAGGGTGTCGTTGGCGATGCAATGCCTAGTGATACTTCATCCTTAGATTATCGTGCAATACTTTTTATACTACACACAGGCACGTTATGATGACGTGCCGCTAGTTGCAGCGAACTGGAGTAAGTCACAGCACACTCGCTTGCCTCTGTATCTTTCAAATGATACAGCGCTTGTTTCCCCACCAAGTCTCTATCTGTCGTCCAACTTTGTGTCCCTGATCAGTGTCCAATCAGTGCCCCAGGCGATGGTGCGGCCAGTATCCAGAGTTGGTGTCTATCTCGATCATGTGTAAACTGGTCTTTATCTTGGTTGCAGTGCTTAGCTGCACTGGGGTAACAACTGACTGGGTGTCTTGGTGGCACTGAGAGCTGCTGAAGAATACTATCGACACATGAGATGCAGGAAACATTCGCTGCTGATTCCAGAGCGTGAGTGAGTGATGTTGTGTAGTGGTTGCGCAGCATCTTAAATAACAGAGTGCAAGGATTCCCGGGAGGTGTTATGTGACATGTGGACACATGACATGTGTATAAATTTTAGTGCATAGATTGGATGCACACGCTCCTAATGGGCAACGCTGGTGTCTCTTGTGTGGCCTGCTGGAGTCTGGCATGTACACAGAGCAATGTACTGCTGATGCGATCTGGCATGTACACGGAGTGATATGTTGTTGCTGTCATCTGGTGTGTACACAGAGAAATGCGTTTCTGTTGTCGTCTGAATCAAAGCAAACCGGTTGGTTGATGTTGGGGTCCAGTAATGTTATGAGGCAAGCATTGTGTGTGGCCACACGTGTCTGGCTTTGGCGGACGATGGCTGGCCAGTCATGGCTGTGTGTCCAGATGTTTATAGCAGCCATGTGACTGGCCTGGCTACTGCTAATAACATTATCATAATCCCTCTGGCTCTAACTCAACTTCTCCGCCATATGGCTGCTCATGACTAATACTTTACACACCTCAAAACAGCCTACAACTGATAAATGTACCACAACCCCTGCTCACAGTGTTGTGTACTGCACTTACTGAACAGGTGTAAACTAACATATGGTCTCACAATCCTCAGAAGATCATCTGATTTTGCTTGCCATAATTCACATATGTCAATTTGATAAAGGAAGGGATTTGGAAATATAATGCTAGATTTGGAACAAGCCAGTCACTTGGCTTGCGAGTTTTACAGAAATGCTGGGTGATCTTGCACTTACTTTTTATTTATTTTACCTTATAATGTGGGGGAAACGTTCCCTTTATGTCTCACTATGGTGCTACCTTAAGCCCGGTCCACACGCAACGATCTATCTGCGCAGACATCGGCGCAGATGTCTGTACATGCAAAAGATCGCTGCAAATGTGGTGTGTTCACATGACACAAACCCCAATCTACTACTCGCCCGCCATCTGTCGGTGTAGAACAGAAATATCAGTGGCAAGCGACAACGCTCCCCGTAAACGTCAAAAATTTTATTCAGTTATTTTGAAATATAGAAATGGAGGAAGTTCTGTTGTGGTCTGTGTTCGCAACTTGTGTTGCAAAAAACATTCAGACCAACCGCAGGAAACAGAGAAAGCGGTCAAAATGGTAGAGACAGTGGCTGCTAAGCCAAGCGACTAGCGCGAGGTTTGGTGTTCTCGTAAAGATAAGTTATTTTAGATTATAAAACACATAGATTAGTACTGATTACGTGGTAAATAAGTGTATTAGTGTGCCGTTTAAGTGTACCATTAAAGGTTTCATTTCTCATTACGTAATATAGCAGAAAACGCGAAAAGACCGTACAGTCGTATTTTCTGTTTACGTTCTGCTGCAGCAAATCTATAGAATTTCGTTTAGTTGTTCCTTGCTCTCTCCAGCAATTTAACTTAGCGTACCTCTTCATTATTTAACTAGCATTTCCGGAAAGTAGCGTAAAGTTTAACTTGTTGTTTCAGAAACTTTGCACTTTTGTTTTTGTTTACACACAGTTGCGTATAGGCCAAATTTGTGTAACCATATTTTCGTGTTTATCTGTAATTTAACTGACTTATTCTTAATAAATTATTACGTTTATCATGAGTGAAAAGTGCTTGACTTGCCGTAGAATTGTTAGGTCGGGGCTTTGGTGTGATGGGTGCTGTAGTTTTTTCCACGTGGGTGACTGTAGTGGCGTGGGAATAGGGGAAGTAAATGAGACTCATCAGTGGTTTTGTAGGATTTGTAGTAGAGATAGGAAGATACTGGAACAGGAGGGGAAAATTGCTGCCCTTCAGGCTGAGTTAGACAAGGCCAGGGGAGATCTTGACAGGTTAAGGAGGGAGAAGGGTAAAGAGAGGTGGGAAGTGGCAACAGGCAACAGGAGGAACAGGCCTAGAACTTTGTCTGACAGCTTTATGGTGAATGTGGAAAATAGATTTGACCTGTTGCTTCAGTTAGAAGCTGGTGAGCCTCAAGCAGTTACAGGTGTAGACAGGGCACAACAAACTTTCAGCAGCAAATTGAAAAGTAAGAATGTAGGGAAATCAGTAAAGAGAAAGAAAGTGTTGTTGTTAGGTAGTTCCCATGGAAGAGGTGTTGGCCAACTCTTGCAGGATGAACTAGGATCAGAATACCAGGTCACCAATTTTTTTAAACCTAGTGCTGGTCTGGAGCAGGTGACAGAGGATTTAGGATCACTTTGCAAAGATTTCACTAAGGAAGACACCGTGGTTATAGTGGGTGGGGCAGGTAACAGTATTGACAGAGATCCTGGGTACAGCATAGAGTGTGACCTGGCGAAGATTGCATCAGCATCGAGGCATACCAGTGTTGAGTTTGTATCTGTTCTTGGGCGCCATGACCGACCTCATTTGAACTCTTCTGTCAAGAGAGTTAATTTGGAGCTGGAACGGCTGCTCATGTCGGGTGCGGGGTCACACATTGGTGTGGTTCATGTTGATTCTGTCAGTAGGTGGGATTATACTAGGCATGGCCTTCACCTCAACAGGAAGGGGAAGGGTAAATTGGCTGGGGAAATAGCAGGAAAGTTAAAGGGGGGAGGCACTGTCATGAGTGGTAAAATACCAGTGGTTATAGGATTCAGAAAAGACCCTTTTTTAGGGTAGGGAGGACAGAAAGAAAACAAATTTTAAGAGAGGTTAGAACTGAGACAAACCTTCAGTTTGAGAAAGAAATCAAAAAACATAATTCCAGCTTATTACATCAACATAAACAGCCATTGGTTAAGAATTTTCAACTGTCAGCAGATATTTTAACTCCATCCAATTTTAAGTCAGTCAATGTAAAATGTCAGCTATCTTTATTGCATCAAAATATTCGAGGACTGAGAAATAAAATTAATGAATTAACTATCTGCATAGATGAATTAGAGTCTTCAAACCCAGCTGACATAATCTGCCTCTCTGAACATCATGTGACCACTGGTATAGAACTTTTAAGTGTTACAGGGTTTAGGTTAGCATCTCACTATTGTAGATCAGAAATGGAGAAAGGAGGAGTTGCCACATTCATCAGGAACTGTCATAAATTTAAGAACATAGACATTCATAAATTTTGCCTAGAACAGCATATGGAAGCATGTGCAACAGAATTAGATTTTCACAAAAAATCTTTCATAATATTAAGTGTATATCGAGCACCTGCAGGTAACTTTAATCTGTTTGTAAACCACCTTGAAGCTGTACTGGCCCATTTAACAACCAAAAACAAAGAAATAGTGGTTGCTGGTGATTTCAATGTAGATTTCCTTAAAGACTCTCCCAATAAGAACCTATTTGAGTTAGTAACACTATCATTCAACTTAATTCCCACAGTAAAGTTCCCCACTAGGATAACCACTTGCTCACAAACAGCCATTGATAATATCTTTATAGAAAAGTCAAATGAACAAAATTATATTACAAAACCAATAGTCAATGGCCTCTCAGACCATGACATGCAGTTCCTTCTGTTAAATGTTAATACTGAACAGGATATAAAATCTGTTAAATCTGAGCTCAAGAGGGTAATCAGTAAGCCAAAAATTGATTATTTTAGGACACTCCTCAGAGACATTCACTGGACTGATGTTTACAGTGCTCATGGCATGAATGAAAAATATAACATTTTTGCTAATAAAGTGCTTACCTTATTTGAACACTGCTTTCCCCCAAAACTTACCAAGGTTAGAGCAAAGTCTACAAAGAAGCCATGGATTACTCGAGGAATAGGGGTATCTTGTAAAACAAAAAGAAAACTGTATCTGTCAATCCGAAACATTTCCAATGTTGATGCTATAGCACATTATAAGAAATACTGCAAAATATTAAAGACTGTAATACGGATGTCAAAGCAAATATATTACAAGGAAAAGATAGTCATATCAGATAACAAAATAAAGACAATATGGGATATAGTGAAGGAGGAGACCGGTAGAACCAGACATGAAGAGGAACAAATAGCATTAAGAGTAAATGATGCATTGGTGACAGATGTGTATAGTGTTGCAGAACTTTTTAACAAACATTTTATAACTGTTACTGAAAAGATGGGGTTGTCAGGTTCGGTAGATGCTGCTATGGATTACCTTAGACCAGACATTTCAAGTAACTTCCATAATATGAATTTGACCCTCACTACCCCAACAGAAATAATGTCCATCATAAAATCTTTAAAATCAAAAACATCTAGTGGGTATGATGAAATATCAACAAAGTTAATTAAAGAATGTGATTCTGAGCTAAGTAACATATTCAGCTATCTGTGTAACCAGTCGTTTATCAGTGGAATATTTCCCGAATGGCTGAAATATGCTGAAGTTAAGCCACTGTTTAAGAAGGGAGATAAAGAAATAGCATCAAATTTCCGTCCAATTTCACTGTTGCCAGCATTCTCAAAAATTTTCGAAAAAGTAATGTACAGTCGTCTTTATAACCATCTTATCTCAAATAACATACTGTCAAAGTCACAGTTTGGATTTCTAAAAGGTTCTGATATTGAGAAGGCTATCTACACTTACAGTGAAAATGTACTTAATTCATTAGACAAAAAATTGCAGGCAACTGGTATATTTTGTGATCTGTCAAAGGCATTTGACTGTGTAAATCACAATATCCTTTTAAGTAAACTAGAATATTATAGTGTAACAGGAAATGCTGCAAAATGGTTCAAATCTTATATCTCTGGCAGGAAACAAAGGGTGTTATTAGGAAAGAGACATGTATCAAGCTATCAGGCATCATCCAACTGGGAACTAATTACATGTGGGGTCCCACAAGGTTCCATTTTGGGGCCCTTACTTTTTCTTGTGTATATCAATGACCTTTCATCAGTAACATTACCAGATGCCAAGTTTGTTTTGTTTGCTGATGATACAAACATTGCAATAAATAGCAAATCAAGTGTAGTCTTAGAAAGATCAGCCAATAAAATATTTGTAGACATTAATCACTGGTTCCTATCCAATTCTTTGTCACTAAACTTTGAAAAAACACACTACATGCAGTTCAGAACTTGTAAGGGGTGTCCCAAGAGTATATGTCTAACATATGATGACAAGAAGATAGAAGAAGTGGACGGCGTTAAATTCTTGGGATTACAGCTTGATAATAAATTCAACTGGGAGGAGCACACCACAGAACTGCTGAAGCGTCTTAACAAATCTCTGTTTGCAATGCGAATTTTGTCAGACATAGGGGATATAAAAATGAAAAAGCTGGCATACTATGCTTACTTTCATTCCATAATGTCATATGGGATTATTTTCTGGGGTAATTCATCAAGCCAAGCTAAAGTTTTCCGGGCACAAAAACGTGCAGTAAGAATTATATGTGGTGTGAACTCAAGAACATCCTGCAGAAGCCTGTTTAGGGAACTAGGGATACTAACTACAGCTTCCCAATATATTTATTCCTTAATGAAATTTGTCATTAAAAATATATCACTTTTTCAAACCAACAGCTCAATTCATGGAATAAATACTAGAAATAAGAATAATCTTCACAAGGATTTAAAGTCACTTAGTCTTGTACAAAAAGGTGTGCATTATTCAGGAACACACATTTTCAATAATTTGCCAGCAGCCATAAAAAGCTTAACAACCAATGAAATTCAGTTTAAGAGAAGCCTAAAGGATTTATTGGAGGCCAACTCCTTCTACTCCATTGATGAATTTCTGAGGAAAACCAACTGATTTGTATATAAGTACAACATAACTTCTGCACAATTTCAGTGCAGTAATGTGTTCACTGAAAATTTGTGTGTGTGTGTGTGTGTGTGTGTGTGTGTGTGTGTGTGTGTGTGTGTGTGTGTGTGTGTGTGTGTAAGTATAATCTAACTTCTGCACCATTTCAGTGCAGTAATGTGTTCATTGTAAATAAGTATTACAGTAGTTGTATTACATGTTTCTTACCTTATAAATAAATATAAAACTTTTTTATTTTAAATTCAGTGCAATAGTATTTGTAAAATGACTCTTAGTGTTCATTAAAAAATGACGATCATTCCACTTGGGACCTGTGGAATGGTACATTAGCTTATTTGTTTTAGTTTAAATATTTGTCATGTATTGTTGTTTTTCTGACATGTTCCACATCCTGGAGGACCTCCTCACTACGGATCAATTGGAATGAAAGTAAATCTAATCTAATCTAATCTAATCTAAAGCGAAAGCAGTTTTCTCTCGTACATTTACTGCGCGAGTTGCAGGGCGAACCTAACGACTGGCGAAATTATTTGCGGATGGATGTCGAAACTTATAATTATCTCTTAAAGCTTGTAACCCCTCATATTATGAGAAAAAATACTTGTATGAGAAGGGCAATTTCTCCTCATGAACGGCTGGCAGTAACATTAAGATTCCTAGCAACAGGAAGGAGCTACAAGGGTTTGGAATTTTCAACTGGTAATATCGAAACAAGCTTTGAGTGAAATAATACCCAACACATGTGAAGCTATTTACGCTGTCCGGAAGGATGAGTTCATGAAGGCAAGTCAAGTAAATTAAGTTTGTCAAGTTACAGACAATATTTTTGGTGCTGTAGACGTGTTTGAAACACAGTAGGCCTATATTATTAGAAATTATATACCTACATGGCCAATGAGCTATGGTTTACTTTGTTTCTGAGTAGGTATTTTCATTTCGCTACTGTGTCGAAGCAACCTGTTACAAACTTTTGTTCCAGGATACAAAACTCCTACACTAGATCTTCTAGATTTCTGAACTTTGGATAACTCTTTTCGGTAAACTGTTCGCAACGAATTTTTTTTTACTGTTTCTCTGTTTACCGAGGCGTCAACTGCCCGCTATTTTTCAATTAGAGCATTGTATGCTGCTTTTTTTTGTCTCAGTCACTATATTCTTTAGTTTTAATCCTCCACAAACATGTGTGGTTTCTATATATTTCAATGAATTCACTTACAAACTCTCGAGAACACTGGCGAGTATCAGCCATTTTAATGCCCTGTGCGCACAAATACAAACACTAGAATGAGCAAACAGCTGTTTGGCGCCAGATTTGCGGCGATCTCCTGTCCACACGCTCCTACTTGTCTGCGCAGATGTGGTTTGAACCCACAGATTTGAGAGGTTTCGCTCAAACCTCCAGCTCCAACTTCCAGGTTTGCACACACCTCAGGTTGGTGCAAATCTTCTGTCTACACGCACCGATCTGTCTGCGCAGATGTGATGTGCACAGACATTTGCGCAGACAGATCGTTGCGTGTGGACGGGCCTTTAGAGAATCAAAATACGAAAAATAGTGTAGAAAGGTTCCCTACGTCTTACATACGGTACACGCCGTCAGCAGCACCCCTACAGCATTAAGAAATATTCCTGAAATATGGAGCGATTGATGTCTCCGATTGGCTTGAAGTTCTTGTGTCTGTTGAGCGCTATTTCGGCATCCGTTCGCTCTCAGTATCGACCACAATCTATGTTGTAAGACTTTGATTATTCCATCTCAGCTCTATCTTATCGGTACAATAACTTTGGATAGCACGTGGTACAGTTGTTGTGTGTAGTGTTTATGTATCGTACTTCCTACGAAAGAAGTTGTCATAAGAATAATGTCTTTCTCAGGCAGCGTAAGTGATGGATCGGTTGTCGACGATGAAAGTTTAAGTACAGACAAACACCGAGTGCAAAGGAAAACCAGCAAGGCGAAACGTGGAATAATATATTTATCTACAATTCCACCGTATATGAACGTCACCAAAGTGAGAGAGATTTTTGGGCAGTTTGGCGAGTTAGGAAGAGTTTATTTACAACCACCAGATATAGGTAATACACAGCACAATATACATACCTTTCTGTAGTATTCGAACTCTAGATTAGGGTTTGTCCTTTTCCTTTTCAGGTAGGGAAGTCGGCAACAAAAAGAGAAAGCCAGCCAAACATTTCACAGAAGGCTGGGTTGAATTCAAAAGAAAAAAAGTGGCCAAATTCGTTGCGCAGACCTTAAACAACACGCAGATA
The DNA here is from genome assembly GCF_021461385.2 of Schistocerca piceifrons. Classification (NCBI taxonomy): domain Eukaryota; kingdom Metazoa; phylum Arthropoda; class Insecta; order Orthoptera; family Acrididae; genus Schistocerca; species Schistocerca piceifrons. Next base: position 780,336,859 of record NC_060139.1, read on the forward strand.
GGCGGAAGAAAGAAAAGCAAATTTTATGACCATATTTGGTGCATAAAATATCTGCCAAGGTAATTTATGTTTTGTCTTGTTATCTACCTAGTGATTTTTATGGCTTAAATCGAAGTACAGCGCACTAAATGTCTGTAAGTGTAAAAACCTTACATACAAATATATTGTACTTGCAAACTTCTTAGTCAGAACACCCTACTACTATCTTGATGTGCGAAGGATTGGAGCTCGAATAAAAATAAACCCGACCAGAAAGTGTCGTTGCACATTTTGCCATGTTTTGTATAAACAAACTGCGTGTATCACAGAACGTACTTACTGCTTCACATTGCAAAAATACACTCGCAATGACGTGCTGTACTAATTTTGCAAACATGCAAACAAAATTTGACATAATGACTTCGTAGAAAATAGCAGTCACTTGTTGTAAAACAGATATTGTTGTTCGCCTAGACTGCTTTAGTATTATTTTTAGAAAGTAACCATTTTATCTTGTGATGTAACAGGCCAATTTTGTTGATAAGTTGGGAGGTTACTGTTTTAATGATTCATGCAGAACTGAAACAAGTCTTTAACCACTCAATCCCATGTGACAGATTTCATAGAAGTTGCATTTTGCCACCATTGTGGTTTCAAATTTGTATTCAAGACCTGATGTACATCAGAGAACTGTTTTCCATCACAGCTGTATGGAAAACAGTGCAAGTACTAAATGTATTGCCGCCAATAAAATATACATGTTGCATCTATATTTAGATAATATTCTTTTTTTTTTTTTTGCAGGTTCAAATGGGTTCATCTCAGTGAAAGATTAGCTTATGAAAGAGCTGTCCGTAAACAACGTTTGAGAGCAGAAATATCCCAGGCAAAACGAGAAGCTAATTACTTCTCTCAGAATATTGACAGGAGTGAAAAACTTCGCAGACACAAAGGTGTTACTGGTTTAAAAGTGATGAATGATACACTCGGCAAACAAGACATTGATTATCATCAGCGGAAAACTGACAGTGAAATTCAAGTGAATAAATGCAAAACATCTTCTAATGATGGCATTCCTGGTGGCAAGAATAACAATAATTATGTAGGAGATTTGCAAACTAGAACTGACTTTCTCAAGAATCTGTTCAATAGTGGATCATAAAAAGTGTCTCCCATTTTTTTAAAGTAAGTGGTTACTCTTAAAGTGTAGGGACTTGAATTTTTTTGTAATTTATTGAGCAATATGTTTGCCTGAACTAAGTTGACACATCATGCAATTAGGGGTGACCACAAAGACATTTTCCATATATGGTTGTTCCCATCAGCCACTGTGCCAAGTATCAACTTAGTTTGTGTGTGCAGTTCCTTGGCTTCTGTTCATGATTTTTATTTTCACAAGTGGATCATTAGGTAGTCAACTTCACACAGCTAATAACAGATGTACTATCATTTACTTCTTCAGTAATTATGTCAATTTAGTGTCCTGAGAAGGAACAGTTGGTCATTCGCTAATAACTTATGTGTTTAAATCATCTCCGTAAGTATAGGGAAGGTTGTTAGTTGCAGTTATTTTTATTTTCCCTTAAAGTTGATTTTTTTCTATGGCAAGTCAGATAGTTTATGAAAGTAATGCTTACACAGTGAGAAATGTGGTAACATCCTGTTAGAATCTAATGAGGATACTGATTTTGTGTTGGCAGTTATGAAGTTGGCATTCACCCACAACAAAACAATGTTAACTGTAAAACACTTCTTTAAGCATCTTCTAGATCACTCCACCCAACCCTTGATTTTTGATGTCAACAGATTTGTTGAGTGTGACAGGAGCCATTTAAATGATGTAGGTTATTATAAAAAGTTTTCATCGGTTTTATTAGTCTTTTGTAAGGCTTGCATGCAAAATATCTATGTCATCAATTTCTAAAGAGATTGGCCATTTAAGTTTGCTTCCTGAAGGATACGGTTTCAAATATATTGTCATTAATAGACTGGGGATCCTTAACAATGGTAATTACATGAACCAATTATGTCCATGACACATGAACTAGCCAGCTCCTTGGCTTCAGCAGCTCTACACACTGTACAGAATGAGAGAAATAATGAATTACTATGATATGGGGCAGTCATGTGTAGAAAACAAATAAAGTTCTGAGTAGAGGTTGCCACTCACTCTGTAGCTGAATGACCAATTGACACATAAACAACATTGAAAATAACTCTCAGCTTTCTTTGTGTGGTGCAGGAGTATGTTTGAATGGGGGGAGTGGGGGTTGAAGACAGAGAACCGAGGAAAGAGAACTGTGTCTTTAGAGTCGAATTTGTTGTACTAAGTAAGGTGTTCTGCCTATGGGTAGTGAGCTATGCTCGTAGGCCATGTTATGGCCAATGCCATTTCTCGAGGTAGACAACTGATTGATTGCCATGTCCACGTAAAAGGATGTGCAAAGATTAGAGCAGAATTGGTATATGTCATGATTGCTCTCGTGGCTAGTGCTGCTTCTTACGGGGTAGGATATGCCTGTGATGGGACTAGAATATGATGTGTTCGATGATTTTGTTGGACAGTTCTTGCCACACATGCCCCTAATTCTCCACCCACACCTATAAACTAGCTTTGAAAGAGCATCTCTTTGGCACCATGTATCACCAAAACTCTCCAGAGGTTCCTATCATAGTGCTGGAAAATTGGAAGCATCCTCCCTGAATCACTCAGAGTTGTATTTTGCTTCTCGCATAATATACAAACTTCCCCCTGTGGTCCGGGCGTTAGAATATACCCGAGGTATTCCTACCTGTCGTAAGAGGCGACTAAAAGGAGACTCACGCGTTATGGCCTTTATGTGATGGTCACTTGTAGGGTTTGACTTCCATTCTTCAAAATTTTCCTGAAGAGTGAGCCAATTGGGGAAAGGTGCCTTACATAGTGCATCGTGTCCATCGTGCATTGAGATCTTTAGCCCACTTTCTCATCATTGCTTTGCAGTCCTGCCCATTCTCCATCTCTTAGCTGAGGACCACCTTCCTGGGTGCGTTTTCCACCATGCACTATGTAGTGTTGCTTTCTGCGTCGACAACGACCATGGACTTCTTTGCACTTGATATCTAGCACGGTAGCCAGTCCATTGTGGTGGGGCCCATGTACCCTGTTGATTGCAGCCCCCTGACCACACAGGGATCACTCTGTTGATGCCTGTGCCGTTTACTCCCCACGTATGCCAAGGGGTAGATGCCCATCCCCCTGGGGCATAAGGACTCCTGGGAATGGCCATTCTGCCAGGTGGCCTTTGCTGCGGCTGGGTGGCGCCTGTGGGGAGGGCCCGTGGTCGGAGTGGGTGGCATCAGGGCAGATGCCATGCGATGAAGTGTAGTCCATCATCTCTTGCTGGTGGTGAAACACCAGCAGTCTCTAAGCGATCATGAGCTCAATTCAGTGCACAGAAGTACGACCCCAAATCGTTCCCCTCCATGGCTGCACCATGGGAGGAACTTCAGGGTAAAGATGGCAATGGATCTTATCCAGCCCGGTACCTTGTATGTTCGAGAGCTGATGGGGAATCTTTCATGATGATGAAGCCTCAGTTTTTTGTTGAGCATTTAGTGGACAAGTTTGAGGAGGTGGAGGGCTTGTCCAAAATGAGAACTGGGTCAGTCTTGATCAAAACAGCATCCTCTGTCCAGTCACAAGAGTTACTCGCTTGTGACAAACTGGGGGATGTTTCTGTAACCATCATGCCCCATAAGAGCTTAAATTTGGTCCAGGCTATCATATTTCACAGGGACCTTCTGCTGCAGTTTGACAATGAGCTGCGCACCAATTTAGAGCAGTGAGGTGTACATTTCATTCGGCGTGTCCACCAGTGTCTGTGGGATAATCAGGTTGCGACCGGTGCCTTCATCTTGGCCTTTGAGGGTGATACATTGCCTGAGAAGGTCAAGGTGATGGTCTACCGCTGTGATGTAAAGCCCTATATCCCTCCCCTGATGCGGTGCTTTAAGTGCTGGAAGTTCCGCCATATGTCTCTCCACTGTATTTCCAGCGTCACATACCAAGGTTGTGGAAGCCCATCACATCCCAATGCTCTGCGTGCCCCACCTCCCATCTGTGTCAACTGCGGAGAGCACCATTTGCCTTGCTTGTCAGACTGCAGGATTCTCCAGAAAGAAAGGAAAATATTGGAGTAAAAGACTCTGGACCGATTGACCTACACTGAGGCTAAGAGAAAATTTGAACATCTGCATCCTGTGCATATGACATCGTCTTACGCCGCCGCTACAACAATTCTGTCACCATCAGCTCCATCAACCCGAGTCACCTTTCAGAGCTGGAAGACTACACCTGCCCCTTGATGGTGGGGAGCACTTCCCTCCCTTTTGCTCCTGCACCACCTACTTCAAGAGCAACATGCCCCCCCCTCCCCCCCTCCCCCACCATCAGGGACGTCTGTCCCCACTTCTAAGCCGGAGAAGCGTAAGTCTTATTCGGCTTCTCTCACTAGGAACGGGTCCCTTGGGTCACTCCCTTCCCAGGTTTCTGCTAGTGGGAAAGATGACACCTGCCAATGGCCGAATAGCCCAAAAGCAGCTGGTTGTAGGGCTTCACACACATCCTCAGTACTGGAGACTGAGCCAGTGAAGTCCTACCAGCCAGGGAAACCCAAGGAGCAGTGAGAGAAATTCAAAAAGAAAACCCCTAAGACCAAGGAAATTGCATTGGCACCCACACCACCACTACCTACAAGCTCTGTGTCTGAGGATGGGGTGGAGATTTTGGCACCTGCTGATTACCTAGATCTCACCAAACCCTCAGACACAATTGATATGGACTGCTCAAGCAATCAGACAGTGGCAGTAGGTGACTCTGAGGCATTAACTGCCCAATTGAATGTTCCATGCCTTCCTAGTCTCACACATCATCCTCTAGTGGAATGGTGGCGGTTTTTTCCACCACCTGGCTGAGCTACAGCAACTGTTAAGCTTTACACCTGCTTTCTGCATTGCCCTCCAGGAAACCTGGTTCCCGGCAATGCGGACCCCTGCCCTCTGCGGCTATAAGGGATATTTTAGGAACAGTAGCGACTATAATAGTGTGTCAGGTGTAGTTTGCGTTCATGTCCTAAACTTAGTCTGTAGTGAACATGTGCTCCTTCAAACCCCTTTTGAAGCTGTGGCTGTCAGAATAAGGGCAACGCAGGAAATAACTGTCTGCAGTGTATATCTTCCTCCAGATGGTGCAGTACCCCTGAATGTATTAGCTGCACTGATTGATCAACTCCCAAAACCTTTCCTGCTTACGGGAGAATTAATGCCCGTAACCCCTTGTGGGGTGGTACCATGCTTACTGGCTGTGGCAGAGATGTCGAAACTTTACTGTCTCAGTTCAACCTCTGCCTCTTAAATACTGGGGCTGCCACACATTTCAGTGTGGCTCATGGTAGTTACTGGGCCATTGATTTATCAGTTTGCAGCCCAGGACTTCTCCCATTTATCCACTGGAGAGAACATGATGACCTATGTGGTAGTGACCACTTCTCCATCTTCCTGTCACTGCCCCAGCGTCAGGTCCAAGGACATCTGCCCAGATGGGCTTTAAACAAGGCGGACTGGGAAACTTACACCTCTACTGTCACCGTTGAATCTCCCCTATACGGTAACATTGTTGTGATGGTTGAGCAGATGACTACAACAATTGTTTCCGTGACAGAAAATGCGATCCCTTGCTCTTTAGGGTGCCCAAGGTGTCATGCAGTCCCTTGGTGGTCGCCGGAAGTTGCTGAAGCAATTAAGGGGCATCGGCGAGCTCTACAGCGGCATAAGCGGCACCCTTCCCTGGAGCACCTCATAGCCTTTAAACGGCTCTGTGCCTGTGGTCGCTACATTATCAAACGACGGATGCAGGCTGAGTGTTGGGGGAGATACGTCTCAACCATTGATTGGGTGCCATACGTCACATTCCCAAGTCTGGGCAAAGATCAAACGTGTTTTTGGGTACTAGACCCCAACAGATGTTCTCGGTGTTAACATAAATGGCGTGTTATCTACCGACGCAACGCGATTGCTGAGCACTTTGCTGAGCACTATGCTCGAGCCTCTGCGTTGGAGAATTATACCCCAGCCTTTCACACTCTCAAACGGCGGCTGGAAGGAAAAATCCTCTCGTTCATTACACGCCACAGCGAATCCTGTAATGCCCCATTTACATAGTGGGAGCTCCTCAGTGCCCTTGCACATTGCCCCGACACTGCTCCTGGGCCGTATTGGATCCACAGTCAGATGATTAAACACCTCTTATGTGACTGCAAGCAACATCATCTCATTATCTTCAACCGGATCTGATGCGATAGTGTCTTTCCATCGCAATGACGGGAGAGCACCATCATTCCGGTGCTCAAACCTGGTAAAAACCCACTTGATGTGGATAACTATCAGCCCATCAGCCTCACCAACGTTCTCTGTAAGCTGCTGGAACATATAGTATGTCAGCAGTTGGGTTGGGTCCTGGAGTCACGTGGCCTGTTGGCATCATGTCAGGGCGGCTTCCGCCAGGGTCACCCTACTACTGATAATCTTGTGTCCCTCGAGTGTGCCATCCGAACAGCCCTTTCCAGTTGCCAACACCTGGTTGCCATCTTTTTTGACTTACGTAAAGCATATGACACGACCTGGCGAAATCATATCCTCGCCACATTGTATGAGTGGGGTCTCCGGGGCCGGCTCCTGAGTTTTATCCAAGAGTTCCTGTCACTCTGTGCTTTCCATTTCCAAGTTGGTGCCTCCAATAGTTCCATCCATATCCAGGAGAACGGAGTCCTGCAGAGTTCTGTATTAAGTGTCACTCTATTTTTAGTGGACATTAACGGTCTAGCAGCAGCTGTCGAACCCTCCGTCTCACCTTCTCTGTATGCAGATGACTTCTGCATTTCATACTTCTGCTCCAGTACTGTTGTTGCTGCGCGGTGCCTACAGGGAGCCATCCACAAGGCACAGTCATGGGCTCTAGCCCACGGCTTCCAGTTTTCAGCTGCAAAGTTGCGTTCATGCACTTCTGTTGGCGTCGTACTGTTCATCCAGAACCAGCACATTACCTTAATGATGATCCACTCGCTGTAGTGGAGACATATCAATTCCTAGGGCTGGTTTTCGATGCTCGATTGACTTGGCTCCCTCATCTTCGTCAGCTTAAGCAGAAGTGCTGTCAGCACCTCAATGCCCTCCATTGCCTGAGCAACACCATTTGGGGTGCAGATCGCTCTACACTGCTGCAGAGCCCTTGTCCAATCCCGAATTGACTATGGGAGTGTGGTTTATGGTTCGGCAGCGCCTTCAGCAGTGCATTTACTCGACCTTGTGCACCACTGTGGGGTTCGATTAGCAACAGGAGCTTTTAGGGCGAGTCCAGTGACCAGCGTACTGGTGGAGGCTGGTGTCCCTCCATTGCAGATCAGACATGCACAACTGCTCGCCAGTTACACAGCACACATTCCTCTGAGCATCTGAATTACTGTCTCCTTTTCCCGCCCACAGCAGTCAATCTCCCACCTCAGTGGCCCAGGTCGGGGCTAACGATTGTGGTTTGTGTGTGGTCCCTTCTCTCTGAACTGGAGTCCTTCCCTTCACTACCTTTACTTGTGGTCCGTTCACGTACGCCTCCATAGTGTACGCCTTGCCCGCAGCTTCTTCTGGACCTTCCACATGGTCTTAAGGACTCCATTAATCCTGCGGCTTTCTGCTGTCACTTCCTCTCAATTCTTGACGTATTCTGGGGCTCTGAAGAGGCTTACAGCGACGGCTTGATGGCTGATGGTCGCATTGGCTTTCCCTACGTGCACGGCACCCATACTGAACAGCATTCCTTACCTGACGGCTGCAGTGTATTCACTGCAGAGCTGGTGGCCATTTCTTGTGCACTTCAGTATCTTCATTTATGCCCTGGGGAGTCTTTTCTTTTATGTACTGACTCCTTGAGCAGCCTGAAAACTTTTGACCAGTGCTACCCTCGTCATCCTTTGGTAACATCCATCCATGAGTCCATCTATGCCCTGGAATGGTCCAGCAGTGGTGGTCATCGGGACCCCTGGTCATGTCGGAATTCCAGGAAATGAACTTGCTGACAGGATGGCCGAACAGGCTACACAGAAACCACTTCTGGAGATGGGCATCCCCGCAACTGACCTGCGTTCGTTATTACGCCGCAAGGTTTTTCAGCTTTGGGAGACAGAATGGCGAAATCTCAGTACGCACAACAAACTGCGAACCATTTAGGGGACCGCGAATTTGTAAGTCCTCGATGAGGGCCTCTCGCAGGGACTCCGTGGTTCTCTGCCGGCTCCGTATTGGCCATGCTTGACTGACCCATGGCTACCTCCTGCACCATGAAGACCCACCTCAGTGTCGGTGCGGCGCCCGGTTGACATGGCCCATATTCTTCGCTATGTCCTTCTTTGGCTGCCCTGCAACTTCATCTTCGGTTGCCGGACTCAGGATACTGCAGAGACACAGCCTGGGGGTTGTTTCTAGAATGAAATTTTCACTCTACAATGGAGTGTGCACTGATATGAAACTTCCTGGCAGATTAAAACTGTGTGCTGTATTGAGGCTCGAACTCAGGACCTTTGCCTTTCACGGGCAAGTGCTCTACCAACTGAGCTACCAAAGCCTTGACATGACCACATTTGCAATGTTTGAAGTTATTGCAACTTGTTACACTGTCTATTTCATATAACAGGTCTGACAGTACATAAGTTTCTGTTTTATTCATATAATTGCACAGTCTTGATGACATGTTTGGGTGAGCTGGCCTGAAGTTACATTGTCCAAAACATTGATGTATTGTAAACCATGAATCTGTTAAAGAGTAAAACCATGCGAGGCATGTAATAGACTATTCAGCTTCCTCTAACCCACCAAAATTCATTATATAAATCACAGTACTGTGAATATCTGTCTCTCTCTCTCTCTCTCTCTCTCTCTCTCTCTCTCTCTCTCTCTCTCTCTCTCTCTCCCTCAAAACATGAAAAAACACGTGTGTCCGTCCCTGTCCTTCCGTCCCTGTCCTTCCGTCCCTGTCCTTGCAAAGCTCATGATCTAATGCTTAGCATCACTGCCTCTAGATAGCAGGGTCCCATGTTTAATTCGTAGCCAGGTTCGAGATTGCTTCATTGAGAGACTGGGTGTTTATGCTATCCTGATCTTTTCATCTCATCATCATGATCAAGGTGCAAGTCACCAAAGTTGCATTAAGTAGAAAGACTTTCACCCAGTGGCCAAACTACCCCAGATGGGTTCTCCCAGCCAATAATAACACACAATCTTTCATTTCTGTCTGTGTGTGTGTGTGTGTGTGTGTGTGTGTGTGTGTGTGTGTGTGTGTCTTGGCATTGAGAAACATCTAAAATAACTAAAATTAAACAGGGCCCAGGACCCAGTGGGAGCCCTATCAGATTCTATACAAAATTTGCAGCTTAATTAGCTCCCATTTCAACCATAATATGGCATACATCCCGTGATGAAAAACCTGTGCCCAATGGTTGGAAAAAAAGCTCCAGTCCAACCCATGTACAAGAAGGCTAACAAAAGTGATCTAAGAGACTATAGTTCAGTTGGCATGTACATTTTGTAGAATCCTAGAACACATTATCAATTTGAACATAATGAGGCACCTCTATAGAACGACCACCTGTTTGTTAACCAGCATGTATTCAAAAAACACCAATCATGTGAAACTCTACTTTCGCTTTTCTCATGTAACACCTTGAAAGTTGTGGACCAAGGCAGTTGTGTAGGTGCAGGTTTTCTTGGCTTCCGAAAAGCATTTGACACAGTATAAGACATGCACTTACTGCTGAAAGTGCAATCATGTGGGATATCAATCTAACTTTGTGAGTGGATTGAGGCTTTACTGGTAGGGAGGGCCCAGCATGTAATCTCAGACGGAGAGTCACCGAGAGAAATAGAAGTAATTTTAGGCATGCTTGTTGTTCATGTTATATGTTAATAATGTGGCCGGCAATATTAATAGCAACATCTGACTTTCTGTATTTTAATTGTGTCAAATATATATATCTTAATGTTAACTTGTGTTCCACCCAAGTCAGATGATTTTTGACATTTGTAATATTTGAAAATGGCCTAAGGCTGAATTCTAGATCATGTTATAAAGCATATCATACAGTCAGATGGCATTTATATCTTTCTGTGAGTTTTATATAACTGTGGCTTCACATGAAGGAAAAATTGCCAAATAGATCAACCAGCAATGCTAAATGAATGTGTACAAAGAAGGGCTGTCCAAATGGTCACAGGTTCATTTGACTCGTGGGAAATCATAAGGGAAATTTTGAAAAATCTGTATTGGCAGACACTTGTAGATAAATTACTCCATGAAAGTTCACTTACAAAAGTTCAAGAACTTGGGTGAAGAATCTAGAGATAGTCTTCAGCCCCCTGCCATGAAGAGAAAGTTAATCTAATTCCAGCATGCACAGGGGCATTCAAGCAGTCATTATTCTCACACTCCAAATATGATTGGAATTGAAAGAAACTGTAATATATGATGCTGCATTTTGCAGTGGTATGCTGGGTATTATGTAGATAAGAAGAATGTGTGCAACATTCAAAGAGGCAAGAGAGAGTAGAGCTAAACATGTGATATTATCGATGGACATAAGATTAAAAAAAATTGTAAGAAGTTAGCAGATCTAGTTGCTCAGTTGTTGTGGATGTAAGTGTAGACAACTTGGTAAGAAAGAGTGTGGCCTTAAAGTTCGGGTTGGGTGTTGTATTGTACTAGACTGTACCATAGTGTATTATATTGTAGGTTTTGATTGCGTACAGGTGATTTGAACTTCCAGCCTGTTGCTCTCTTTGTACATATTAATTTTTTAAAATTAATACCTGTTTTGAGCACATAATCTGTGAGGGATTAGAAACCTTTGCTTTCAGGAAGTATGACAGTGAAGTCAGTATTGTGGCATTAATTCATTTGATTGTCTTGATTAATGTCCATTGTCCACTTCTGGAAAATGTTGCCTGAATATAAGTTAAAAAGAATAACAAATAAAATACATCAAACAGAAATTCCAGATTGGAATACCAACAGCGTGGGAAAATATAGCTTGCTGCTAACTGTAAAGATCATACATTCAGTTGCTGACTGGCACAATTAAGACACTTACATGTAAGCTTTCAGGCACAGGCTTCGTCAGAAAAAGAAAGGGGAAAACACACCATTCAGAGAAGCAAGCACATCTCACGCATACACAACCACCAACTCTGGCAGCTCAGACCAGAGCCTGTTGTGATCCAAGCAGCTGGAGTTTGCTGTCATGTGTACCTGAGGTGTGCTTCTTTGTGTGAATGACTGGTATGTATTTCTCTTTCTTTTTCGGATGAAGGCTGTGGCCAAAAGCTTGCATGCAAGAGTCTTTAAATTGTGCCTGTCTGCAAGTTAATGTGTCATCTGTACAGTAAGTAGCAATCTATCTTTTCCTACATTGTAAATAAAATACATGTTGATTCCTAGCAGTATGTTTATCATTTATAGAACTTCCTATTTGGTTTAATGATTTTCATTTCAATATTAGTTCTTGATTACACATTGAAGTTTTATTTCCAAGTTTAAACTAAACGCTGTCCGAACAGGCCTTGGAAGGCCCAACGGTACCGCCCGGCCGTCGTGTCATCCTCAGCTCACAGGCATCACTGGATGTGGATATGGGGGACATGTGGTCAGCACACTGCTCTCCCAGCTGTATGTCAGTTTAAGAGACCGGAGCCACTACTTCTCAGTCAAGATGCTCCTCAGTTTGCCTCACAAGGGCTGAGTGCACCTCGCTTGTCAACAGTGCTCGGTAGACCAGATGGTCACCCATCCAAATGCTAGCCCAGCCCAACAGCACTTAACTTCGGTGATCTGACAGGAACCGGTGTTACCACTGCAGTAAGGCCATTGGCATTGCCAAGTTTAGTGAGTATTAGTTAACTTACAAGGGAAACTCCCCCATTGCACACCCCTAAGATTTAGTGATAAGATGGCCCAATGGATAGCCAGTCAAAACCTGAACACAGATCAAGCACGAAAACAGAAAGGTGTACTGAACTTTGAAAATAGAAACAGAATGGTTCAAGAACAAGAAGTATAATAAAGTGGTCATGGTGTTGGGCTGCAAAGTGAGTGGACCATGTTCAAAATTATCTCATTTCACCTTTTTTTCCCACAACTTTATAAACTGTCCATCTGGTCGTTGAAATGTTTGTTCTTTCTGTATTCGTGGCAGTTCTCATGCTATACGTTGGTTATAGAATATGAGCCATGTGGTAAGAATACGTTACTGTCACAAATAAATGTGATTAATAATGAGAGCATTCAAGGTATCACATAGACAACTCACAGAAATGAAAACAAATAAACAGGTGTGAACTAAGTTACAACACAGGAACTCAAGAGTCAATGCTTCCAAAATGAAACACAACTTCAAAAATGTACTGTCACTATTGCTGTGTATGACCCATCAGACATCTGGTACAGGATTAAGTTGTTTTGTTGCCTTGTCATCAAACGTTTTCAGTTTAGATTTGAAATCTGTTAATAGAGCAATAGTACAGAATCAACTGTCACTATAGGTTCCTACTTTACGCATCTCTGCTGCGAACGAGCGTTACACCATGATACACACACACAAATTTGAATAAAGTGACTGAGCGAGGTGGCGCAGTGGTTAGACACTGGACTCGCATTCGGGAGGACGACGGTTCAATCCCGCCTCTGGCCATCCTGATTTAGGTTTTCCGTGATTTCCCTAAATCGCTCCAGGCAAATGCCGGGATGGTTCCTTTGAAAGGGCACGGCTGACTTCCTTCCCCATCCTTCCCTAATCCGATGAGACCGATGACCTCGCTGTTTGGTCTCCTTCCCCAAACCACCTGAACCTGAATAAAGTGAACAGCGGGAGGGGGGGGGGGGGAGGAAGGAAGAGAGAGTATTGGCACAAAGAAGGTTTGAACATGGCATGTCCGCCAGGCAGTCCAACACCCTAACCACTTAACACGACGCCACTTTTCTTCCTGGCTGCTCCATATTACACTTCTTGTTCTTAGGCCGTTCGCTGTTTCTATTTTGCTTTTTCTTCACAGTCCGGTACACCATCTTCCTGTTTTTATGCTTGAGCTGTGTTCAGTTTGCGATGGGCTGTCCTTAGAGTCCTCTTACCACTATATCTGAAGGGGGTGTGCTGGGGAGTTTCCCTTGTTAGAAAAATATTGTTTGGCATTATTATTGATTTTTCATAGCCATTGGACCAAGCAAAAACATTTATCTGCTGATAAAGACATTTATGGTTCAAACCTTGAATGAAAAATCCACCTCATGTGATAACCAAATTGGTATTTTTTATATTCATGGGTAGCATGAAAATGGTACATCTGGATAGCGGGAGAAGCGGCACCTTGGCAATTTAGTTTCTAGATCACTCGGCCTGAGTAAGATATTTATTTGTTTTGATCCATGCCAATAGTTAGGCCAGTTGCAAGATTTGATCATCTGAGTACTGAATGTACTGAGTACAAAATACCAGAAGGAAAAAGAAAATCGATTTGTGGTGGAACTAGATGTTTGCCCTGCAGAAGTAGTGTCTATGAAGCTATTGATAACATACTTTGTACCCTGTGGTTATGGGGAATTCTCCCATTTCAGTTGTTGTCCAATATGTTGTGAAGTATTTTGGAAACAACTGCGTTTTCCTTCGCAGATCCTAAGAATAGAAGACTCAAATGTTGATGGCACTTTCATTTGGGGAAATTCTAATGTCTGGAACCACCTGGGTTACCAGATGTTACTTTCTAATAGATAGTGATCATATATACTTACATTAGTCACTTTTTGTTGTCATCGCATGAAAATCTAAGTTATGTATTTGTTCACAGATTACAAGAAACAAATTAAGATCTAAGAAGTGGATCCCATTTATATTTCATTGGCACACTCCTTTATCAAGAAGTATGAGGCAGTATTTCCCACTGTTCCAAAGTCTAGTAATTAATTTGTAATTACAAATTACATTGATAAAATGTGCAATAATTGACAAATTTACTTTATAAAATCTCTCCGTATTCTATGTGCATCATATTTCAGTAGAAATTTAGATATTTAAAAGTCTACATCATCTTCATAGATGGAAGAAGACTACTGAAAGTGAAGTGTGCCTTTTATATAATTATTTTATGGCTTACTGCTGAGTTTCTGCTGAAAATGTTCCGCAATTAGAACAGTGAGAGAATTTCATACAAGTCAGGTGCTGTGAATAACTTGCTGTCAAGTGGAGCAGGACTTTTTTATTGCATTGATTAATGATGAGAAGTATACTTGCATGGGGTAATTTGTATTTTGCTGTGCAGAAGTGTTCATTTCTCTTTGCGTTAGTTCAGTGGGTAAACACTGACTACATATACTACAACATTTGCTTTGTAAATGAAATACTGAAGAATGACTGTCATGGCAAATAATGTAATGAAGGATAAGAATACTAATAAATAAATAATAGTGTTAAATATTAATCATTATGTAGTATCATATACTACAGGATCTGATTTTGTGTAAATAGATTTAAAAATGCAACTCGATAAAATTATTCCTGCAATAAGGTCAGTGTGTTTGACAAGAAAGGCCCATAGTTGGTGCATGTATTTTTGGCAGATTGTTAGTAACTCTCATTACCATACTAAGAAAGATTTTAGTGGAATTCTTCATGGTTGATATACTGCAAGATATTAACTAATATAACCATTCGTATAATAATTCTACAGTATTGGCATCATATAGTTAGCAACATTCCGCTCAAATGTAAAATCTAGCAGGCATAAAGGCCACACTGCTCTTAGCAACATCATGCTAAAGTTAGTTTTTTTTTTCAGAGGTAATCCACTGGTTGTCAGTTGCTATATTAAAAGAAATATCTCTGTTAGTCCTTTATCATAAATCAGTGACAGAATGTTTTAGTGAGAGAAAACTGCAGTGAATGAATTTTTTGTGAAGTGTTTTGTTGTTTTGCCAATACAGACTTATAAATTTAAAATGCCATCCTTGGAGATAGGCTTCTTTCAAATATTTCATGAATTTCTTCCTGTTTTTTAGTTGGTGACTTTGTGGTAATGTAAGACCTCTTCTTAAATGTAGTATAAAAATTACTCCAAAGAAGTTGCAATTTGAAAAATTATTGCACAGTAGCAGAGTGAAAAAATAGATGATTAAGTCTTCATACCAATTGCTCTTTTACCTGATATTTCCCTAAAACTGATGCATATCTGTCCTCAGTAACCATTCATGGCTTGATCTTCTTATATAAAAGTTATCTGCTTCCTTTCAAGGTTGTCTGCTGGTGATGTATTCCCATTGATGGTATGTAGTTTCTCGTATTCCCACACTCTCCTTTGCTATCGTATCTTTTTCATAGCCAACTAACGTTTTTGTACAGTCTGCATTTGTTTTAAATGAAGGATTTCTCTGTAAAATTGCCATCCTTGTGGTTTCTCATTTCCAAACAATTTCAGTAGTATCCACAACCATACTTTTTATGCTTGCTTACTTTTTATCCATCAAATCTACTATTTTGTATATCTTACTCCTAATGATGTCAGAGGTATTAGCTGCTTAGACATTTCATGAACAGGAATTTCTGACAGATGGAAAAACCTCTAATGTATTGCAGTTATTCATGAAATGTCAGCTCAGTCTTAACTTCGTAGTAGCCATCAATTCTGTCAGCCTGTGGTAGTGATAGTACAGTACCATCCTATAGCTTAGGAAACAACAGAATGGGAGAATAAAACTAAAAAGGCTTCTTTTTAAGAAAATTAAATTTTTTTCCTAGGCAGGATCGACAAATCGATGTTAGATATTATTCTCATCAAAGCTGTTGAGTGATACCTCTCAGTACTCACATATTTATGAGACTGGAAATTCCTGGATAAATACTAATGCAAAAAAAGGCAGGCGGTCACTCACCAACTGGTGAATGATGGATTGCACAATCTTGAAGCTTAGAAAGTCACGCTAGATCTTGAACTTTCACTTTTTGTGTAAGACCGAGCAAGGTGGTGTAGTGATTAAGACAATGGATTTATATTCTGGATGAGTGATGTTCAGATCCCCACACGTATATCCAGATATAAAATTTCTGAGCTTTCCCTAAATCACTATGGCACATGCCAGGTTGGTTCCCTTGGAAATAGTTGTGGCTGATGTCTATCTCCAGCCTTGTGAACATTGAGAGGATGTTATCTGCTAATCATCCTTCCTCCTCGTAGGTGTTGTTTTAATTTTCTTTGTTATTCTTTGCCAGTACCTACATATCTCATTGCTATTTCACTGTTGGCCTTAATCACACGGCCGCCTGTATTAGAGGCCGGAGTCGTCAAGCTGACAACGTCGTAGCCTGTGACATCAGTAGGCCGGCTAGCGTGACCAACTAGTCCGAGACTGAAGTTTAGATTTCGTCGAATGCAGGCGACGTGTCAGATATAAATATGCAATCACGTATTACGCCGACTTCATGTCGGAATTACGCATTTTATTCTCGTTTCCTTGTAACGATGAACTTTTCAATAACTCACATGTGCTTCATAGCAGTATATTATGACATTTCTTACCCGAGATTTGGAGATACAAGTTCAAGAAACAATTTTGTGAGGTGCCTTCTAACATTATTTGCAGACTTGCAATTATTTCAGTCTGTTATTTGAAATGTATTATCATGTACCTTCCTATATAAATGACAAACTAATATAAAAGTTTCTGACAGCTGCAACATATCTTTCACACCTTTGTATATGACGGTGGCATAATAATAATAATTTTTAACGAACGTTTTTTTTTATTGTTCATTAGTATGTTAGATTTTTTTTTAATCACAGGTCATACACAATATATTTAAATACTTTCACACATCTTTCTGAGTCAGAATGAACTGGTGACCTTGCTGTAGGATTTGCATAAGAAGCATGACTGAAATTTATCAGTGCATAAAAGTTTATTTCGTAGTGGCCACCTCCTCCTTGCCAGTACTAATCAGAGCATTTAAGGACTGAGGTTGTGGGTAAGAAAGAAGTTTCATAATTTTGTGTCAAAAGTTATGTAATGTTTTTAATTTTCTATTAACTCCCTCCTTCTTGGACCATATTAAATGATCATTTTGGAGTTTGGTATAATTATTTAACAAAATGTTACACATAATGGAAACCAGCTTTTTGTAGATATCAGTAAGTGGCCTGCCACAGAGACATGAATCTGTTACAAATATTTGCAGATAAACATGTGATTCAACTCCTTGGCCAACCAGATTGAGTAGTAACTGCTTTAAATTTTGACAAGTGAAGAATTTTGTTTCATACTCTTCAGATATTAAAAGCTGCATAATTGTATATACAAAAGTGCCAATTTCCACAACAATATCTGATGGTACAGTCAATCCACTTCGGATATTTTTCTGTGGTGTGTGTGCCTAAAACAAAATCAGTGCATGTTGTACAACTGAGCAATTGTGTTGTTTTGTGTGCTGCATAACGACAAACATACAGAAGCACAGATTGGTATACATCAACATTTTCATTGCCTACGTTGTTCAAAACACTTACAAACGGATTCACGTCAACATCCATTCAAATACCTGGGTTACAGAAACATTGTAGTTTCCACCCGATAATTGACAGTACCTACTAAACCGTGAATCCAAATTATCAATTTGTAGTTTTCCCGTCAGAAGATACTGCACCCCTACACCACTGAAAGAATATTCAACAACTTCTGAAATAACAGAAGTCCAGTATAGCATAATTACACTGAAATGTCAGATAAAACAGACACCGCGAAAGAACGTAAACAACTGCTTCTGTTCGCTACCTTATAGGCACAGCATGCGGTAGGCCTTAACGTAACGTTGCCACATTTCAATCCTCCGGCCTCTAATACAGGCGGCCGTGCCTTAATCCTTTCATGTAGCGTACCTTTCCTGTATCAGTCTATTGTTTTGAACTGTCCAGTGACATTTCTGTGTGGTAACAACATAAATAATACTGGTATTGCTTTAGTCAACAGGGTCCTGCTGTGGAACACAATCTGTGTTTGTTTGCATATAGCTTCCAAAAATACTGTTCTACAAGATGTAAACATCCCCCCCCCCCCACTCACTTCCAATTACTACTCCTAAATAAATGGTAGAGTGGGGTAGAAAAGCTTTACACAGTAACGAACCACATAAGCGAGAGTTTATAAGTCGTGGTTGTTGACTGTGAATATTAGTTCCGTTATGTTCACTGTTGCAAATAGTCCGCACCTTGTACCCCATAATGCCAAGAATGATTCACGTGTTATATATTTTAAATAATGGTCTTTACTAGATCGTTGAGCCAATGTTATCGACATAAGAATGTACGACAGATAACATTTAAAATTGAAATTAAAATGAGTGGCGGATTTTTATTCTCGTGTTACGTAAATGAAATGTGTAACATTTGTGGGGTGTCAAAAGTGTATGTGACAGTATCATAGAATCTCATTGGAAGTTGAAGTAAGGGTGTAATTGTGGTTTCGGAAAGGTCTACAGACAATGTGCCTCCTAATAAATAATCACGCAGAGTTTTACCAGTTTAAAGACGAAAGGAAGTAAAATGCTTGCAAACATATTTCGTAACGGCGAAACGGAGTTGTTGAAACTTGGATGGGTATTTTTGTGTTTATAAATGGGCCTCGCAGACCATGGACCCTTTCGTTACAAAGTCCGACTGTCACTCAGGAACGGACATGCACATAAATGTGACAATTCCCATTAAGTTCAATGAAAATAATTTTATGTTTTGAAAACGGTAATGGCTATTTTATTTCAAAGAATGTAATTAGGAAGCAATGGTTACCATAGATAAAAAGCCAGTGTTAGGTATCTTTGATGCGACTGTAACGTGGTATCTGTGGAGTTTTAGAATGTCGTCCAGAGAGATGTTATTTCGTATTTCTGTAGGTTGTAGTGTACTTTAGGGTTATGGTTTTGTTTTGTTTTCAAATGTTCAGTTGTACGATAAGAAGATACATGAAACTCGCCATCAGGAGATAAGGTGTGTACGAATGTCTGATTTTTGCGCAGTTACGGTGTCCGTGTGTATTCTGGTTGCTGTGCTATCATACAAGATGGCCGATTATTTGGGCGCGTTTATTTTGGACCGTGCTGGGCCCCGTAAACTGAGATGATTTCCTAGGCTTGTCATGTTAGTGAAGTAACTGTTAAAGTTTTTATGGTTGATGGCTGTGCGCGCGATGTGTGTGTTATTTCCGGCAGAGTGTATCATCTGATCATGGCATGTATTACGGAGCATATAAACAAAACAATGTCAGGTGTATGCACGTGATGTTATACTGCAAACTTTACCATAACCTTTTGATATGGTTTGCAGGTAACGTGCAATGTCGAGCACCTTTGTTGCTGACACAGCTGATGATCGTAAATCGGACAACACCCTTATCATCATCGTTAATAATGACGGGACAATTTCAGTAGATCCTGATACACTACAGAATATAATCGGTAAGTCAATAATATTGACGTGGTGCGAACGTAAATAGTTACAGTAACGGAAATATGGCTTATTGCTGTTGTTGTTTATGTGTATTTATAACGATATAATAGTCAGCGGTTTGGAACGAAAGGGTTGATATAACAAAAATATTTTCTTAGTTCTGTCGTAAACATACACTGCTACATATCGAAATGACACGAAACAGTTTATGAAGTTTTTGTTTTGGTGACTGTCAGTGGTGCCGGTTATTTAATTGTTTTAAGTTTGTATTTCCTGTTGGAACATTTCCATCATCACGTCTGTGGATATGAATGCAAGACCTTCTTATGTGAATTGTGATTTTGTGTACACACACACACACACACACACACACACACTTTGTTGTCACTGTTTACATTTTCAGTTTATCGCTTTGTATTGGGCTATGAAAGAAGTTTTTACCTTATAAAAAAGGATTAAAAATTTTGATTGAATTGCTAATAAATGGTGAACTAGAATGAAATTTTCACTCCACAGCGGAACGTGCACCAGGAAGTTTCGAATGATGATCTGTTTATTTTATCCATCAGACATGGCGAAAATCTTTCACTGTTCAAACAGTGGCTTTGTTTTTGAAATAACTTTCTATGACCAGTCAAGGGTTTCATTGTGGCTGATAGCAAAAAGTGTAATAAAACAATTCCACCTGTCACTTTGAAAAATATGAAATGTTGCCGCATTTGTTCAGTTTTACTAGGTCTTTGTGTTTTATACATTTCTCCCTCTCTTTTTCTGTGTTTTGTGACATAATCGATTCATGGTTCTTTCATCTGGTCATTTTTGTTTGAATATTCATCTTGTATTTTTAACATGTTACACCCATCAGTGCTTGTAATATTTGCTTGTCAACTTTTATTTAGAATTTTTGTGGCTAGCACAAAATACTGTGTGGAAGTGTAAAGCTGACAGAGTAAATGTGCTCCATATATGTCTCATTTCTGATTCTGCAGTATCAAGTTCTTTCCATGTTTGGTGTAGCATGCCCCCTATCATTAAGTGCTGTTGATGCAAGCTTGCTGTTCTGGTAGGTTTATTGCAACAGGAGACTTAAGCACTGAATCTTTCGCCATATTATGAATTTCTGATCAACAGCTCCACAAGATCAGTCCATTGCTTAATTTCTTGTGAAGAATTCATGAACATCATGATGGAAGTGGGGTGGAACACCATTCTGTTGGTAGATGAAATTCACACTGTCAGTCTCCAGTTGTGACGTGAGGCAGTTTTCCAGCATGTCCAAAGACGTGTACTGTAATTGCCTTTTGGCAGAAGGATAAAGGTATTGTAAACTTTAAATCATGAGACTCCACAGAACACATTAACTCTTGGTGAATCTCGATTGTGTTTCCAGAACTTGGAAGGTAGGAGGCGAGGTACTGGTGGAAGTAAAGCTGTGAGGACAGGGCAGGAGTCGTGCTTGGGTAGCTCCGTTGGTAGAGCACTCGCCCCCAAAAGGCAAAGGTCCTGAGTTCGAGTCTCGGTCCGGCACACAGTTTTAATCTGCCAGGAAGTTTCTCGATTGTGTTTTACAATAGTGTTGGGATTCTCTGTCCCGGATCATTCCATGCTAACTCATGTTACAAAGTGATGTTTGTATTATAAGTTTCGGACAATTAACAGAAGGAAACGTTTCTATTAAATATTTTTTATACCTCAAAACATACTTTATACAGAATGCTCTATAAACCTATATCACAATAATTGTTACATTACTATAATTAGAAAACCAAATCTTATGATTATTCTTGCTAATTTGCGATACATTTCCAAGAAATGGCTTTTGCATATTCAAAAGTCTGCTCTGTTTTATGTGAACATTTCTTGTAAGTTTTACACACAATACCAGATCTTAAAAGTATTTTAACAAAGTTGCAAACATTTAATCTGCAATAAAATAAATATTAAAACATAATGAACAGTTAACTCGTGTTACAACATATGGTAACTCATGTTACATTGTCACAGATCACAGTCAAACGTGAAATAACCACGGGAATTTAGAACACTTGGAGGGTTCACTTTTCTGACACGCTTGTCCTAAGTGTAGTATATCTCATATCTCATTTCAGGCCACTTCCCATCTTTCATCATAGCATCAACTTCAAACTCACCATTTTCAATTTTAGTAACATTACCAGAAAAATATGAATTGTCATATTTTACCACCACCCAGTCATCTGCTTGTATATCCAGTGATTTTTCTGTTCTGTTAGCATTTTCCTCTGCAGCTGATGGAGTGGTGTGTCCCTACAACTTTATTATTATAGAGTGATGAACTTTAGAAATGTTCAAGAAAGGCTTGCAGTTCTTGATTAATGCTGAGAGATGTAGTTTTTTTGCTTCTTTGGCTAAAGCCTTTTTCACCCATAAGAACTGCTGTCACATTAGAAGAAGAATTCAACAATGCTTTTACAAAATCTGTTGCGTTGTTTACAACACATTTCCTGCTTTTCACAGGAGTCCAAAATTTGCATTTTACAGCCCCACCAATTCAATCCACTGGCCCCTTTCAATGAGGAGTTGCAAAGTACTTGCATGTAATTCTTTGGCACGACTCTTACTTACAACTTTTATAGACTCTGCAATACATATGCTTTTAAACTGGGAAGCAGGACCATTTGACCAGATTGTAACTTCTCTAATATTTTTGGTAGTTCTTAAAAAAGTGTGGCAACACAGGGAATGACAGGCCCTGGACATGCGGAATATTTCCTCGCTGCGATGGAGCACTTCCTTTCACGCCGATCACCTGCCGCCCTACCTAAAACCTCTTTCCTCATTACCTTAGCCAGCTTCATCCTGACCCACAACTTCTTCACTTTTGAAGGCCGGACATACCAACAATTAAAGGGAACAGCCATGGGTACCAGGATGGCCCCCTCGTATGCCAACCTATTCATGGGTCGCTTAGAGGAAGCCTTCCTGGTTACCCTGGCCTGCCAACCCGAAGTTTGGTACAGATTTATTGATGACATTTTCGTGATCTGGACTCACAGTGAAGAAGAACTCCAGAATTTCCTCTCCAACCTCAACTCCTTTGGTTCCATCAGATTCACCTGGTCCTACTCCAAATCCCATGCCACTTTCCTTGACGTTGACCTCCACCTGTCCAATGGCCAGCTTCACACGTCCGTCCACATTAAACCCACCAACAAGCAACAGTACCTCCATTATGACAGCTGCCACCCATTCCACATCAAACGGTCCCTTCCCTACAGCCTAGGTCTTCGTGGCAAACGAATCTGCTCCAGTCCGGAATCCTTGAACCATTACACCAACAACCTGAAAACAGCTTTAGCATCCCGTAACTACCCTCCCGACCTGGTACAGAAGCAAATAACCAGAGCCACATCCTCATCTCCTCAAACCCGGAACCTCCACAGAAGAACCCCAAAAGTGCCCCACTTGTGACAGGATACTTTCCGGGACTGGATCAGATTCTGAATGTGGCTCTCCAGCAGGGATACGACTTCCTCAAATCCTGCCCTGAAATGAGATCCATCCTTCATGAAATCCTCCCCACTCCACCAAGAGTGTCTTTCCGCCGTCCACCTAACCTTCGCAACCTCTTAGTTCATCCCTATGTAATCCCCAAACCACCTTCCCTACCCTCTGGCTCCTACCCCTGTAACCGCCCCCGGTGTAAAACCTGTCCCATGCACCCTCCCACCACCACCTATTCCAGTCCTGTAACCTGGAAGGTGTACACGATCAAAGGCAGAGCCACGTGTGAAAGCACCCACGTGATTTACCAACTGACCTGCCTACACTGTGAAGCGTTCTATGTGGGAATGACCAGCAACAAACTGTCCATTCGCATGAATGGACACAGGCAGACAGTGTTTGTTGGTAATGAGGATCACCCTGTGGCTAAACATGCCTTGGTGCACGGCCAGCACATCTTGGCACAGTGTTACACCGTCCGGGTTATCTGGATACTTCCCACTAACACCAACCTGTCAGAACTCCGGAGATGGGAACTTGCCCTTCAGCATATCCTTTCTTCTCGCTATCCGCCAGGCCTCAATCTCCGCTAATTTCTAATTTCAATTTGCCGCCGCTCATACCTCACCTGTCTTTCAACTTCATCTTTGCCTCTGTACATCCGCCCCGACTGACATCTCTGCCCAAACTCTTTGCCTTTACAAATGTCTGCTTGTGTCTGTGTATGTGTGGATGGATATGTGTGTGTGTGCGAGTGTATACCTGTCCTTTTTTCCCCCTAAGGTAAGTCTTTCCGCTCCCGGGATTGGAATGACTCCTTACCCTCTCCCTTAAAACCCATATCCTTTTGTCTTTCCTTCTCCTTCCCTCTTTCCTGACGAGGCAACCATTGGTTGCGAAAGCTAGAATTTTGTGTGTATGTTTGTGTTTGTTTGTGTGTCTATCGACCTGCCAGCGCTTTTGTTTGGTAAGTTTCATCATCTTTCTTTTTAGATATATTTTTCCCACGTGGAATGTTTCCCTCTATTATATTCATATCAATATAAATACTAATTTGATTTGGCTGCCAAAGTGCACTTTGAATTTAATCTTGACTTACACATGTAAAATTTTTAGAAAAATCAATTTGCATCATTGCAGTTAGCATTGCAGAAGGCAGTGATTCCTTATCACTCTGATAGTTCTTTGATTGTTCTCTCTTAAAATAGCAGTGCTCTAAAACTTTAGGTACCATGGTAAGAATATGGTCAATAACATTCTGTAACGTACCTTCTTCCTCTACTTTCGAAATCCTGTCGCCACTCTCCTGCCACACATACCATTTCACGCCGTACTCTTGTACACCAATACATAAACCAAGAAGTTTAACTGCCAATAAATCTTTACATTTCATGCACTTTCCCAACCAACAATGGGCTGTAGGCTCTGCACACAGAAAAAATTCTGGTTAGTTACTGGTGTACTTAAGTATTTGAGGTACTATGCTATGCAGAGAGATAATAGCACAGATGAAATTCTTGTGATATCTGCAGAGACAAACATTGTGTGGAAGTTTATTGGCAAGCATGACATATTTGGGTCTTAATTCTGTGAATTTACTTTTACCAATCACTTTGCCATTTTCTTCACAAAACATTGCATGGGCTTCTTTCAAAGATGATGTCGAGTGTCGTACTTGCAATTTACTCTTACGTTTCTCATCTTGTACAGCCATATCGTCTTTGTGTCCAAGGGCCTGTCTGCTAATGTCATCCCTTTCATAGAATTTGCTCACTGCACTTATTATTTGTTTACAGATTCTTTCTACTTCTAAAGGTTCAACGAATGTGTGATACAACCTTCTAATAACACATTTTTGGTTTCTGGATGATGCTGGAAGTACACGTTTCAATTTTGATATGGCTTTTCTCAGTGAAGACCTATTTTTATATGGTGTAGAGGCAGAACTACTTGGTGTAACTGAAGATGCTTCCTTTAGCCGCTTCCTGTGCTTGGCAACTCTTTCTCTAACATTACGTTTCTTGTCTGCAGCAATACTTTCTTCTTCTCTTTTACCCAAACATTTTTCCTGTTGCTGCTTCTTTTTCCTGAATTTTTTCATAGTTTTCTTGTGTTTGATTTTATACTCTTCATATCTGCTTTCATCTTTCAATTTCTGCCTTTTTCTTCTCAACTTTTCAGCTGCACTTAAAGGCATTCTGAAAAAATTGCAAATTGTTGTAAAGTAGAAATAGCTATTCCCTATGGGATTTTATGTGGCATATGGAGGTAAATACGCATTAAATACATTGAAATATATTGTTAGTTGTGTTATTGTAATTCAGAACCAAACTGAATGGTCAAAATTATAGCTAATACTACAAAAATTATGGTAACTCACATTGCATAAATAAAGGTAACTCAGATTATTTGAATTAAATATCCTATACCAGGAGAAGGCTTCCAGGAGGAAATTTATTTGAGACACCAATTTATCATGTACACTTATGTGAAGGACAGCATGGCGTATAAGTTTCTATACTTAAATGTATTTTGTGAAAATCTGTAAAAAATGGCATTTGATAACTCATGTTACACATTTTGGGTTAGGTTATATAAATGTTTTTGTATTTATCATGCTTAAAGGGTTTGCTTCTAAAAACTATACTAAATAGAAAGAGAAGAAGTTATGCTCTTTAAAGTTGTATATGAACCATAAAGAATTATTATAAATTTCATGATTTTTTTTTCCTTGCCTTGAAATTGATCAAATCTTCTGCATGAACAAACTCAACAATATTGTCTTCAAAACAGTGGCTCCCACAAGTAAACAATAGGTTTTGGAGGGGAAAATCAATCTTGTCAACAAAATTCAATGCCCAACCTACATATGTAACGGGGGAAAATATTCCCACAGAAAAATTAATTTTTTGATGATTCCTCTTTTACATGGAACGACCCTCGCCCAGATATGCAAATTGTGTTGTTCACAAAAATGTTTCTTCATCCCTGAAGATGAGTTTTTAAGAAAACCCATCCTCTTCCATAAGCTGTTGCAACTGTACTGAAACTTTAAACTGTTTTTGTCGTAAAGAGTCAGGGCTTGTAGCAGTTACGAGCAGTAAGGCTTTAGTTTCAGATTGTCCCTTAGGATTGTCCAAATAGTTGGTTGTGGTATGTTCAGCCCTCTGCTTGCTCTGTGGGCCAAGTGCAAAACACACCTGCATGTGGTCAGCCATTTCCTTCGCTCACATCAGTCCAGCATGTTGATTCCCAGCACAAAGCCATTCTGAAGATTTGAAATGTGCACACCACTGGTGAATCATGTTTGAAGTTGGTGAATCTTTGTTGAACTTCTTTCTGAAGTGTCGTTGCACTGTTAAAACAGACTGATGTTACTGCATTTGAAGCACAACATATGCTTTCTCGGCCCCAGCGTCCATCTTGTTTAATTACTCATTGCTGCACTCGTGTGGCAGAAATCTGAAGTACAGCAGCAACAATACAAAACTTTTCGAGTTTTATGAGTGTTCAGTTTTTTGACAATATGTCAATTAATGTAGCTACATTGGTTTTATGAAATAACTTCAGTTATTTGTAATAACCTTGTACATGGTTTTGTAGGTTGTCCGCTAAGTTTTTCCCACCAAATCAGTGTCCAAGACATATTAATTTTATCTGTGCCCATTCAGTGATATACATCTATAAAAAATAAGATTTCAATTCTTTTGCAGTTTGATTCCTTTTCTGTGTGGTAGTACATTCTACATGTAGAAATACTAGGACTTTAATTTCCATTATTTTCCATTTGCTTGCATCCAGGGGTTTGCAGCAGGCTGCATATATCAGTAACAGAAGAACAGATTGCTGCAGAAAATGTAAATTTAGCTTTTAGTTATTTGTGTGTATTTTCCCATGCAAATTAAGTGTTCACCATTAAAAAAAAATTGATCTCACATGCGTAACACAGAGTACGTTACTTCTTCTGCAATTGAACTGAAAACCTGATAACATCATTGACTGTGCATACCAGTTGTTCCGCCATCGTAACTTCCCATGTCCACTTTAGACACACGTCCCCAACACACACGCACACACACACACGGAGATTAGACTGTGGATGGTCCCTTGTTGTGTTGTACTGTTGTGCTCTACAGAATTGCTTTTTGAATTCCATGTTCTGAGATCTGTCCTCGTACTGGTTTGGTGATATATGAGCTAGGCTTAGGCTTGTAGCAGAGAATTTTGGTGAGAGCGGATTGGGTTGAACCTATTTATACAGGATTTGGGTTTGATACATGAACATGTGCTAATGGAGCTTGAACACTGATAATATATG